>NC_133324.1:724267882-724573507 GCF_042186555.1 Aquarana catesbeiana
GCTGGGGTAGAGTTGTGGATGGCTTTGTAACTTATTGTTAGTATTTTGAATTTAATTCGTTGGGCGAGTGGCAGACAATGGAGGGATTAGCAGAGAGGGGTAGCAGACACTGAGCGGTTTGTAAGGTGGATAAGTCTGGCAGCCGCATTCATGAATGGACTGAAGGGGGGGATAGTCTATTTAAAGGTAAGCCAATGAGGAGGGACTTGCAGTAGTCCAGGAGAGAGATAACCAGGGAGTGAATCAGGAGCTTTGTGGTTATATTGGTTAGAAAGGGTCATAGTTTAGAGATGTTGCAGTGCGTTGAGGCGGCAAGCTTTGGAAAGTGATTGGATGTGAAGCCGAAAGGAGAGTTCAGAGTCTAGGATAACACCTAGCACGCTGACATGTGGGGATGGGTGGATGGTTGTGCCATTGCTCTTGACAGAGAAGTCAGCGGAGCAGCACGTGGGGAGGAAATAGTATAAGCTTGGTTTTAGACAAGTTGAGTTTGAGGAAGTGGTGTGACATCCATATAGATATGTCTGTTAGTAAGTGTGTGATGCGTGAGGAGATTGATGGGTGAGTTGAGGGGTGGAGAGATAGATTTGGGTGTCGCCAGGCGTATAAATAATATTGAAAGCCATGAGAGACTGACCCAGAGAAGAGGTGTAGATTGAAATAAGAGGTCCAACATCAGAACCTTGGGGGACCCCGACGGAGAAGGGAAGAGGAGTGGAGGAAGTAGAATTGTAAGTGACACTGAAGGTGCGTTCAGATAGGTAGGATGAGAGCCACTGAAGAGCACAGTCATGGAGACTGAGGGAGTAACGTTTTTTGAGGAGGAGGGGGTGGTCAACCATGTCAAAGGCAGCTGAAAGGTCCAGAAGTAGGAGTACAGAATAGTGTCAATTGTTTTTTGCAGTTAGTAGGTCATTTGTGAGTTTTAAAAGAGCAGTTTCTGTGGAGTGCTGGGATCCAGAAATCCAGATTGAAGGGGATCAAGAGGTTATTCTTAATGAGGTGGTCACTCAGTTTGTTGTAACCAGACGTTCAAGAGTTTAGAGGAAAAGGGGAGCAAGGAGATAGGGCGTAGGTTGTTAAGATTGGTAGGGTCCAAGGATGTCTTTTTAAGTATGAGGGTGACCAATGAATGTTTTAGAGCATTGGGGAAGATGCCAGAGGTGAGGGAGAGATTGAAGATGTGGGTAGAGAGTGTAGGATAGAGTCAGATACTGTGTAAACCGCCTGCACTGTATTAGCAACTGTACAATGGCTGCACCTGTACTATATATTGTGTACACCACCAGAAGTGTATTGAAACTGTACACACTGTATTAGATAACTGTGTACACTGCTGCACTGTATTAGCAACTGTACACCATGGAATGCACTGTAGATATAGGCTACACTGGATGCAGAGTACACATATATATATATAAAATATATATATATATATATATATATATATATATATATATATATATATATATATATATAGTGGGGCAGAAAGTATTCAAACCCCTTAAATTTTTCACTATTTGTTATATTGCAGCCATTTGCTAAAATCATTTAAGTTCATTTTTTTCCTCATTAATGTACACACAGAACCCCATATTGACAGAAAAAAACAGAATTGTTGACATTTTTGCAGATTTATTAAAAAAGAAAAACCGAAATATCACTTGGTCCTAAGTATTCAGACCCTTTGCTGTGACACTCATATATTTAACTCAGGTGCTGTCCATTTCTTCTGATCATCCTTGAGATGGTTCTACACCTTCATTTGAGTCCAGCTGTGTTTGATTATACTGATTGGACTTGATTAGGAAAGCCACACACCTGTCTATATAAGACCTTACAGCTCACAGTGCATGTCAGAGAAAATGAGAATCATGAGGTCAAAGGAACTGCCTGAAGAGCTCAGAGACAGAATTGTGGCAAGGCACAGATCTGGCCAAGGTTAAAAAAAAAATTCTGCTGCACTTAAGGTTCCTAAGAGTACAGTGGCCTCCATAATTATTAAATGGAAGATGTTTGGGACAACCAGAACCCTTCCTAGAGCTGGCCGTCCGGCCAAACTGAGCTATCGGGGGAAAAGAGCCTTGGTGAGAGAGGTGAAGAAGAAGCCAAAGATCACTGTGGTGGAGCTCCAGAGATGCAGTTGGGAGATGGGAGAAAGTTGTAGAAAGTCAACCATCACTGCAGCCCTCCACTAGTCGGGGCTTTATGGCAGAGTGGCGAGACGGAAGCCTCTCCTCAGTGCAAGACACATGAAAGCCTGCATGGAGTTTGCTAAAAAAACACCCGAAGGACTCCAAGATGGTGAGAAATAAGATTCTCTGGTCTGATGAGACCAAGATAGAACTTTTTGGCCTTAATTCTAAGCGGGATGTGTGGAGAAAACCAGGCACTGCTCATCACCTGTCCAATACAGTCCCAACAGTGAAGCATGGTGGTGGCAGCATCATGCTGTGGGGGTGTTTTTCAGCTGCAGGGACAGGACGACTGGTTGCAATCGAGGGAAAGATGAATGCGGCCAAGTACAGGGATATCCTGGATGAAAACCTTCTCCAGAGTGCTCTGGACCTCAGACTGGGTCGAAGGTTTATCTTCCAACAAGACAATGACCCTAAACACACAGCTAAAATAACGGAGGAGTGGCTTCACAACAACTCCGTGACTGTTCTTGAATGGCCCAGCCAGAGCCCTGACTTAAACCCAATTGAGCATCTCTGGAGAGACCTAAAAATGGCTCTCCACCAACGTTTACCATCCAACCTGACTGAACTGGAGAGGATCTGCAAGGAGGAATGGCAGAGGATCCCCAAATCCAGGTGTGAAAAACTTGTTGCATCTTTCCCAAAAAGACTCATGGCTGTATTAGATCAAATGGGTGTTTCTACTAAATACTGGGCAAAGGGTCTGAATACTTAGGACCATGTGATATTTCAGTTTTTCTTTTTTAATAAATCTGCAAAAATGTCAATAATTCTGTGTTTTTCTGTCAATATGGGGTGCTATGTGTACATTGATGAGGGAAAAAAATGAACTTAAATGATTTTAGCAAATGGCTTGAATATATCAAAGAGTGAAAAATTTAAGGGGGTCTGAATACTTTCCGTCCCCACTGTATATATGTATATATACAGTATCTCACACAAGTGAGTACACCCCTCACATTTTTGTAAATATTTTATTATAACTTTTCATGTGACAACACTGACGAAATTCCACTTTGCTACAATGTAAAGTAGTGAGTGTACAGCTTGTATAACAGTTTAAATTTTCTGTCCCCTCAAAATAACTCAACACACAGCCATTAATGTCTAAATCGCTGGCAACAAAAGTGAGTACACCTCTATTTGAAAATGTCCAAATTGGGCGCAATTAGCCATTTTCCCTCCCTGGTGTCATGTGACTCGTTATGTGTTCGACTGTGTTATGCCCTGTGCACACGGTCGGATTTTCCAATGGAAAAGGTGCGATCGGATTGTGTTGTCGGAAATTCCGATCATGTGTGGGCTCCATCTGACTTTTTCCGTCGGAATTTCTGACACACAAAGTTTGAGAGCAGGATATAAAATTTTCCGACAACAAAATCCGATCATTTAAATTCCGATTGTGTGTACACAAATCCGACGCACAAAGTGCCACGCATGCCCAGAATAAATTAAGAGATGAAAGCTATTGGCTACTGCCCCGTTTATAGTCCCGACATATGTGTTTTAAGTCACCGCGTTCAGAACGATTGGATTTTCCGACAACTTTGTGCAATCATGTGTATGCAAGACAAGTTTGGCACAAAATCCGTCAGAAAAAATCCGACGGATTTTGTGGTCGGAATGTCCGATCAATGTCCGATCGTGTGTACAGGGCATAACAATGTCTCAGGTGTGAATGGGGAGCAGGTGTGTTAAATTTGGTGTTATCGCTCTCACTCTCTCATACTGGTCACTGGAAGTTCAACATGGCACCTCATGGCAAAGAACTCTCTGAGGATATGAGAAAAAGAACTATTGCTCTACATAAAGATGGCCTAGGCTATAAAAGGTTGTCAAGACCCTGAAACTGAGCTGCAGCACTGTGGAAAAGACCATACAGTGGTTTAACAGGACAAGTTCCACTCAGAACAGACTTCAACATGGTCGACCAAAGGAGTTGAGTGCACGTGATCAGCATCATATCCAGCGGTTATCTTTGTGAAATAGACGTATGAGTGCTGCCAGCATTGCTGCAGAGTTTGAAGGGGTGAGCGGTCAGCCTGTCAGTGCTCAGACCTTACGCCGCACGCTGCATCAAATTAGTCTGCATAGCTGTCATTCCAGAAGGAAGCCTCTTCTAAAGATGATGCACAAGAAAGCCCACAAACAGTTTGCTGAAGACAACCAGACTAAGGACATGGATTACTGGAACCATGTCCTGTGGTCTGATGAGACCAAGATAAACTTTATAAAGAGTATAAAGACAAGTGTGTCTTGCCTACAGTCAAACATGGTGGTGGGAGTGTCATGGTCGGGGGCTGCATGAGTGCTACCAGCACTGGGGAGCTACAGTTCATTGAGGGAACCATGAATGCCAACATATACTGTGACATACTGAAGCAGAGCATGATCCCCTCCCTTCGGAGACTGGGCCACAGGGCATTATTCCAACATTATAAGGGCCCCAAACACACCTCCATGACGACCACTGCCTTGCTAAAGAAGCTGAGGGTAAAGGTGATAGACTGGCCAAGCGTGTCTCCAGACCTAAACCCTATTGAGCAATTGTGGGGCATCCTCAAACGGAAAGTGGAGGAGCGCAAGGTCTCTAACATCCATCAGCTCCGTGATGTCATTATGGAGGAATGGAAGAGAGCTCCAGTGGCAACCTGTGAAGCTCTGGTGAACTCCATGCCCAAGAGGGCTAAGCCACTGCTGGAAAATAAACGTGGCGACACAAAATATTGACACTTTGGGCCCAATTAGGACATTTTCACATAGTGGTGTACTCACTTTTGTTGCCAGCGGTTTAGACATTAATGGCTGTGTGTTGAGTTATTTTGAGGGGACAGCAAATTTACCCTGTTATACAAGCTTTACACACACTACTTTACATTGTAGCAAAGTGTCATTTCTTCAGTGTTGTCACATGAAAATATATAATAAAATATTTACAAAAATGTGGGGGGTGTACTCACTTTTGTGAGATACTGTATATCAAATACACTGCCACTAACTGAATAACCTGCGTGCTTAATCTATCTCAAGCTATCTCTCTATCCACGCCAACAACACTACACATGGCCACTCTGTAAGAAGCCTTATATAGTGTGGGGCGTGGATTTAGTCCCCCTTTGGCCAATTATGGCTCTCTCAGCAGAGTGTGCTGTGATTGGCCAAAGCATGCAGGTCAGGTGCATGCTTTGGCTAATCATCATACAGCAATGCACTGAGATCTTGCAGTGCATTATGGGGAATTCCACGGTGCTCAAATTCTTCGCAAATGCCCCATATGTTCGGTTTGTTTTAGAACAATCCCTACTGGTTACAAGTTATGTAGGCATGATCCATCAAGTATAGCGAGAATATACAAATTAGGCAGGTATACTCAAAAAATTGCAGCAATCCTGTCCCAAACTTGTACCCTGACGCGTTTTCATCCCATATAGTCGTGGTCTTCTTTAGAGGATTTATGTTATCTACAAGATATGTCAAAGTCTTAAATTTACAGCGTATTACATTATATAACAATCCATATGGACATATTGAGTATATTTACCGCTGGTAGATGGAGAGCAGACTTATGACCAGAGATGTTTTTTAAAGAGGGAATAAAGTTGATTCAGATTATTCCCTGGGCCGTCCTCATCACCCTCAAGGCAAGGTCTAAGGACGGGCTGCCTAACAAGAAGTCATACTTTTTGGCGCCCCAGGAGAGGAAAGGAGAGCCACCTTTTGTTTTAATTTTTTGTTATGTATTGGTTTCAGCAGGGTAAAAATTATTATATATTTCTTCTAACATGGTAAGTAAATGCTAAGACCCCTTTCACGCTGAGGCGAAAAGCGCCTGTAAACTGCGTCTTCTGCAGCCCCAGTGTGAAAGCCAGAGTGCTTTCAGGACAGGAAAAAAAGTCCTACAAACAGCATCTTTGGGGCGGTGGAGGAGCAGTGTATACACCGCTCCTCCACCGCCCCTGCCCAAGCCCTTTGCCGAAGGGCCTGCAAAGCGTTTCAGCAGCAGTGCTTTTTGGGAGCTATTAACCCTTTCCTCGGCCACTCACGGCAGTTAAAAGTGCCTTGCTAGGGGCCGAATAGCATCGCTATAACAGCGGTAAAGTGACGCTAAAACTAGCGGCGCTTTACCACTAACGCTCCCCCGCCCCAATGTGAAAGGCGTCTAAGTGAATGTACTTTGTTTATTGTTTTTGTTTTATTGTTTTTTTTTTTAATGGGCCTAACACTAAGTGTAGGAATAAAGCCAGGTTCACACTGGTATGACATGACAGTCATACAGCTGTGGATCCGAGTTTGTCCTGCGACTTGAAGTCTGACATCCCTCCAACTTCAATGAACGGGGATCCGACTTTGATCCCGACAATGCCAGTCACTTTGTGTCTGATATGAATCTTTAGGGGAAACTCCACGCCAAATTTAAAAAAAAAAGAGCATGGGTACCCCCTCCAAGAGCATACCAGACCCTTTGGTCTGGCATGGATTTTAAGGGGATCCCCCATGCCAAAAAAACGGTGTGGGGTTCCCCAAAATCCATACCAGACCCTTATCCGAGCACGCAGACTGGCAAGTCAGGAAAGGGGGTGAGGATAAGCAAGCGCACCCCCCTCCTGAACTGTACCAGGCCGCATGCCCTGAACATGGGGGTGTGGGTGCTTTGGGGCAGGGGGCCCTGCACCCCCCACCCCAAAGCACCTTGTCCCCAAGTTGATGAGGACAAGGGCCTCTTCCCAACAACCCTGGCCGTTGGTTGTCGGGGTCTGCGGGCGGGGGGCTTATCGGAATCCGGGAGCCCCCTTTAATAAGGGGGCCCCCAGATCCCTGCCCCCCACCCTATGTGAATGAGTATGGGGTACATCGTACCCCTACCTATTCACCTAGGAAAAAAGTGTCAATAAAAAAACACACTAGACAGGTTTTTAAAGTAATTTTCTAGGCAGCTCCGGGGGTCTTCTTCAGGCTCCGGGGGTCTTCTTCCGACTTCGGGGGACTTCTTCCGACTTCTCCGCTCTCTCCGGCCTCTTCTCCCGGTGTCCGGTTCTTCTCCCGCTCTCCGGCCTCTTCTCCCGGTGTCCGGTTCTTCTGCCAGGCCGCTATCTTCTGCCTAGACCCAATGTCCCTGGAAGGGGAACCCATGCCGGATTTTTATTTAAAATTTGTCATGGAGTTCCCCCTCAAGATTCATACCAAACCCAGTGCCTGGTATTGGCGGGGATCCAAGCCGGATCCCCGTTCATTGAAAGTCGGACGTATGTCGGCTTCAAGTCGCGGGGCAAAGTCGGATCCAAAGTAGGACGGCTGTCGTGTCGCACCAGTGTGAACCCGGCCTGAATGTCACACTGGGATTGTTTTGATTGGTCAAAAGACAAGTCGTACTATCTCAACGTCGGAGTAAAATCTTATCTTGTTCATTCAAGGCGGATGAAAGTAGGACGGAAGTAGGACCGATGTAGGACCAATGTTGCAGGGCAAAGCAGGATGAGAGTCGTGTCGTACCAGTGTGAACCCAGCCTAAGTGAACAAGTAAAGTGGTGGACCAAAGTTAAAGTAACCAATAACATTGATCTATTTTTGTTTTTTATAAATCTTTTTATTTAATTTCATTAACAGATAAACAGACAAAACAAAGCACAACACAACAAAACATCATACACATTGAACCTAACATATATTAATAAAATATCAAGATCCAATTACCCTGCATAGCAACTATCAATTCAATATAAAAGTTCAGAATAAAAAAAGCAACTTAAAGTGATATAATAATTAACAAAAAAGTGTTATATCTCGGCCTAAATCTAGGTCTTCCCATTTGTCCACTCAAATGTCAAACCTTACCCCATATACAAAAAATGGGGAGAAAAAGAAAGCAAATATGAATCCCTTCTATAACCAATGGCCCTGAACATCCCTTATACAGGAACACCCATATTATGATTAATGAACCCCATTGGCAATGCCATGTGCGGTTTGTCCAGCCACTTTGCCCAGACTTTATCATATTTACTAGGACAACCATATAGGTCTCTCTATACAATGGGAGATAATTGTTTATCAATTGTTTCCAGTATAAAAATGTGGGAGAGCAAGGTTTCTTCCAGTGCATAGCAATGGCTTTTCTTGCATAGAAAAATGTTGTATTAAAATTGTGTGAAATCCCCCTGAGATGCTCCACACCGCCAACACTTTGAAGAGCATGCAGGATTTATCTTTTGAAGTCTATACAGCGTAATATATGCTCTATGTACCAATTTGAATTGAATCATGCGGTCTCTCAAAGATACCACAGATTGCATAGGGAGATCTCACACACCCCTCCAGTCCTCTATATCCAAGGCTGGTATATCTCACATCCACCTAGCTCTGATACCTTCTAATGGCGAAATAGAAATTAAAGTAAAATGAGAGTACAGTCTCGAGGTGGGCTTATCCATGCACTCAGCCCTGAGTACTGATTCTAAGGAGGATTGTATGAATTTTGAGCTGTCCTGTGGAATCTGTGCATGAAAAATATGGAGAAGCTGGACATATCTAAATAGATAAGAACTAGGTAAGTTAAAAATTGAGGTAAGTGTAGAAAAGTTAGAGTTCAGTTAGTTTCTGATCAGTGACCACTTGAGAGAGTGATTTAATGTTATATTTAGTGCATGCAATAGACTTTGGTACTTTAAAAAATTGTGGAGGGTAGGGTTAAACCATAGAGGGGCATTTGTAGAGATCACCCCCTTTGGATAATACTCACATTTGAGACCAGCCTCCCAAGCTCGAATAGTATTACGTATTAGAGCAGTCAACTGAAATAGTGCCCTACGGCCCCTAAATAAAAGTACCTTAGGGGCTTCTATAGAGCTTACCACTGCTGCTTCTAGCCGAGTGGAGGAGTTTTATATATATCTGGGCTTAGCCACCATACTGCCATAACCAGCTGAGGGGCCAAGAAATATTTATATAAATCCGGAAAAGCTAAGCCTCCCTGTTCACAAGGGTGCATCAAGGTAGTTAATTTGTACCTGGGGTTCTTCGATCCCCATAAAAAAGATGAGAAAAGTTGGTTTAGTCTTGTAAAAAAGAATACAGGGAGCCACTGAAGAGAATGTCTAAATAAGTACATACATTTTGGTATAATTTTCATTTTTAGAGATTAACTACTTCAGGCCCGGAAGGATTTGCCCCCTTCCTGACCAGATAATTTTTTGCGATTCGGCACTGCGTCACTTTAACTGACAATTGAATGAATGAATGAACGATTTGTAAAGCGCTGCAAATGCGAACTGAATCGCCTCAAGGCGCTAAATGTGTTTGTGTTGAACAGTTTCTTGGAAGAGGAAGGTTTTGAGTTTTTTCCTGAAGGCCAGATGGTTTTCTTCCATGCGGATGTGAGTCGGAAGAGTATTCCATAGCCGAGGTCCCTGGACTGCGAATCTGCGTTCTCCCCTTGCTTTGTAGCGGTATTTGGGAACGAGGAGGAGGTTTTAGTTGGATGATCGCAGATTGCGATTGGGTGTGTAGTGTTTTATTTTCTCTCGGAGGTATTGAGGGGCGTTACCTTGTATGCATTTGTGGGTGAGGCAGAGGGTCTTGAATGTGATCCGATTCTTTACCATTAGCCAATGTAGGCTCCTCAGGGATGGGGAGATGGACTTCCAGGGTTTTTTTCCTGTTAGCAGTCTTGCAGCCGCGCTTTGAATGGCCTGTAGGCGCGCAAGCTGATATTGGGGTAAACCAATGCAGAGTGAGTTTGTGTAGTCGAGACGGAATTGATTGTTCCAACAACTGCTGCTTTGTCCTCTTCTGGGATAAAGGGAATGAGTCTGCGTAGCAGGCGGAGGAGATGGTGAGATCCGCTAACTACTGATCCTATTTGTTAAATTTACAATTGCACGGTTGTGCGACGTTGTACCCAAGCAAAATTTATGTAATTTTTTTCCCCCATAAATAGAGCTTTCTTTGGTGGTATTTGATCACCTCTGTGGTTTTTATTTTTTGTGCTAAAAACAAAAAAAGCGATAATTTTGAAAAAAACACAGTTTAGGCCTATATGTATTCTTACATATTTTTGGTAAAAAAATTGCAATAAGCGTATATTGATTGGTTTGCGCAAAAGTTATAGCGTCTACAAAATAGGGGATAGATTTATGTAATTTTTTTAATTATTTTTTTTTTTTACTAGTAATGGTGGCGATCTGCAATTTTTATTGGGACTGAGACATTGCTGCGGTCAGATCAGACACTTTTGACACTATCTTGGGACCATTGACATTTATACAGCGATCAAAGCTAAAAATAGCCATTGATTACTGTATAAATCTCATTGGCAGGGAAGGGGTTAACACTAATGGGCGATCAAGGGGATAACTGTGTTCCCTCGGTGTGTTCTAACTGTAGGGGGCATGGGACTGACTAGCGAACGAGAGAGATCAGTGTTCATACTTAGTATGAAGACACGATCTCTCTCCTCTCCCCTGAGAGAACCGGGATTTGTGTGTTTACACACACAAATCCCGGTTCTTGCTCTGTCACAAGTGATCGTAAGCACCTGCTGTCACGTCTTAAAGTAGCGACGTACAGCTACGGCGATTTGCCTAGCTGAGCCAACCTGGTGCAGTATAACTGCCGCAACTGGTCGGCTAGTGGTTAATACATACCAATAAGGACAATGGTAGAGACTTCCATGCTTTTAATTTTGACCCAATGTTTCCTAGAATCAGGGAATCATCATATTCAGGGAAATAAATTCAGAAGCTTGGCGGGAAATTACCACTCCTAAATACTTGAAATTCTCTACCCACTGCAATGGAATATCATTTGAAGCCATGCCTACGGGCCTCCAGATCAATTGGGAACAACAAGGACTTAGTCCAATTTACCTTCAACCCTGTGACCGTTGAAAAAAAATCCAGTATCTCTAAGGCCCCTTGGAGCGAGGATCCAGCATCATTCAAAAATAATAAAAGGTCATCTGCATACAAAGCTACCCTCTTCTCCAACCAACCAATCCGCAATTCCTTAATATTGGGAGAAGTGCGCAAAGCCTTCGCCACCGGCTCCATAGCAATAGCAAACAGGGTCAGAGAGAGAGGGCAGCCCTGTCGAGTTCCCCTAAATAATGAAAAAGAAGATGACAACCCTCCCCAATTTTCACTGCAGCTGTGGGATTTTTATATAAGACCTGCAACCATTTTATAAATACCATTGGAAAGCACATTCTGTGGAGTACCTCCCACAGAAAGGACCACTCCAAGGTATCTAAAGCCTTCTCCATATCTAGGGATGCAATAATCCTAGATCCTATATTAAGTGTGAAGCATTAAAGGGGTTGTAAAGGTAAAAATTTTTTCACCTTAATGCATTCTATGCATTAAGGTGAAAAAACTTTTGACAGTACCGCCGCCCCCAGCCCCCCCGTTTTACTTACCTGACGCCTCGAATCTTCGCTCCTCGTCCTCGTCAGCTTCATTGCAGCTCAGCCTGGTCGCTGATTGGCTGCAGTGGATGGATTGAAAGCAGCGCAGCCATTGGCTCGCGCTGCTGTCAATCACATCCGATGACGCGGCGCGCCGGGGGGCGGGGCCGAGTGATACAGCGAGCGGCTATAGCCGCCGGCTGTATCACGGGAGCGCGCCCGCAAGCACTCACCACCGTGCGAGGGAGCTCGCATGAAGGTGGTAAATGCTTGCGGGGAGGAGCTGAAACAGCCGCCGAGGGACCCCAGAAGACCAGGTTCGGGGCCACTCTGTGCAGAACGAGCTGCACAGTGAAGGTAAGTATAACATGTTTGTTATTTTAAAAAAAAAAAAAAAACATCTTTACAACCCCTTTAATTATAGTATATAATCTCCTCAAATTAACATCAGTAGCCCTGCCAGGCATGAACCTCATCTGGTCTGAATCAATAATATTAGACATCATAGGTTGTAGTCATTGGGAAATGAGCTTGGTCAAAATTTTAAAGTCTATAGTCAAAAGAGCAATAGGCCTGTATGAGGCACAAGAGGGTGGATCTTTTGGGTGCTTATGAATTAAAACTATATGGGCATGACTCATCGAGTCTGGCAAAGCTCCCTCCTTCAGACAATCAGAGTAAAGAGAAGCCAATACAGGAGCTGAAAGCTCCCATGAGCCCTATAAAATTCAGTAGGAAGGCCATCCAGCCCCGATGACTTCCCCAATAGAAAAGAACCGACGACCGAAAGTACCTCCTTCAAAGTTATAGGACATACTAGCATCTCCCTCTCATTATCTGTTAACCAAGCCACTGCAACTGAATTCAGCCAAGCTGCCAATTCAGTTGACTGGAAATCAGAAGGCAAATGAGATGTATACAATGTCTGTTAAAAAGTCTCCAAAATTTTAGGCTGTATAGAGGCCATATCTCCAGAGGAGGTGCGTATTTCCAAAATCGGAGTACTTTGTTGTTCATGTTTGGCCATCATGGCCAAAAAGCGACCATTGCGATCTCCCTGCTCAAAAGATTTTTGTTTATTTTTTTATAGATCCATCCTCGTGGCCTCGGCCATATGCAAATATAAGGCCAGTTTGCTGTGTAATAGAGCATTAAAATTGGATTCTCAAGGATCAGCAGCATATTGGGCTGTTTCATCCACTATAAACTTCAAAATGTTGTTCTTTACTCATTGAGCCTTATTAACTGCTTTAATAGCTGATATATATTGTCCTTTTGTATTGGCCTTAAAGGCATCCCATAGTATTGCTGAGGTAGAGGACCCTATATTAAACTCCCAATACTCTGCTAGAAGGGGCCAAATTTTTGAGACCATATCTGAATGTGAAATCCAATGAGTACCCAATCTCCACTGTGCTGCATCACAAAAGTGATGCAGACAAAGTGTAAGCATAAGCGGAGCATGGTCAGATAACCTGCTCGGCAGGTATTTAACATCCATCATATCTGCTAATATCATTGAATTAACGAAGGCTAGATCTATGCGGGAGACGGTCTTATACGAATTTGAAAAACACAAATATGACCTTGTTGATGGATTTTTTCATTGCAAAGCTTCTACCAGGTCCACCATCTTGGCCCAATTGGAAAGCTCTCCAGAATGTTTTTTTAGGAAGAGTTGGTCTATCCAAAGCAGGATCAAGGATAGCATTAAAGTCTCCCATCATCAATAGCTTAGCTGGACCATACAAAGAATTTTTTTCTAAGATACTATATAGGAGTGTCCCCGCAAAGGGAGGTGGTATATACACACTGACAACTATATATCTCTGGCCCCACAAAAGAAACACAGCCAAAACATATTTACCCTGGGGGTCAGATAATATATCTTCCACCGTGCAAGGTAAGGATCTGCTAATCAGTCTAAATCCCTCTAGAAAACATGGATTGATCTAAATTTTAAATGTGAATAGGTGGTGACAATGTGCTGGTGGAGGTGAATATAGGAGTGTAATGGTGATACCAAAAAACAGGAACAAAAAAAAACAACAAAAACAGAAGCAAAAAACAAAAACTAAATCAAATCAGGGCTAAAAGGTCTTTAAAATATCAAAATTACCTGAAAAAGTGTGTTTGCTTATGATGACCAAAGGATTGGTGTGAATTTGCAAAATGGTAGCTGTGTAATAATTGCTTGTTGTAGCAGGAAAAAAACGTGAAAAAAAAAAAGGTGAAAAAACGTAGATTCATAAGAAGACCATGTTGATACTAGAAAAAAAGGTTAAAATTGTGATAGTGTGTTAAGAGTAAGTAATGGCCTGGCCATAAGGAGGCAAACACAACCCCATTCCTGACAGTGAGACAGGGAATGAGGGGGGGAGGTGATATTCACCCATCAAAAAAAGGGAGGATCATAAAGTCTGTACTTATATTGACCGCCACAATTACACCCAATGCGCATCTGCACACCAAGGCCCAAGGATAAGTCACCTTGGTCAATGAGGAAGGGTTTATTTAGCCCCTCCATCTTATTTAAATGGGCATCTGTGGGCCATCACTGCGGCCACCACATGGCTCCCCGGCATCCCTGAAGGTAATAAACCCCGACCGCTGCTGACACTTCTGCCACAACATGCTTGGCGTGATGACGTAGCATGAATGCACCGGACTAACCAATGACGCCACGCACATGTGCCAGTTCACTCACGGAGAGATTCCGGGATCTCATCAGCACAAACGTGCTCTCCCTAGCAGCCAAAAAGAAGTATTTCGGCCTACTTGGTTCACAAAGGAAGGGTGGAATGGGGGAGGGAAGTCTCCACATACCTCCCCTTTCATGCCAGGAAGACAGCCCAACGAAAGACCACGCAAGGGGGGAAGAAGGAGGATCCAAGGAGCATCTGGAACACAAAAATCAAACACAATCACAATTAACGCAGATTTGAACAATAAACAATTGAACGAATATAAACATTATTGCAATGGATACATGCAATACAAATTTCATTCAATTCCAAGATTTATTACATAGTGTGTTTATATAATTATCATTCAAATTATATAGAGCTGTGTAATAGATTAGTCTGTAAACAATTTTTAAATGCTATTTGTTATCTTAGGAGGAGCAGCAGTGTGCCTCATTGCCATATTACTGTCAGTGGGTCTTACCTGATGCAAACCCTTTTAAGAAGGGGGCATAGGGTATGGATTCATTTAGGCCAGGAAAAATTGTGGCCTGTAATTTGAAGATCCACCTTTGTTCCAATCGCCTCCTCGGTCGGGAATATGTAATAAGTGATTTATATAATCTATTAGATTGCACAAAAGTATAACTTATACAAGGTAATTTTATGCAAAGAGCAGTTTATGTTTTTTTTCTGTTCTCTTTTTTACAGTTTTGATAACAGTTTATAACACTGATTTTCATTTCAGTATAGGTTTTCTAATACTTATGACATTCATATTTAGTTTCAGAAAGATTCAGAAAACTAATATAGCTCTTAAGGTATATTTTGTACCTTTAACACATTCTGTTACCTGATTTCCTTTTTTATCTGTTACTGTTTAAAGCAAAAAATGTAAAGAAAAAATAATGAGAAAAATAAATAGTCCCCCAATCCTTTTTATTCTCAAAAATAGTGGTTGCATAGTTGTCATGATGATCCAGTTGGCATTAATTATTTTCTGATTCACTGACCTGAAACAGATCAACAGTGGTGACTTATATTATGCATTGTATTGTTTCCCCCCAGACTCCCATGGTTCCAGTGTCTGCTCTTGTCCTAGCTAACCAGATTACACAATCTCCAGACACCCCAGCAAGCCTTAAAGTAACTTTAAAACATATGTTAGGGCAAAATTAAATATATACAGTACATATACACAGTATATACAGGTATATATCCATATATATATATGGATGTAAGCAGATGTTGTCTATTTATGTCCATTTCTAATCAAGAAACATAATTTTTGTTTATACTTTTGTCCACCTATCTGACTGTTTCCCTCAATAACTAAAAAGATGAACATATGAAAAATGGATGTATACTGATTTAAACGGAACTGAATGGGTGTACAAACTGATGTAAAAGGTAAAAAAGTTCAATTGCAAAGCTTTTTTTAATCAGTTTTTGCAATAGAACAAATAATATTCATGAAAGGACCCTTTGAAATTACATACACTAACAAAAAAAAGCAAGCTACTGACAGGAATCAAGACCACGCATCAAGAGGTACCTGCACATACTTGCAGCAACTTTAAGTATTCCTGTTTTTCCCAAATGGACAACTTTGAATGAGCAAAACTAAGACACATCTTGGTAGTTGTTCACAATATTGCTTCCCCATACATTTAATGGCTCATAAGTATGATCAGCTGCCTCATTAGTCAAAACAGATGCATGAAAGGCAGGAGGAGACAATGCAGGTAAAAAAAAAGCACAACATTATATTGCTGTTAAAAGAGTATTCATATATTGATAGCTTTTGTTTCGACATAACATAAAATTCAATAGCATATACTTTAAAACTAAGTGTTTAAAAGATTGTTTCCTTTTTTTTTTTTTTTTTTTTTAACAAGTTATTGCAAAGTGATGCATTCATTTTAAAATACTCAGTTCTAATAGACAGACAGACCTAATCCTGGCCCAAGGCTGTTATGAGACACAGATTTGTAGATACTATTTGTAGCAAAGCTTAATTTTTATCCCAAAGTTCCCTAGTTCTTTAGAATGTAGTGTGATCTCTTCAGTTGTGCACTCCAATGAACATATCCATCACCCTACATAATACGATTTTCTGGGATTTTCACTCAGACAACCAAATGCATCAAGATGGGAACTTTATACTTTAACTTTTAATTGCGCAAAACAGAAATAATCAATTAATGTAATTAATTATGTGCAATTAATTGCAGATCCCCGAATCACTACTAATACAAATTAGTAAGGAGTATTTTGCTACTATCAGCAGTTACTTGCACAAATAAACTAAACTAAACTAAACTAAAATTGGCAGTGAACTTAACTAACTTTTTGCAAAGGCTGTGACTGATCAAATGCAGGTTTACTTCCACAATCACATGATCAAAAATCATCCATGTAACTTATACTGTATCTTTAGCCTTTCCTGAATGTTAGTAACTGAGATTCCTTCAGGCTGGTTTCACACCTATGCAAATTGGATGCGGGCTTCCCTGCATCCAATTCACATGCTAGGAGATTGTGACCAGCTCTCTATGGAGCTGGTTCACATATCTCTGCTGCGGCTCTGGTGCGAATTTGCACACTGGTCATGTGCGTCTTTTGGTCCCTTTCAGGTCCGAATTCAGCCCAAAAATCCGGACCCCTGCTTTGAGCTGCATTCGGCAATAGTGAAAACCCATAGTTCTGAGTCCCCATGTTTCAGGCAGGTGCCTATGGCCCAAATCCTTGTAGCAGCCTCAATCCAGGGAGACTTCTGGAAATTCTGAATGTAGTAGACCTCACACTAATCTGGGTGGTTAGCCTTCATATCTAAAACACATGGTTGGTTGATACTAAAACATGAATCAACCCACATTTAGCTTTTGGGAAGGATTGGCTTAAACTTAAAGTGATTATAATGGAAAAGAAACCAAAAACAAACATCTCTATACTGGAATGGAATGGAATTACACAGAGCAGCCTCATACCTCCTCTTCTTGGGTTCCCCACTGGCCAGTCTTCTCTGCCCCGTGCTCCCATGGGAAGCCACTTAGGCTGACATCTAATGTATCTAAAAAGAATTTATTATATATACATATTTACATATACACACACATACACACACACACACACACACACATATCACAGTAAGGCCCTGTTCACACTGGCATTAGAAACAGGCATTTGAGGTCTGTTTTTCCACTCCTCGAATGCCTAGCAACGCAGCCTGCAATGGACAATACTGGACAGCAGACAGAGCTATTCACATTTAAACACATGTAAGGTTTGCATCACTTTGCATCGCTGTGCGGCAAAAATTAAGCTACATATCGAGTCTGGGAGAAGTTTAAGCTTGTCAACGCCTTCCATTCAAGTCCATGGCAATGTGCCATTAAGATGCCTGCGGCATTTACAGCGAATTTATGACGTGTTTATTATTATTATATAGCGTGATTTATATAGCGCCAACAGTTTACGCAGCGTTTTTCAATGTAGAGGGGGGACAGCACAATTACAGTACAATTCAATACAGAAGGGACAGGAGGGCCCTGCTCATAGAACTTACATTCTAAAGGGAGGGGGTGGTGGTACAAAAGGTAACAGATGCGGGGAAGGATTTGATGGGGGTGGCTCAGGGACAGTAGTTAGGTGAGTGTGGGATAGGCTTCCCTGAATAGGTGAGTTTTCAGGGATCTCCTAAAGGTGGACAGGTTAGGGGCTGAAGTGTTTAAAGCAGGTTAGGTGCAGGTTAGTGTTTAATGCATGTTCGACTAGTGTTTGACAAGATTTATTCAAATTAGTGATCTAAAAGGTGGCATATCAGTGAGGTGGGAAAGAAATCACTTTCCTTTGACCTCATAATTCTCATTTGCTCTGACATGCACTGTGAGCTGTAAGGTCTTATATAGACAGGTGCGTGGCTTTCCTAATCAAGTCCAATCATTATAATCAAACACAGCTGGATTCAAAATGAAGGTGTAGAACCATCTCAAGGATGATCAGAAGAAATGGACAGCACCTGAGGTAATACACAAGGAATAAGGGCTAAATTGCCCGAAGGAAGGGAAAAAGGACTTTTAAGGTGCTATTTACATCAAAGATATAGTCACAAATTCTGTACAATCATATTAAAAAAATGAAAATTTTTATTGAATTAAGATTAAAATATTCATGTCTCACATGGAGAGTGGGACATGCTTTTAAGAACAATATGACATAGATGATATCACCCAAAATTATTCACATTGGACAATGCAACATAAAGCAACTACTTAAAGGTGCCATGACAATCTGCCGCTCGACATGTTTCGCTCTAATACGAGCTTCTTCAGGAGTTTAAAGGCTATGATTGTAGTGGACTCTATAATAATGGGAGAATAGACAATAATCAATACATGCGTTTAAACATATTAAAGATATATCCAGTAGATGAATAAACTGGTTTATCAGAACAGAGATTGATACAGAACATATAAATGCATACACATGAATAGAAGTTTGGGGACCAAACAATTCAAATATATATGGGAAATCAAAGTTTATATATCTTACCAGGCTGTAATGCATCAATGCGACATAAATATTCCAATAGAGTAACAGATTAGTGCTGATTTCAAACCGGGGAGTTCTCACATATATATAGGGACATCGCTGCCATCTATCAAGGATCTTTCAAAAAAAGTCCTTTTGTTCTCGTTTTTTTCAAAAAAAACTTGCCTTTGTTTCCATTTTTTATGATTGGCAACAATTTCCCGGGAATATTCTCATATCGGGTTCATCTCTGTCAATTTAGACCACACGGACGCCCGGGGCACCCACCATTGGGGATGTAGAACCAATCATCCCCAGGGTGGTGGCCCTATTGAATTGATTCTGGTTGCGGCATTAGATGGGGTGTTTTTTATATCTATAAATGATGCATATGAGCCTCCATTTAGAACTATTGGTTTTTGGATAGGCTGAATGCTTCAGCCTAGTTCTAGTTGTTTATACCTTTCTCTTTCCCTCTACCAATATGGCGCTTTGGGCGCCCGGATGCTTCACAGTCTCAAAAATCTATAGACATGCGCACTACGCTCTTGGTACGTTACGGACGTCTGAATGACGCCGCCGCGTTCCTCCTCCCCCCAGGTCATGACGCAGCCAGTCTCAACTAGCGTCCGCATCCCGGCGGCGAAATCAGACGCCGCCGCGATGGGGGTATATAAAGGCGGTCATACACCGCCCACAGTTCTGCTACCGGCGCTGTTCAATTGAGGCAGCGTGAAGCTCTCCCAAGCCTGCATGCCGGACTACTGCCCACAAAGTAAGTTCTCTCTCTGCAGCATTGCTGCTAGTTGACAGTAAGCTGCACTTGTGGAACCTTAATGGTCCTTTGCATTGTATCTTTCTTTCCACTCAGAAAATATCGCGGTTGGTTATCATCTGTGTAGTCACCCATGACTAGTTTGATGAAACCAGGGTACCTAGCCTTATCCATCTGACTTACATTTACCGGGATACTTTTATGTTCTAGGTAAATACTTTCAATTGGTTCTACCTTAGATAATTTACCCCAGAAATCAAACATGGATGTTTTGGAATTTGATTTCCCCTCTCCCATATCTCCTCCCCGATTAATTCTGAATTTGTTTTTTATATTTTTCAAAGGGCCATTATATAACTTTATGTTCCCCTGTGGTCACACTATGGCAGCGATGTCCCTATATATATGTGAGAACTCCCCGGTTTGAAATCAGCACTAATCTGTTACTCTATTGGAATATTTATGTCGCATTGATGCATTACAGCCTGGTAAGATATATAAACTTTGATTTCCCATATATATTTGAATTGTTTGGTCCCCAAACTTCTATTCATGTGTATGCATTTATATGTTCTGTATCAATCTCTGTTCTGATAAACCAGTTTATTCATCTGCTGGATATATCTTTATTATGTTTAAACGCATGTATTGATTATTGTCTATTCTCCCATTATTATAGAGTCCACTACAATCATAGCCTTTAAACTCCTGAAGAAGCTCGTATTAGAGCGAAACATGTCGAGCAGCAGATTGTCATGGCACCTTTAAGTAGTTGCTTTATGTTGCATTGTCCAATGTGAATAATTTTGGGTGATATCATCTATGTCATATTGTTCTTAAAAGCATGTCCCACTCTCCATGTGAGACATGAATATTTTAATCTTAATTCAATAAAAATTTTCATTTTTTTAATATGATTGTACAGAATTTGTGACTATATCTTTGATGTAAATAGCACCTTAAAAGTCCTTTTTCCCTTCCTTCGGGCAATTTAGCCCTTATTCCTTGTGTATTTAATTATAGGATGTGGTGCTTACAGTTGAGTATCTCTGTCCTCCCTATATCCTAATAGTGTTATTTGGGGTGTTACCCACCCTTCATCTTTTTTGGACAGATATACTCACTGGTTTATCCAATTTTTGGATTTGTCTAGTAACAGATACTCAGTGGAATTTGTTGCTCAATGATAAACTCTTTCCCTTCTCTTTTTTCATTTTTCTAATCCTCTTTTTATTATTATACATTATATCATTTCTGATTAATATCATTTAGCCCAGGTGTCTGCCTGTAAATTGGGTTTCCCTAGCCACTTTCATTTGGGGCTGATCTACTCTGTACCGACTAATCTTTAACAATGGCCAATTACTGTGGAAATGCCTTTGATGGCTTAATGGACCATATCCATAAATCACAAAACACCTTAGGTGGAGGTTTATCCATGGAACGTTTTTTCTCGAGACTGCAACGCATGCTCGAGAAGAAATCAAGACTATTTTGGAACAAATGGTACTTTTTGAAATATACTGAAGAGAACATCTCTCCCTGGGGTCTGAGAATTCAGATCTTTCCCACCATCACCCAGTTGGAGCCAGAATTTAAACTTGAATGGGAGGAGAATTTGCAGAGTTGCTCCAAAAAAATGATGGAGCTCCTATGCAAACATTATGCTGCCGAGTTGTCCCTTATAGATAAGGAAATTGAGAAGCTATACCTTGACAATTCAGCAATTGTCACGGATGGCCTTTTTCCCACACGTGAGAATGAACTCAAAACAAATTTAGAGATTTATGTAACAGAAGTTCTAAAAACAAAGGAAAAAAAATACATTAGAGACAAACTAGCGTATGACAATAAACAAGCCTATAATTGGTCATCAAATAATTATAGAAGGAAAAAACGCAATAATCAAAAACGTCAAACTAAACAGGCAAATAGTGAACCCAGTGACTCTGATTCATCTGTTTCCTCTGTTTCTTCACTACAGGCACAAGAATTCACTCGGCTCACCAGAACTCAGGATTCATCGAATTCTAAACGCTCTAGAGAAAATGCACCTACGGGTACAGTTAGACGCACGCCTAACCCTAGGACACCTATAGTCACTCGAGCGGGTGCGAATAAAAGTTCACTCACCAGCGCACCGACACACTCTGAACCTCTCCTTAATACTTGCACTACTACTTGCGCACCAATCACTGGTTCATGCACCGCGGTAAGTAATGTTAACACTTTTCCCTCGCAACAGGATTTTCGTCCAGCCCCGATCTTCACACAGACGATGTCGGATCCCAAAAGAACCATGAGTTCGGGTTTGGGGAATCCCAAACCCCAGAAAGCCAACTCGAGGTGATCAATATCTCCTCCTGCCCTCTGTCGGCAGAAGAAATTTCCGTATTACAACTGGGTCTTACCTTTTGCCCTACGCGAAATGTGGACCCTTTTGAATTGATAAAAGATCTTAATCTATTCTCGAGGAAACTCATGTTTAAAATTCTTTATGATAGGCCACCTCCATCCATCCAGAGTTCTTCTCTGGACAACCCTCTCTGGAAGGACATGTCCATTAATGATATTAAGGCTCTGGAGGACCTAATGGAGCTGTGGGAGGAGGGGGGGATCAATGAAACAGACCTACTCGAGGCTCTTGCCCTCGAAACGGCTGTCGACCCCCCACCTCCTCCCCCACCTCCATTGGTCCATCCTCACCTTTCGATCACTGCCACACCCCGTAACTATAAACCTAAATCCTCCAAGTTCCCTGCCCTGCAAGGCAATCCCAACGTATGGGCTTTTACTAACCAAGTCACCAAGGAGATTATGAATACCAAATGGAGAAACATTTCCCAAACCAATTTGACTCCCTCTCAAATTAATGCCTTGAAATCCCTACAATCAAATCAAAGCATTATTATTAAGCCTGCCGATAAGGGTGGTAACCTAGTGGTGATGGACAGGGGCCAATACGAGTCTATGGTGTTGGCCATTGTCCAGAACCATGAATGGTACCGGAAGGTATCATCAGCTCACGTTACTTTAACCAATAATCGTTACCAACACCTAATTGGCTCGGCTTATCACAGTGGTCTTATTAATAAGTCCACCTGGGAGTTTCTAAATGTTACATCTCCGAGAATACCCACAATGTATGCTCTCCCTAAAATTCATAAGAGTCAGACCAAACCCCCAGGCCGCCCGATTGTCTCTGGTAATGGCAGTCTCACTGAGACAGCCAGCCAATTGATTGATGACTTCCTGAGGCCCCACGTCGAGGGTTTGGTGTCCTACCTTCAGGACACCAATGACCTGCTACGCGCCCTCGATGGGATATCCCTTCCCGGGGGCGCATGGCTGGTAGCCCTCGACGTGGAGGCCTTATACAACTCTATTCCCCACCAACAGGGGGTGGAAGTTGTCAAAGACTTTCTCTTTCAAAATCATGAGATATCTTCTCAGTACAATGAATTTATTTTGAAGTTGTTGCTGTTTGTCCTCTCCAATAACATCTTCCTATTTGGCGGATCCCACTACCTCCAGATACAGGGGGTGGCTATGGGGACCAAGTGTGCCCCCTCCTATGCCAACCTGTATCTGGGGGGGTGGGAACTGGAATTATTTTCCAGAGATGACATGCAGCAATATATGGAACAAATCCCTCTATGGAGGAGATTTATTGACGACATTTTTTTTATATGGGTGGGTTCTAAAGATCTTCTTCTGTCTTTTTTGGAAAGCTTAAAAATTAATAGATTTAATCTCAAATTCACCGTTGAATTTAGTCAATCCAGTTTGACCTTTTTGGATACCCAAATTATAGTCAAACCTGATGGTAACATCAGAACAACTTTATACCGTAAACCTTCTGCGGGCAATTCCCTGCTGCACGCCACCAGTTCCCACCCAGTTCCTCTTATCACGAGCGTGCCCTACGGGCAATATTTACGAGCAAAACGCAACTGCAGTGATGAGTCTGACTTCGAAAGGGAAGCTAAATGTTTACGTTCACACTTCCTTAACCGAGGATATAGCAAAAAATGCCTTAAAAAAGCATACCTCAGAGCTAAAAATCAAAATAGAGCCTCTCTTTTACACAACACCAGTTTTAAAAAATCGAATCCGGGTGTTAGGCTCATCACTACTTACTCTAGTCAACATCAACAAACACGTGATATCCTCAATAAGTATTGGTACTTATTAATGGGAGACGAAAAGGTGGCCAAACATCTAAATCCATATCCGGAGATTACTTTCAGACGTTGTCGATCCCTGAGAGATTCACTTGTACACAGCCATTATGAAAGCCACAGTGTAAAAATTAAAGAGGCTGATAGGGGAAGTAGACCTTGCCATCAATGCTCCTACTGCAGATATATTTTAGCTACTCGTAGTCTCTTGCTGCCCAATGGGCATATGTTCAAACCAAGATTTGCAGTAACATGTCAATCCATCGGTATAGTATACATTATGTTATGCGAATGTAAGATGTTTTACATCGGAAAGACAAAGAGACCCTTTTTCTGCCGTATTAGGGATCATGTTTCCCTTATACAGAAAAAAAGAATGGAGACCCCCATCAGTCGTTATGTCGGCCTGCAACACAACTTTGACGCTAATTGTTTACACTTTTTTGCCTTGGAACATATTCCTCCGGGTGTGAGAGGGGGAGACTATGACAAGCTCCTCCTCCAAAAGGAGGCACGCTGGATACACGAGTTGTCAGCTCTCCAGCATCCAGGCATGAACGATGCGTTCAGTTTTAAGTCATTTCTTTGAAAACTGGGGCATCCCCAGCCTAGTTATGGCCTTGTTGTTCTTCCCCCCCTTTTCCATTTTTTGGCTTTCTATTTTTTGGCTTTCCAAATACAAAACAACAGTGCAATTAAATAACAAAAATATTCTTTGATTTCTTAAAAAATTCCTTTTGGTTTTTCCTGTTTTTCTTTGTTTTTTCTTTTTTCTTGTTTTTTTCTCTTTTTGTAGGTCATTAATTATATTTAGTATTTTCAATGCTGTACTGATTTGGCGCCACACATATGTTTAACCCATGTTAAAATATTAATTATATTCAGTATTTTCAACGCTGTACTGATGTGGCGTCACATATATGTATAAGCTATGTCAAAATATTCAGCAATAACTAGATTATGACCATATACATTTTTGTATGTTATACTTGATATCATTGAATCTCCACTGATTTATTTGTGCTATACTCTTGCAGGCTGTTATTACAAACATCTATCAAGGATCTTTCAAAAAAAGTCCTTTTGTTCTCGTTTTTTTCAAAAAAAACTTGCCTTTGTTTCCATTTTTTATGATTGGCAACAATTTCCCGGGAATATTCTCATATCGGGTTCATCTCTGTCAATTTAGACCACACGGACGCCCGGGGCACCCACCATTGGGGATGTAGAACCAATCATCCCCAGGGTGGTGGCCCTATTGAATTGATTCTGGTTGCGGCATTAGATGGGGTGTTTTTTATATCTATAAATGATGCATATGAGCCTCCATTTAGAACTATTGGTTTTTGGATAGGCTGAATGCTTCAGCCTAGTTCTAGTTGTTTATACCTTTCTCTTTCCCTCTACCAATATGGCGCTTTGGGCGCCCGGATGCTTCACAGTCTCAAAAATCTATAGACATGCGCACTACGCTCTTGGTACGTTACGGACGTCTGAATGACGCCGCCGCGTTCCTCCTCCCCCCAGGTCATGACGCAGCCAGTCTCAACTAGCGTCCGCATCCCGGCGGCGAAATCAGACGCCGCCGCGATGGGGGTATATAAAGGCGGTCATACACCGCCCACAGTTCTGCTACCGGCGCTGTTCAATTGAGGCAGCGTGAAGCTCTCCCAAGCCTGCATGCCGGACTACTGCCCACAAAGTAAGTTCTCTCTCTGCAGCATTGCTGCTAGTTGACAGTAAGCTGCACTTGTGGAACCTTAATGGTCCTTTGCATTGTATCTTTCTTTCCACTCAGAAAATATCGCGGTTGGTTATCGTCTGTGTAGTCACCCATGACTAGTTTGATGAAACCAGGGTACCTAGCCTTATCCATCTGACTTACATTTACCGGGATACTTTTATGTTCTAGGTAAATACTTTCAATTGGTTCTACCTTAGATAATTTACCCCAGAAATCAAACATGGATGTTTTGGAATTTGATTTCCCCTCTCCCATATCTCCTCCCCGATTAATTCTGAATTTGTTTTTTATATTTTTCAAAGGGCCATTATATAACTTTATGTTCCCCTGTGGTCACACTATGGCAGCGATGTCCCTATATATATGTGAGAACTCCCCGGTTTGAAATCAGCACTAATCTGTTACTCTATTGGAATATTTATGTCGCATTGATGCATTACAGCCTGGTAAGATATATAAACTTTGATTTCCCATATATATTTGAATTGTTTGGTCCCCAAACTTCTATTCATGTGTATGCATTTATATGTTCTGTATCAATCTCTGTTCTGATAAACCAGTTTATTCATCTACTGGATATATCTTTAATATGTTTAAACGCATGTATTGATTATTGTCTATTCTCCCATTATTATAGAGTCCACTACAATCATAGCCTTTAAACTCCTGAAGAAGCTCGTATTAGAGCGAAACATGTCGAGCGGCAGATTGTCATGGCACCTTTAAGTAGTTGCTTTATGTTGCATTGTCCAATGTGAATAATTTTGGGTGATATCATCTATGTCATATTGTTCTTAAAAGCATGTCCCACTCTCCATGTGAGACATGAATATTTTAATCTTAATTCAATAAAAATTTTCATTTTTTTAATATGATTGTACAGAATTTGTGACTATATCTTTGATGTAAATAGCACCTTAAAAGTCCTTTTTCCCTTCCTTCGGGCAATTTAGCCCTTATTCCTTGTGTATTTAATTATAGGATGTGGTGCTTACAGTTGAGTATCTCTGTCCTCCCTATATCCTAATAGCACCTGAGGTAAATATATGAGTGTCACAGCAAAGGGTCTGAATACTTAGGACCATGTGATATTTCAGTTTTTCTTTTTTAATAAATCTGCAAAAATGTCAACAATTCTGTGTTTTTCTGTCAATATGGGGTGCTGTGTGTACATTAATTAGGAAAAAAATGAACTTAAATGATTTTAGCAAACGGCTGCAATATAACAAAGAGTGAAAAATTTAAGGGGGTCTGAATACTTTCTGTCCCCACTGTAATTATAAATTAAAAAATGTGTGTGGAATTTTAAATATGCTTCCCTTTTTCTACCTTTAAAATCCCCTATTTTAGTTAATCTTTCTCCCTCTTATGCATCATTATATGTGGCTAATTATCCTATAAACGTTTGGAATGCTTGCTTTCTAGTTGGGCCCTTTACGATCTCTCGTGGCTGGGTAGGATCCACGCTGTCAAAATGACCCTATTACCTAAACTCCTTTATTTGTTTTGGTCCCTGCCAGTTGCTGTATCCATGACGGATCTCCTGCACTTTCAAACCAATGTGTTGAAATTGATCTGGGGTCCCAAGAGACCTAGATTGGCTTGCGCCACTTTGTATACACCTAGATCCAAAGGGGGTTTAGGTGTTCCTGATTTCTATACGTATCACAAGGCAGCACAATTGATGCAATTATCCATTGTTTTTCATGCCACGAGAGACCAGACTGGGTACAGTTGGAGCGGCGGGCCGTTTCATCCTATACAATTGATTACTTACTATGATCTCCCCTTAAAGATAGACCCTTAGTTTAGTCACCTACGCTATCTAATTCTTTCGCTTTCTGGGACGGATTGAAGCCCAGTCCTCTGTTGATTTTTGAATATGCCCCATTGGCACACATAATTCATGATCCCAATTTTCCTCCAGGTATAGATATTAAGGTATTTAAATGGTGGACAGACAAAGGTCTGTACCGCATTGGTCACTTTTTCACTTACCGCGGGCCATTTACCTTATCTCATTGCCGTTTGGTCTTAGAAATGCCCTCTTCTGAGACATTCAGTTTTTTCAAATGTCCCACTTTTTACGATCCATCGTGTCCTCTGGAGAACCCCCCTCAGTGACAGATTATGAACAATGGTGTACTAATGACCAGGGTACAAGAGGTGGTATAGCTATGGTGTATAAGTCGCTGCTCACCCCGATTCAGAAACAGCCATACATGCTGGCTTGGGAAAGGGACCTTAATGTCGAGGTTGACCTGGATTCCTGGTCATCAAGACTCCAGATCTTCTACAAGGGGGTCCTGGATGTTTCACTGATTGAAGCTAGTCCTAAATTCCTGACCAGATGGTATTTGGTCACTGCTCGCCTAGCCAGGATGTATGCTACAACTACTGCAGAATGTTTACGCAATTGCAAACTAATGCCGCGTGCACACGATCGGACTTTACGGCATACTTGGTGTCCGACAGGATTTCGTCGGACAATTCGATCGTGTGTGGGCTCCAGCGGACTTTGTTTTCTCAAAAGTTTGACGGACTTAGATTTGAAACATGTTTCAAATCTGTCTGACAGACTCTGCTTTCTAGCCTGTCCGATGGACCCAAACTGACGCATGCTCTGAAGCAAGTACAAGACGGAAGCACTTGGTCTGGTAAAACTAGCCTTCGTATTGAAGCTAGCACATTCCTCTTCTGTGATCTTTTGATACAGTGCATTTTTCTTTTCTTTATAATGCGAGAAGAATGATGTTGTTTTGCTGCTTATATTCACACAGAGTTCTTTCTTCATGATTTATCCTCATGCCATGACTAATATGATATTTTTTAAAACCCGGATCTCCAGAACTAAAGTAGAAAATTATTTTTTTGACTCATCTATTTTTTTGGGAGATTTAAACAATTTCTATTTTACAATGTGTGCTAAATGATCCAAAATATTATTTTATAAAATTTTTTTTTTTGGTTTCTAGTTACCACAATAACCTTAATAATGTTTATTGTTTTAATGAATGAAGTTGGTGTCTCTTGTTAATTAGACATAGGGGGGTTATTTTCAAAAGGCAAATTCATTTTTCACTACAAGTGCAAATTGTACTTTGAATTGCACTGAAAGAGCATTTGGAAGTGCATTCGCTGTGGATCCAAGGGGCACATGCAAGGAACCCCAAAAAAAAACAACATTTCTCTTGCACATGATTGTATGATAAAATCAGCAGAGCTTCCCCTCATTTCAGATCTTCCCCTCAGATTTACAGCGACTGCACTTCCAGCAAGTGCTCTTGTAGTGCAATTTATAAAGTGCACTTTGCACTAGTACTTTGCACTTGAATAGCCAAATGATTTAGCCTTTTGTAAATAACCCACATAGTCTTTTTGACCTGTACCTGCCTACTCACAAACCAAATGTCCTTTTTGAATCAAAGCCTATAGTCAATAATGTAAGGTAACGAAAAGATACATTTATTTTGGTCAAAACAGAAATGAGGAAGGCAACACTGGAGACACTTTTGGAATTTGTGAAGCCTTTTGTCCCCTAGGACACACATCAAGTTTTAGGACAATAAAATTGGTATCTTGCGACTAGGGAGCACAGTCTGAAGTCAGACCAGACAGAAGCCAGGCAATCACCTTCGACTCTTCCGTGGAGCCTTCCCTGCACGCTGCCCTGCAGCCTTCCCTCCGCGCTTCGCTGCAGCCTTCCTTGGAGGCTGTGCCTCTAGTGGTGTACTTGGGGCAGGAGGAGGAGGAGTAGCAGGAGGAGTGGCTTCATCTGCTATATATGTTTTTTCAGTAAGCTCCCCTCTCAAGTCCTTCTGATATGCTTGAAAAATAAGACCCTCACAGAGGAGGCGTTGCCCCTTTTCGAGTTCCAGCAGTCTGGTGGCCATATATGTTCCATACGCCTCTTCTGCATTGGGTGGTGTGCTGAGGATTTGGCTGGTTTCCCGATTGAGGGCTAGTGATTCCTCCTCAGTTTGGGTCATCTTCCTGGGCCTTTTTGTGCTAATGCAGAGGGGAGGCACCTGACATTCCGTGAGGCTTCTACTGGGCCCAGCCACGGCCTCCTCCTCTCTCCCACTGGGCAAGGCCTCCTCCTGTATACCTCTGGGCACGGCCTCCTCCTGGCTGAGCTCATCCTGGGTAAAAAAAAGGGACATACCGGTAGTTTTAATTTAGGGTTACGCAATCACACACAATTTTCAGCTCATGACTTGCAAATATAATTCTAAACAAATAGTAAAGGCTATCTTTTTGACCCCACCATTATTCTAGCTGCTCGCCAATATTTGAAGTATATTTTTGGCCACTACTGTCTAGTGATATGTCTACATATTAATAATTGTGATGAAGTAATTTTTGGTGAAGCAGTTCAAAATTTTTAAGGTTTACATCATTAATATTTACACAATCCCAAATTCACCAAAAAAGTATACCTGGCTGAAGCTGGGCGCATCCACTTCATCAAGGATGAAAGGGCCCAGTTCTTCATGGGACTCCTCAGCTGGGGTGGAGGGAAGGGTGGAGGTGGAGGTGGAGGGAAGGCTGGAGGGAAGGGTGGAGGTGGAGGAAAGGCTGGAGGGAAGGATGGAGGGAAGGCTGGAGGGAAGGGTCGAAAGTGATTGCCTTGCTTCTGTCTGGTCATCCAGAAATTGCAGTTTTTGGTAGTACCACAGCTTGGGGACATAAACCTGGTCTGCTGCTGCTCTGTTCCCGCCTGTACATATTGCGCAAGATACCAATTTTACTGTCCAGAAACTTAAGGTCTGCCTGGGGGACTCGAGTCTTCACAAATTCCAAAAGTGTGTCCAGTGTTGCCTTCCTTGCATCTCTATTCAAATATAATGGGTGCTTGACCTCCCACAGGTTTCTTTTTTCTTGATACAAATAAATGAAATGGGTCATAAATTCTTCATCCTTAAAGGGATTCATTTTTGCTGAAAGACAAGACACAAGTTAAAAAATGTAATGTCAGTCCAAACTCCCAGTATTATTTTTGGATGAATCTAGGGTACACATATACACATACACACACACACACACCAAACACATTCACCAAACACACACCCATATTTAATCTTACCTTTGTTTCTGACGCTTGCTGCTTCCGCTCGGACATACGTAGGCCAGCGTAATAGCTTTATATACACTGCGCATGTGTCATGCTATGCCTGTGTCGCCCGCCCTTGATGTTCTTTAGTACGATTTGTCCCCGCCCCTTCCCCCCCCGTTGCGCAGTGGGAGTATACAGAGAAAGATGGCGGAGAGATTATCTGCAAGTAGCACGGAGGAATGCCCGGAGCCACAACCATCCAGATCCAGGAGGAGATATAAGGCCACCAACATGACCTTTGAAGAGATGGTGGAGATGGTGTCCATATTGAGAAGGGAGGATTATGATGCCAAAAAAGGACCGTACACCCGACCCAATATGCAGAAGGACAAAATAATGTCCTCAGTTGTCACCACTCTTGAACAAAAAGATGGGCTAAAGATCAATTGAGGAAGCGGTGGTCTGACCTCAAAAGTAGGGAGCCTGAACCATATTGGCGAATAAAGAAGCTGCTTAAAAAAAGTAAGTACTTGTTGTGTGTTCCTAATGAGATACTTAACTTGCATGCTGATCCATATGCTTTTCGTTTATACAGCATCGTTCGTAAAGACCGTTCTTTTGAAAATACATATGATACTAAGAAAATTACGTTGGTTTTTTTTTTCCCACAAATACGATGGTCCAGGGTTGGACATACATTTAGGTCTTGATAATTTGTCGTATTCCAAAAATGTGGTGATGTTGTGTAGATGTGTTTGCAACTATAATGCTTCTTCAAAAATGATTCAGTGTAATGTAAGGACAGGACACAGCAGCTGTTTCCACATCTAGACTCACGAGCAGTTTACTATGTGACACCCGAGACAATTTTTGGGGGTAATACACATAGGGGCTCCAGGGGATACTTGAGGTGTCTGCATCTGTGAAACTTGCATGAAAATGTTGTTTTTTTTTTGCATTTTTGGGCAGAGTGAATTTTAATCCTGTCTCCCAAATTTTTTGGGCAACAAAATGACAATTGTCCACAGCTTCTAACCAACGTTTCTTATTCGTTTTTCAAGACTGAAATATCTCTGTGTTTTAACTATACCTTTTGTTTAATTCTCATAGGGGAGAAAAGACTCAGACAACAGTCCAAGGATCCCAGGACCCCCCCAAGTCACCAGCCTGCAGCTGAAATTACCCCAAGCCCCAGCCCAAGACCACACCCACCCGACAAGCTGGAGGAAGGAGAGGTGGAGGAAGTGTGCAATATTTCCACCCCACCAAGTGAGTGACTGACACCCCAGCTTAAGTTAATCTATTTAGGCGTGCATATTTAAAAAAAAAATTTTAATCACAAATTGTAGGTGATGTTCTGGTTGTGGAAGGCCAAGCAGTGGAGCCATTTAGCACAGACAGTGCACAAAGACTCATTGGGCAGATAATGGTGTGGAATATCAATGTACTTGTTTTGTGTTTGCAACCCCTTCATCAGAATAATGTTATTTGGTGAGAGGAACAAAGGGATTGCACACACAAAACACGTCCATTGCTCCCCCCATGATGGGAGATAGCACATTTTGACTTGAACCTTTTTTAATCACAAATTGTGAGCATCTGCCAAATTTTTGTTTTACATGGGTGACATCACCAGCACCGTTATTAGCATGTTGAACTTTGTAAGTTCCTGTTATTTTTGGTTCTTATGTTTTTAAAAACCCTGTTGTCAAGCCAAATATTGTAAACAATGTATATTTTATACAAATATGCTTAAATTAAAAAAAATATATATATTGTTACCAAAAAAAAAAAAAACATAAACACGTTCAAACAAAATGCACCTTTCAATGTGCACACAGTAAAATGTTTTTACTACTACAATGTGTGTGGCTTATTATTTATCAATAACAGTTTGTTATTTTTTTGTGTGGTTACAGTGACAAAGGGCCTTATTAACTAAAGGGAAGTGCGCTTGCCACTACAAGTGCACTAGGAGACAGACAAAAATAAATGCAAACAAGAATCAAAACCAGAGATTGTTGCCCACATTTTTTTTGTTTTTTTTTTTAATTAAAATCCTAAAGCTCTTGTTGCATTGCAATGGCCCCCCGACCATTAAAATAATTGACATATCTGTCACGCACTTGAGGGGCGGTTTGGGGGGCCAAGCCAATACGGCCACTTTCCAGGCCTGTGAGTAGTTCTTCAACACCAAGTCCGGCCTCAGGCCCAACAGAAGTTATATATGTCAAACAATGACGTCTCAAGAAATTATGCAGAATGCAGCAAGCCATGATCACATAATTAATCTTGTATTCTGCCAGATTGATTGCGGAGAGGAACAAACGGAACCGGCTGGCCAGAATCCCAAAGGCATTCCCCACAACTCTTCTTGCTCTGGCCAGCCGGTAATTAAATACCCTCCTCTCAGGGGTGAGTGTCCTTTGGGGGAACGGCCTCATCAAGTGCTCGCTGAGAGCAAACGCTTCATCAGCGATGAAAACTGAGGGGAGTCCATCACGTTCTGGTCATCAGGTGGCAATCCCAGGCCACCAGTATGGAGATGCTGGCACAGCTTGGTCTGTGCAAAGACTCCTCCGTCAGACATCCGGCCGTTCTTCCCCACATCCACGAACAGAAATTCCAATTGTACCGAGATCACCGCCATCAAAACTACACTATGGAACCCCTTATAGTTGTAGAAATAGGACCCTGAATAGGGTGGTGGCACAATGCGGACATACTTCCCATCGATCGTCCCGGCACAGTTGGGAAAGTCCCAACGGTTAGCGAACTGGGAGGCCACAGTCTGCCATTCCTGTGTGTTTGAAGGAAACTGTGGAGTCAAACAAGAGAAAAAAAAATATAAGTACTTTTAAACATAACTTGGATATCAGATTACACAAAAACATTCTTGAACAACAGCAGTCGAACATTCTTAATATGTGTTATTTTTAGACCAAAAAATATAAACATAAGGCCCACTTATAAGATTACTCACCCCCTCTAATGGACCATTGATCAATTTGTATGTGGGGGTAGGGTTTCTAATTGGGGCCAAGAACACACCTGACAGTTGCTAACATGTGAAGGGGTGGGGGAGGGGTTCTAATTGGGGCCAAGAACACACTTGACAGTTGCTAACATTAGAAGGGGTGGGGGGGTTCTAATTGGGGCCAAGAACACACCTGACAGTTGCTAACATTTGAAGGGGTAGGGGAGGGGTTCTAATTGGGGCCAAGAACACCTGACAGTTGCTAACATTTGAAGGGGTTGGGGAGGGTAAAACAGTACAATGGAGCTAACAATATACATTGTTCAAGGGACTATAGGCTAGAGGTATAGATGGACCCAGGATTGCATGGTGGGGAGGTTATTGAAGGTAAATATGCATGTAGGGCAAAAAATGATAATGTAAAAAAACAGGCATGCATGAAGATAAAGGGGACATTCACAGCATATTCCAAACATTGTAATTAGGTAACGAGGACATTTAGACAATACCTTAGCAAACATTAAATACATATCATGTAATGTTAAAGGAAAAAACTTACCTTCATATAGTCCTTCTGCAGGATCTGAATAATAGCAGAACAGGTTTCTGGGATTATGATCCCCAGAGCCTGGGGGGAGATGCCTGTCGAGAACTTCAAGTCCTGAAGACTTCTCCCAGTCACCATTAATGTAAAGTGGCAACTAGCCTCTGCTCTGCAGTGATGGCTTGCCTCATGCAGGTATCCTGCCTGCTGATATAGGGGGTTAGCATAGCCAGCAAACATTCAAAAACGGGGTCCGTCATCCTGAGGTAATTCCTGAAATCCTCAGGATTATTCTCATGGATCTCACGGAGCAAAGGTATGTGACAGAACTGGTCACGCTTGTGCAACCAATTTTTCATCCATGAACTCCTCCTCGCCCTGTTCATGGACTGGACTCGGGTCAAAGTAACCCCAATGCCAAGTCCCCACGCAGCACGAACTCGAGAACGAGTACGTCCACGCAACATGGCTTCAAAACGGTCGGTTGGTCCAACAAACAAACTTAGAACAAACGCACTGAAGAACAGCAAAGCCTACGAAGAGCGCCCTGAAAATCAGGAACGAGCGGACCACAACGGCCTGCTAGGCAGGTTACGAACTGACCAACACGCACAGAAAAGCAGATACAAACCTCACAAGCACAAACTGAACCGTAGAAAACGATCTAAAAAAGCAGAAGTGTGAAAAGCGCAAATCTTCTCTAACCAAACTTCTACTAACACGAGATAAACATGAGATTAGCAGAAGGAGCCCAAAGGGTGGCGTAGTGGGGCTTGAACTTCCTTTTTCTAGTCCCGTCGTACGTGCTGAACACCACCGCTTTCAAAACCATCAGACTTTTGGAGTTATCGTGTGTGTCCAAGTCCGACTCACCTACGCTACAAAGTCCGTCGAAAAAATCGCCGGACCAAGTATGCCATAAAGTCCGATCCTGTGTACGCAGCATAAGAGGTTCTACAGTGCCTTGAAAAAGTATTCTTACCCCTTGAAATTTTCTACATGTTATGATGTTACAACCAAAAACGTAAATGTATTTTATTGGGATTTTATGTGATAGACCAACACAAAGTGGCACATAATTATGAACTGGAAGGAAAATGATAAATAGTTTTAATTTTTTTTTTACAAGTCAATAGTCAATACTTTGTTGAACCACCTTTCACTGCATTGAAAGCTGCAAGTCTTTTTGGGGGCTTTGCACATCTAGAGAGTGACATTTTTTAGTGAGAGTGACTACGGTTTTGCCTTCTGACTTGGTACCCCGCTGCCAGCCTGTTGCCGACTCCTGCCTGTTCCTGATTCTGCAGTTCATCCTGATCTGGCTCCGGCTGAACAAGTTTGGTGATCAGTTTCCACATCTCCTCAGCAGAGGTTCCTATATCTCCAAGTTCCAGCCTCCTACCAGGCACCTGCACCCTTTCGTTGCCCTCGCACTCCCTGTACCCACCACCAGGGGTGCTTGGACCAGAACCGTGCAAGAGGCCACCCTCATCATTTCGGTACGTGACAGATGTTCAAAGCTTGGGATATGTATTTATAACCTAACCCTGCTTTAAACTTCTCCACAACTTTATCTCTCACCACCCTGGTGTGTTCCTTGGCCTTCATGTTGCTGTTTGTTCACTAAGGCTCTCTAAAAAACCGCTTTACAGAACAGCTGTATTTATACTGAGATTAATTTACAGACAGGTGGACTCTATTTAATAATTAGGTAATCTGAAGGCAATTGGTTCTACAAGATTTTAGTTAGAGGTATAAGAGTAAAGGGGGGCAGAATACAAATGCACTCCACACTTTTCACATATTTATTTGCAAAAAAAATTGAAAACCATTTATTATTTTCCCTCTACTTCACAATTATGTGCCACTTTGTAAATCACAATACATTTACATTTTGGGTTTTAACATGACAAAATGTGGAAAATATCAAGGGGTATGAATACTTTTTCAAGACAGTGTATGTTGCATATATGGTGAGAATGTCCTCAGTTTAGGGATCTTTGGAATAGGGTGTTTTAGATGCTCCGGAAATTGACTGGATTGTCTATTAACCAACAGCCCAGTTTGGCGCTGCTTAATGATTTCCCAGCCAGGTGGCCTTGTCGACTAAAGTGCCTGGTGTACTTTTTTTTTATTAGCTGCTAAGACCATTGTAGCTGGAGCAAGGAAGACACCCTCAGTGTCCTTTAGAAGGTTGAAGCAAATTAAAGCTTCAGAAAATTAGAGAGGAAAATTCCCCAGATCTACTCCTGTCGAATGACCCAGAAAAAGCGTTTGACAGGGTAGACTGGGGATTCATGATGAACACCTTGGAAGCTATGGGGGGTGGGCCCTACGATGGTCCAATGGATTGAAGTTTTATATAAGCAACCAACCGCAAATGTGAATGTCAACGGGACTTTATCTTCCCCCTTTGAAATGTACAATGGAATGAGACAGGGGTGTCCCCTATCACGCCTGCTGGCAACAATAAGGAACAACCCAGATATAGGGGGGTTAAGATAGGAGAGGAGGAACATAAGATAGCAGCTTACGCTGATGATGTATTATTCTATATTTCTAACCCTAGGATCACCATGCCCAATTTAATGAAGACTTTGAAACAGTACGGAGAACTATCAAACTTTAAAATACATTTTTCTAAATAAGAGATTTTAAACATTATTGTAAATAAACTCGAAGGATGGTACCTACAGCAAGACTTTCAATTCACTTGGAAGACAGAATTAAAATGTTTAGAAATAAGATTAACATCATCCCCAAGGAAATTATATCAGGTAAATTACATCCCACTACTAAACAAAATAAAAATGGAAATAAGAAAAATAGCAACAAGGTCCCTCTCATGGGTAGGATGAATAAATATTATAAAGATGGTAATAGTACTGAAAATTATGTATACATTTCAAATGTTGCCTATTCTCCTACCTCAGACATATTTTAAAACATTAAAAAATATAATAACTAAGTTCATCTGGCAGAATAGGAAACGAGAATTGCATTCTTGGTTTTAAGGAGAGACATAATGCAAGGTGGGCTAAAAGTACCAGACTTTAAAAAATATTATAATGCAGTGCTAATATCATGAATAATGGAGTGGACAAGGGAGAGAAACTTAAAGAGATGAGTACAAATTGAGAATAGAATGAGTGACACACGTTTGGGTAGAATTATTTGGATCCCATCTCAATATAGAGCACTGGGTCTGAACACACATGTAATGACACGAAATGTACTTAGAACCTGGGATCTAATACACAAACAAGGTAAATGAGAATATAATTCCCCACTAATATCACTGAAAGAAACAAATTATTTTACACCGGGCATAGGGAAATTATTTAGAGATTGAATAAAAAACAAAAAGGGGAAAATATGCACATTTCAAGAATTACAACACAAGATAGATCTGATGGTGATTAATGAATGGCGGTACCTTTAGTTGAAACACTTTGTCAGTACTTTGCCACAACCAATAAGATCAGCAGAAGATTTAAGGCCGCTGGAGTGTCTGAGTACGGCATCAAATATAAAAAACGGCATCTCTCGGATTTATAAAATTTTAATGGCAGAGGATGAGCTGGAGGTCCCGCCATATATAAAGAAATGGGAAAAAGAACTGGGAACACGAGGGAGTACACAAAAATTAGGAAAAGATTTGAGCCCGGTACACAGTTCTGCAGTTGACTCGAATACAGCAGAGATGAATTATAAATGTCTTACAAGGTGGTACATGACCCCAGACAAAATAAGTAAATATCAAACAGGGAAATCATCATACTGTTGATGGGGATGTAAAGTAGTGGGAACAATGGCACACTTATGGTGGGAATGCCCAAAAATTAAAAGCTACTGGAAAGAGATCTTACAGTTAATAAAATAAATGACCAACAAAGAAATATTAGAAGAACCTTGGACATGTCTGTTCCATGGGATAGAAAGCTCAATAAAACAATATAAAGAATCTGTGATACCACATTTGATTAATGCAACTAAAAGTCAGATTCCAAGATATTAGCAGGAAACAGAAAGCCCTACAATAAAATATTGGATTGGAAAGGTACAAGAGACCTACAGTATAACATGGAATATCTGAGATACTGTGGAGAGGAGGGAATAGGGGGAATGTTATACAGATGGAAACAGTGGAAAGCGTTTAAGAAGATGATGAGATATGTGGAGGCTGTAGACAGGGTAAGACAGGGTAAATCGGGAGAACTGGGAGAAAGGGAGAAAATTTAGAATTTCAGATAAGGCATGGTCGGGGGGGGGGGGAGGGGGATTAAAATAAATGGGGGTAGTGTAAAATGTAAACTGTATACATTAAATTGAACTATGTTGTGCCCTATGGAATTTATTTTTGCATGCGGATTTATAAAATAAATAAGAAAAAAAAAAGAAAAATTATTATTATTAATGACCGTTAGTCTCTCCTTAAAAGTACTTGGGAACCTTGGGCAACGTATATCCATATTCCTCTTTCTCAGATACTAATGTATCTCTTAGAGGTCTCTCTTTCCTCTTGTCTACTCTTTCTTTTTTCCCTGCTTTCTTTTCTTTCATCTATTGTGCTGGTCTTTCGTTTTTTTTGTTTTATGTGATTTTGGGTAGCACGTGCTAGTAATGGTATTTTGACATAACTCTTGGTATGTACTAGGCCTGCCTATATATAAATGATATTGATACATTTTTGTTACTATAAGTTAAAGCCCTACCACTTTATAGGTTACCACATTTTATTTTAGTGGTACATCCTACATAATGTGATTGCTGGATTGCTATAAATATTGAAGGTTTATTCTTTTGAACTACATATTTGTATTTTGTACTTTCATACTTGGCACTGCAAGGCCCATATGTTGTTAAAATTCTGCTCTACCATAAATAAAAAAACTTTTGAAGGTAAAATCCTCTATTTTTGAATAAGGTTTTTATTTAAATAATACAAATCTTAATAAAACATCTCAGTTTCTAAACTTAAAAATACAAATCATTACAGTTTGCCCTTAAAATGTATCGTTTATTTAATCACCCTGATCAGAAATCATTTAACATCATCATTTCCTAAACATTTTGGCTAATTTTAGCTCAAAGCATGATTGCTTAGCCATAACAAACTAGTAGAAGGCCTGATGAAAGCAGGTGCCTTACAAGTGCAAAATAATAGATCACTCCTAACCTGACAGAAATATCTCATAGAAGTGATTAAAGGTTTGCTTTGTTGAAATGCCTTGTACTGATTAGCTCAGTCACACAAAGGATCTGAACAGGTGAACTCATCAGAGGATATGAACCTTATTTGTATATCATCATTGGCACAAACACCACCTGTCACTGTCCTACACTACAAGGTCCTTCATTTGATTATGGCTTGAATTCACAGTACAGTGCCTTATGACATTACTGCTCCCTGGTGATTCATAATACTAACCACATAGAGGCTAAAAATGATGCTCAACTGGGATAGTAGAAGCATATTCCTTCTGTCACTTTTACCAGACCCAATTTCATCAGCTGTAGACTTCTGTGTGTTTGTTTGTGTGCCTGAGAATGATAAAAGGGGGGGCACTAATTGGGACCCCCTTTCTTGAGAATGTGGCCTCCCTAGCCCCACTTTACAGTATTAGTAATTTTCTACTATTATAAATATAGGCAGTGGTATAGGGATAGGGAATACTGTCTCTTTAAATGTTAATGAACTGTTCCATTGGGATCCAGTGGGAAAACCCAGAAATTTCTGGAATTCCAGGGATAATGCATATAAGGGGCTGCAGAGGCTGGAACTACCTCTTTGACCCGTCCAGCTGAAGAGCTATCTGACCCGGTGAGTTCTCTGGGCAGATTTGTTTTACTTGTCATGAAGTCCCTGGCCTGCTGGGTATTGGAGAAGGCGGGTGAAGAGGGAGGCGAAGAGTGGCTGCGCAGGTGCCTGGCATTGGTGTCAGGAGAAGAGCCAAACATGTCGGAGAATGGAGGAGGCAGGAGTCCAGAGGAGGGAGCGGAGGAAGAGGGGAGACTGCTTTGTCAAGAGGAAGAGCACGGTGGGCGGAGAAGAGGATCAAGGCGCAGTATACCCCCAGAGCGGAAAGTGCAGGTTTCATGAGTTGAGAGGACCATGCACCACCGAGCAGTGGAGCTGAAGAAGCCAAAGGAGTGGCTGGGCGGAGCCGCCGTGCCAGCAAGAAGAAGCAGACATGTTCACTGTCCCCTAGCCAGGAGGGGTGGAAGAAGAGACGGAGCTAGGCAGCATGGGAACTGAGAGGGTGGCTGCCTTCTCCACCTGTTGATGAGAACACTGAAAGACCCGCAATGATGACAGAATGGAATAGTGAGGAGAGAAACAGTGAGAATGGCTTCAGGCATATGCAGCAAGTGTTTGACCCTGTAGAGGCACGGGAGGAAGCACGTCAGAATGTACCAGTACCCCTCAGGACCTAGTGAGTTACCACATTGCTCTGCATTATTTGAATTAGTGGGTTCTCTCTCAGCCCTAGTTAAAAAATCTTTCTCTTTTAGTGCAGACTCCTGCAAATTCTGTTACTCCTATCTTTGCAAATGTTACTAAGCCTGTTAACCCCTCTTTTGCTTCTCCAGAGGTATTATCTGTTCCCTTCCATTCTCCTGTTGTCATTCCCACTGAGGTTAGGAGGTTAGGAGTTTAGGTAATTTAAGTAATGTCTTGCCCATACACACGCCTAACATGTCTGGCAGGCTGGGGGTACTGGAAGCTTGCTTAAAGGAGACCATATCCTGCAAAGTTTCTCCATTGAGATATCATTTACCCTTATCGGTAAAGGGAAAAATATGGAAAGGGGAATTCGTGGATGTGTTGTCCCTCTTGCCCTCTCACAAGGAATTTGTGGGCAAGGCCGATAGAAAAGGGGATAAGAAACAGGAGGATGATAGGCATAGGCCTGTACCCAGGTCATTTCATAATTGGCTGCAAGCTTATTGCTTTTTCTCTAGCGTTATGGCTGACAGGCGCCTGGAGCTGTGTGGTGGGTTATTCCAGCATTTTGATCATGAGCTGGAGGCCTACATGAATTTTGGTACTCGTATGATGAATCTTTCCGGCAGAAACTTTCAATTCTCCCCACTTTTGGTGAAATGGGGAATGAAGGATGTGGGACTATGGCTAAATTTGATCCTGCCTCCTAAACAAGGGACGTTTAAGCAGCTTCCAGTTAACCCCTTGAGCTTGACTTACAGAAAGGGCTACTGTTTTGTTTTCAATGAAAGCCAATGTCATTGGGGTGCTTTGTGTATGCATAAGCACGAATGTGCTTACTGTTATGGGGCACACCCAGTGATAAAGTGTTTTAAGAAAAATGCTGGAGCAGGAACCACCCAAATGCAAAGAGTTGTTTTTTTCCTAAAAGCCTGTACACCAGTGAGGCTGGAAAAAAATGCAGCCTTGGCTGGAGCGGTACCCAGACAGGGAAAAGGCTTGATTTCTCATTGAATGTTTTGCTAACGGTTTTCCCGTTACCTCCTTTTTTAGGGGAAGGTTGCACGATCATTAATAACTTGAAATCAGTGCAGATTTTTCCGCAAATTGTAAGAAGAAAGAGTTAATAAGAAATAGCAGACGGGTGGGTGGAAGGTCCTTTCCAGTCGCCTCCTTTTCATAATTTTCACATCTCCCCTTTGGGTGTTTTGCCAAAGCAGGAGCCAAATTAATTTCACATAATCCATCACCTGTTGTTCCCTAAATGTGACTCCCTGAATGATGAGCTGGATGATGCGTTCAGTTTCCTATTCGACTTTTGAGGACGGGGTTGTCAAAATCTGTTCTTTTGGCCCGGGGGCCCTGCTGGCCAAAGCCAATATCAAATCGGCATTTCAGCTGTTGCCAATCTCACCCTTGGCTTTTAACTCTTTAGGTTTTTATTTTGATGAGTGTTTTTTTTTTTTTTTTTTAAAGTCTCCCGATGGGTTGCTCGGTGTCTTGTGCTTATTTTGTGACCTTCTCCACGTTTTTGCACTGGACAATTTGTTGCCAATCAGGTATGGATAGTGTAGTCCATTACCTGGATGATTTTTTATTCATCGAACCGTGGGATTCAGCTGCCTGTGGCCAATTGCTGCAGACTTTTCATGGCATCTCAAGCACTTTTGGAGTGCCTTTAGCGGAAGAAAAAACCTTGTTGCCTACCACTTCATTGGAATTTTTAGGCATAGTAATTGACACACAAAGCATGCAGTTTAGGTTGCCCACGGCAAAAATCCTGAAGCTCAAGTCTCTGATTGCCCAGTTTCATAGTCGGAGTAAGGTCCTCTTGAAGGAAATGCAATCCCTTTTCGGAGTTTTGACTTTTGCTTGCCGGATTATGCCAGTAGGGCATATCTTTTCTCGTAGAATGTATATTTCAACTTCAGGGCCGAAGTCTCCTTTTGCTCATATAAGTGTCAGGGCTGGGCTCAGCCCTTCCTTCTCTGAGCTGGCGGCTCAACCGCCAGTTAATTGCCAGCTCCTATATCTCCACAGTTACTCAGCTGTTGATAATAGCCTGCTAGTCAGTCCTGTATACTTAAAGCGGAGTTCCACCCTAAAGTGGAACTTCCACTCATCGGATTCCTCCCCCCCTCCGGTGTCACAATTGGCACCTTTCAGGGGGGAGGGGGGTGCAGATACCTGTATAATACAGGTATCTGCACCCACTTCCGGGAATAGCTAGCCGCAGGTAGCCGCAAAACCCCCGCCTACCCCCGTTGTGTTGTGGGAAATACACAGTTCCCACAACATAACAGGGACCAGTGTAGATGCGCAGCGCGGCTCACGCATGCGCAGTAGGGAACCGGGCAGTGAAGCCCCAACACTTCACTTCCTGATTCCCTCAGTGAGAATGGCGGCGACAGCACCCGAGGACCGAGGGACGGTTCGGTCTCGGGTGCCGACATCGCTGGACCCCGGGACAGGTAAGTGTCCTTATTTTAAAAGTCAGCAGCTGCAGTATTTGCAGCTGCTGACATCTAAAAAATGTTTTTTTGCGAAAATCTGCTTTAAGCCATCCAGTCTAGAGGATCTCTGCCTTCGCCTTGGTCAACATCACAGAAACTATCTCCTGCGATCCTATTGAAGACTTGCTTTGCTAAAATCCCTTCTGGCTCCAGATCCTGGTTGCTGTTCCACTACATTCATCCCTGACTTCTGGCTTGGCTGACTATGCGTTCCAGTTACTGAACTTTGGCTATGTTTTAACTACGTTTGTTCTTTTTACTTTTATTATTAAACAAGTGTGATTTAACTCTACTTCTGTCTCGGCCTGATTTCATGGTTTCTGACAGTAGAAATAACTTGGAATTGGATTATCTCATGGTGAGGAGCCCCTACGGCCATGGACAATGGAACCATCTCATGACTGACATGGGCAGGCTGTAGAGGTCTTCTGTCAAGAGCCTCAATGGCAAGTGGAGTATCACGCAGCTGCAGCTGAATCGAGTGCTTTGATACAAAGCTAGCATCAATGAACAGGCCTGCAGCCCCAGAGTCGATTAGATCCTGTATCTTGACAGATGACTCAGCCCAAGAAAGGGTGACCGAAACCAGGGGCTTATCCTTCCGGATAACTGGGGATGAAACAACGCTACCTAAGGTCTGTCCGTGACAAGACCTCAAGGTTCAGGCATTCCCTGGACGGGTAGGACTTCAAAAAGTGACCTGCCTGGTCACAATAAAGGCACAAAACCCGTGAGTCCCGCTGAGGAATGGTTTCCCCCCGGGCCGTACCACCACCGCCTGTACCCAGCGCTGTGGAGAAGGGGCTGTAGGGTCACTGGAGGCACACTCCATGGGCTACAAGGCGGCGTTGTAATCAAGTGCTAGCCTCAGGCCTGCGGCACTCCAGAGGTCTAGGTCTCCGAGCACGTGTCTCAGCGGGGGGGTTCAGGGATAGTACCACAATCAATCAATCCAGCCAGCCATCCTGTGAGACTGCAGCCAGGCCGTGCCATGCACAGCTGCTGCAGCCCAGAATAGTGCTACCAGGGGGGAGGCTACAAGTCCCCCATAACGTTAAGGGCAAAAACGGAGCCTTTCTTGGTAGAAGCTGATTCCCCATCTCTTCCCCTGGCCTCCGAGCACATGTTTCAGCGGGGAGTGCAGGGATAGTACCCCCCTGCCCGGCTCCCACGGTCAATCCAGCCAGCTTTCCCATGAGCCTGCAGCCAGGTCGTGCCATGCACAGCTGATGCAGCCCAGAATACTGATATCGGGGGGAGGCTACAAGTCCCCCCTAACGTTAAGGGCAAAAATGGAGCCTTACTTGTTAGAAGCTGATTCTCCAGCTCTACCCCTGCGACCAAATAACCACCCCCCTTTCCTCTCCAGCTCACTTCCCCCCAGAGCTCCACCCATATCTCCTAAACCATTTAGAAACACCCTAACAAAAACCTAACCATGTACTCCCCTCCCCTCTTATCATTACTCCCAATCTCAAGCCCCATTAACCCCTGTCATGCTGGCCCTTCGTTTATTGCTTTTGGGGCGTACTATGGGCCTCTCTTTAGTGAGTACACCCCTAAGTGAAAATGTCCAAATTGGGCCTAAAGTGTCAATATTTGTGAGGCCACCATTATTTTCCAGCACTGCCTTAACCCTCTTGGGCATGAAGTTCACCAGAACTTCACAGGTTGCCACTGGAGTCCTCTTCCACTCCTCCATGATGACATCACAGAGCTGGTGGATGTTAGAGACCTTCCACTCCTCCGCCTTCCATTTGAGGATGCCCCACAGATGCTCAATGGGGTTTAGGTCTGGAGCATGCTTGGCCAGTACATCACCTTTACCCTCAGCTTCTTTAGCAAGGCAGTGGTCGTCTTGGAGGTGTGTTTGGGGTCATTATGTTGAAATACTGCCCTGCGGCCCAGTCTCCGAAGTGAGGGGATCATGCTCTGCTTCAGTATGTCACAGTGCATATTGGCATTTATGGTTCCCTCAATGAACTGTAGCTCCCCAGTGCTGGCAGCACTCATGCAGCCCCAGACCATGACACTCCCACCACCATGCTTGACTGTAGGCAAGAAAGACTTGTCTTTGTACTCCTCACCTGGCTGCCGCCACACATGCTTGACACCATCTGAACCAAATACATTTATCTTGGTCTCATCAGACCACAGGACATGGTTTCAGTAATCCATGTCCTTAGTCTGCTTGTCTTCAGCAAACTGTTTGCGGGCTTTACTGTGCATCATCTTTAGATGAAGCTTCCTTCTGGGATGACAGCCATGCAGACCAATCTGATACAGTGTGCGCCATATGGTCTGAGCATTGACAGGCTGACACCCCACCCCTTCAAACTCTGCAGCAATGCTGGTAGCACTCATATGTCTATTTCTCAAAGACAACCTCTGGACATGACGCAGAGCACGTCCGCTCAACTTCTTTGGTTGACCATGGTGAGGCCTGTTCTGAGCGTAACCCATCCTGTTAAACCATTGTATGGTCTTGGCCACCGTGCTGCAGCTCAGTTTCAGGGTCTTGGCAATCTTCTTATAGCCTAGGCCCTCTTTATGTAGAGCAGCAATTCTTTTTTTCAGATCCTCAGAGAGTTCTTTGCCATGAGGTGCCATGTTGAACTTCCAGTGACCAGTATGAGAGCGTGAGAGCGATAACATTAAATTTGGTGTTATCGCTCTGACATCTGCTCCCCATTCACACTTGAGACCTTGTAACATTAACAAGTCACATGACACCAGGGAGGGAAAATGACTAATTGGGCCCAATTTGGACATTTTCAGTTAGGGGTATACTCACTTTTGTTGCCAGCGGTTTAGACATTAATGGCTGTGTGTTGAGTTATTTTGAAGGGACAGCAAATTTACACTGTTATACAGGCTGTACACTCACTACTTTACATAGTAGTAAAGTGTAATTTCTTCAGTGTTGTCACATGAAAAGATATAATAAAATATTTACAAAAATGTGAGGGATGTATTCAATTGTGTGAGATACTATATATATATATATATATAACAATGGGGCAGAGCTGGGCAGCATTAGTAGCAGCACTTCACACTGAGATATCGGGACACAGTATGGACCAAAACGTCAAGGGACAAGGGAATTTAAACTGGGATAGTTGGCAAGTATGAGGCAGCTGCTTTGGGCCACACAACAATGGGGGCCTAGGCAGCTGCCTCTTTTGCCCTGCCTTAAAGATGACCCTGGTTGTTCAGTCGTTTAATTGTGTCCGACTCTTCATGACCTCATAGACCATATCGCGCCAGGCTTTTCTGTCCTCCACTGCCTCCCGAAGCTTGCTTAACTTCATGTTCATTGTTTTGATGATGCTATCTATCCATCTTGCTTTCTGTTGTCCTCTTCTCCTTTTTCCTTCAATGTTTCCCAGCATTAGGGTCTTTTCCAATGAGTCCTCTTTTTGCATTAGGTGGCCAAAGTAATTGAGTTTCAGCTTCAGGATCTGTCCTTCAAGTGAATATTTAGGGTTGATTTCCTTTAAGATTGACTGGTTTGATCTTCCTCTCTGTCTAAGGGTCTGTTTCCCCCTACATGTGTTTTATTGTTTGGTTTATTCACTGTTTCTGCAGTCAAAATCTATCAGGCATGGTTCTAAAATTTACAGTACTCCATTAGTAGAAAAACATCATGCTGACTGTATTCTTTACAATATTCACCTAAAATGTTTAGAATGTGTGTTAGAATTCACCTTAAGCCCTGGTTCACATTGGAGCACAAACTCGTTCAGTTCTTTTCTTGCTCCACTAACCTCCTCTGGACCACTGTTGATCCACTGAGCTCATTCCCTAACTGTTGGATACATCAAGGGACAAACACCCATTTATGTTTACCAGTGTGCCTTTCTATTCCCTAAGATACAGGTCTGACCATCTTAGGACCTGTCCTATGCTGGGAGTCGGCTGAGTATCCTTTACCAAACCCGATCATATATTATTATTAATATTTTTATTGTGTTTATTCTGCTGAGCATTTGAGCTCACCAATGTGCATTCATATTGTATTGCTTTGCTTCAGTTATCAATGGTCACTGAATGGGGGAATGATTTTTAACACTGCATGTTTACCACATTTGAATGACAAAGTTTTATTGCTATTTAGTAATGTGCATTCATTATCGTCCGAATGCATTTTCATCTGAATTTCGGGATTTTCATGTTCGTTTTAACAAAACGATAACAAGCGCGCAGAGTCCGAAATCCGAAAGAACCGAAATAAAAAAAGACTTTATTTTCGTATCCATTATATTTTAGTATTGTTGCAACAACAGTTTGATATAGAAAGATAGAGGATTCGATATGACGGTGACAATAGCAATCTGTGTCTATTGAACCTGCAGTTGAATGTGCCTAACCTAAGTCTATTAGTCCAAGATTATTCGACATAGAGAGAAAAGATTCGACATTATAGAGACATGAAGATTCACCAAAGCAGCTAGAAACATACGATCGCCGCATTTGCGGTCAAATGCTCCACCCATAGGCAATAGAAGAATTCTAATATTGTTTGACTAGTAATAATAATTATAATTATTACTAATCAAACAACATCATTAGAATTCTACTACAGCTTGTGGGCGGAGCATTCGACCAGAAATGTACAATTGCGGCGGACATCCGACAGACACCATAAGCATTCAATTGACAGATTCAACCTTAATTAATTCAGATTTTTGTACGAATGCATTTTTTAACAAAACGAAATAAATAAAAACTAATTTCGGGAGTAACTAAATACATTTATTTTTCGGACGAATTCGAAATTCCGAAATGAATTATTTCAGTTTATCACATGTCATTTGCTATTGGCTACTCCATACATGTATGTGTTTTTTGATACAAATAAACTTTGATTCAGCTATAGTGCAGTCAGGGCCGAAATTACCATTGCGCTTGACTGGGCTCAAGCCCATGGGCCCCGCCCGTTTACGTTTTAAATATCTTCATATATCTTCAGCTAGATCGGATGAAACAGCAGTGACTCACACTGGTCCTCACTTGGGTGCAGCGCTCCTCTGCCCGAGACTCTCTCTCTGTCTCATCAGCGGCGCAGAGAGAGAGACTCTAATGTCTAATCACGCAGGACGGACCAGGAGGAGCCTGGAGGTGGGTGGAGCTGCGCCATTGGCTTGGCAACCCTGCACTCGTTGCTAATGCCTGGGCCACCTGGCGTCTAGCAACGAGTGATGTCATTGAGTCAGTCACGTCGGACTCAGAGCCGACGTGACCGTGACAGGAGCTGCCTGGAGCTGAAGAGCCTGCCTAAGTGTATCTGTCCTTCCCAGGCTGATAGGCAGTTGTTGCTGCAGTCTGGCACTGTGTGGCAGAGGCCAGCAATCTTCCTCCTCCGTGCCACCCATGAGTGTATTGGCCCTCACACCGGCAGCACCTCCTCCATCTTGTCCATACAGTCACTCACACTGACTGCAGGACTCCGCCCCTGGTGAGTGTTGGCTCCACCCACCTCCTCCCTCCATCTTGTCCACCTTTCAGTCTGCAGAGTAGAATGGATACAAGAAGTAGAGGGCTGCGGACACTGACAGTGAAATTACTGGACCCAACCAACTGGACTCCATTGCTCCTGCATGGGAGCCCCTCCCCCCATCAGAGCACCGAATTAATTGACTAAAAGTGAGTAAAAAAAAAAAAAGAATGAATTCATGTGTCAAGTCAAAAAGCAAAATACATAAACACATGCGTGCCATTATGTATGAAAAAAAAATGCCCTTTTAGTCTTGACTTGTTCAATCTTAACCTCTTCAGCTCCGGAACATTTTACCCCCCCCCCCACTTATGACCAGGCCATTTTTTGAGATACTGCGCTGCTTTAACTCACTGACAATTGCGCCGTCGTGCGACGTTGTAAGCCAAGTAAAATTGACGTCCCTTTTTTCCCACTCACTTACGTACTACATACACACACACACACACAATTTATCTTGCACTTTGTTCAATGAGTTATTTTGCTATATTCTTGCAATTGATTTGTTATGATTGCAGCCTTACAAGGTATTTGTTTGTTTTTCAATATGTTTTCCAGGTAAATAAGTGTTTTATTCTCATTCTGACCAAGACATTTGTGCATTGCAATAAACAGATGATCACTTTGAACTTTTTTAATCATTATTTATTTATTGGAAAAAAAAATTTCAAGCTTCAATCAGTGGTCATATAAATAGATTATTACGTTTTTTTAACATGTAACACTGTCTATGGTACCAGTCAACATTTTGTTCTATTTAAAGTAATGTATAGAAGGTAGGGCCCGAAAGTGACTCAAGCCCAGGGGCCCCCACCACCCTAGGTCCTGCCCTGAGTACAGTGGGATGTGCAATTTTTTCCCCTTTTTTACTTTTATTAATTGGTGCTGGTCAAGCTCATACAGGGTTTTTATCTCGAGTTATTGATTATGGTATACTGAGAGCTCCCACTCCTTTTTCTTTCTCTCCCTTTTTCCTTGTTGCCCCAGTGTATATATATATATATATATATATATATATATATATATATACAGATAGCACAAGTAGGGATTTACAACTTGAGGTATTCTCTTTTCAGTTTTAGTCAAGGGTCAGCACATATACATTTATTTTTGCACCTATTCATGATAAATTGGTTGATGTTTTTGTAATCTAAAGGAACAGTGCACCTATTTTTTTTTTTTTAATTATAGATTGAAATGTATAACTTTTATCTACAGTAACACTATTTTTTTTTTTTCAATTACTACTAATCATAGTAAAAAAAGTGCATTTATTTCTATGTTTGTTATATATTTTTGTCTATAGAATGTATAAAAAATAAAATTATTTTTGCAAGAAAATATGAGCTGAAAAAATGTAAAAATGTATCTGACCCATTGGGGGTATGCCGGTTCGATAGCTGATGTGGTTAAAATAATAATAACAAATGTTTTTGAAAAGAATATGCAGCAGCAGAATTAGCAATGCTCTGCAAATATGCTCTAATTCATCCACTTTTATTATTTGCTGCAATTCACAAATCTTCCTACTGTAGGTTTCTATTGGGTTAAAACTAAACTCGAGGTGAACACCCAAAAATGAAGATAAAATGCATATATGTGATCTGTTTTAACCACCAATGGATTTATATTTCTGTGCATTCAGTCCTAAGATTTACACAGCTCTGCCACATAGCACAGCTCTGTCCAACAAGACAATACAACGGAAAAATTGTATACTCACCTTTCCGTAATTTTCCTTTCCTGACGCATCTCCATGGCAGCACACACTGGGTTGTGACTCTGCTCCCACAACCTGACAGGATTGGTTAGATATAAATTTGAAGGGGAGACACACCTCTGCATTCTCTGTAAATATATCACCATAAAACCAGGTGGGAATCTGTGTGCTGCCATGGAGAAGCATCAGGAATAAAAATTACGGAAAGGTGAGTATACAATTTTCCATTTTCCTGACGCCTCCATGGCAGCACACACTGGGAAATAACTCGCCAGTCGGGTGGGTGCAAGAAAATAATGTTTATTCCTTATAATGTGGAAGAATTGGCTCTAACAACAGATCTACAACAACAGATCTACCAAAGTCTGCCATAGCCAACTGAGCAGAATCTACTCTATAGTGAGAAATGAAAGTGTGTCTGGAGGACCAAGTTGCTGCTTTGCAAATCGTCTCCGGTAGAACCCTGCAATATGCTACCCAGGAGGTAGCCACTGCCCTGGTCGAGTGAGCCCTGATGCCTTCAGGAATTGCCAGATGACGCATGGAGTATGCCTTCTTGATGGATTTGGCTAACCAGGAGGGGATAGTACGTGAAGTAGCCGCTTGACCTCGTCTGTTTCCACGGGGGATGACCATGAGGGCATCCATCTTCCTAAAAGGAGTAGCCGCAAGGTAACTAATGATGGTTGTTTTAACATCCAGAGGATGAGGTTCACCTTGATCATTAGTGAAGGATGGTAAGACAATGTCTTGGTTGTAGTGGAAGGAAGTTGCTACCTTCGGGATGAAGCGGTCTGAGGGTCTTAGTACTACTTTATCAGGAAAGAATACTAAGTAGGGTTCCGATGCCGTCAGTGCTTGGATTTCGGATACCCTTCTTGCTGATGTAATTGTGATGAGAAAAGACAGTTTTAGAGTTAGATCCCACAGTGAGATCGATTCAGATGGAGTAAAAGGAGCTGATTTCTTGGGAGGTTTGATTTTCAGACAGGCTCTCAGGAATTGGATTACCAGCAGATGTAATGCCCATCTAATGATGGTTTTGGCTGACAAGGCGGATACTTGTACCTTAAGGGTACTTGAACTTAGGCCTTTGTCGATCCCTGACTGGAGGAACTCTAAGATTTGAGAGGGTTCTGGAGCAATGGGGTCCCATCCCTTCTGCTGTGCCATGGAAAAGAACTTGCTCCAAATTCTTGTATAGGTGGTGTTGGTGGTATTCTTCCTGGCTTGCATCAGGGTTGATATTACTTCCTGAGAGCAGCCTTGTTCCCTTAACCTAAGCCTTTCAACTTCCATGCCGTCAGATGCAGCTTCTCTGGAGCTAGGTGTAGAAATTGCCCTTGAAATAGCAGATCCGGGGTTACCGGAAGTGGTATTGGAGGTTGAAGGCTGAGCTGCAATAGGGTCGTGAATCATGGTCTTCTCAGCCAAAGAGGGATTACTGCGATTACTGTAGCTGAGGATCTCCGAAGCCTGAACAGGAATCTTGCAATTAATGGAGTTGGCGGGAATATGTACCCCAACTTGAAGTTTCATGGGTGAATTAGACAATCTATTCCCTCGGCTGAAGGGAATGATGCTCTGGACAGAAACCTCCGACACTTCGTATTTGCAGGTGTGGCTGCTAAGTCAATCTATGGCATTCCCCATGTTTCCGTAAGAAGTGAAAAGACCTGGAGGCTCAGGGACCATTCGTTGTTCGAGAGAGTCTCTCGACTCAGATAATCGGCTAACATGTTCTGTGCCGCAGGAACATATATTGCTTTTAAGTCTGTTAGGTGTGCCTGTGCCCATTCCAAGATAGGACGGACTTCCTCCATCAGTGTGAGACTCTTGGTACCCCCCTGTCTCTGGATGTAGGACACTGCCACCTTGTTGTCCATCCGAATAAGCACGTTCTTCCCTCTGAGGGCTGGTGCAAATGCCATGAGAGCCTGGAAAGCTGCCCTGAGTTCCAGTATGTTTGATACTATGTCCTGGGCCTGGAACTGCCATTGGCCCTGCGCTGCTTGATCTTCCTTCATGCCTGGAACTTGCGGCTCTTGACCTGGTATGGCTGCAAAAAATGCAGCGTTAGTGGTCCGGCTCTCTTTTTTCTCTCCCCTTCTTCCATACTTACCAATGACGGATGGCCTCTTACCTTGTTTGCTAATGGTGGTCTGCGCGGGCAGTGGTCTCCATAGCAAAAGTGACAGGAAGGCTGAAGAGTAATAAGAAAATTTTTTTTTTTTTTTTTTAATTTTCCCCCTTTATTTATTTATTTTTTTTAAAAGGCTAAAGAGAGTCTGGAGAAGTAGATCCGACTTACCTAGGTTTGCTGAGTTAGTTTCTAGCAAAGCAGTGCAACACACGGCGAAATCCAAGTTTTTTAAATAGCCTCAGCAAAAAACACAGAGAATGACTGTGTTTTTAAACTTGGCGCCGCTGTCGTGGCAAAATGACGCTCCCGCGCATGTGCAGAGCGTCCCGAATGCCTCAGTGCCATCTTGGAAAAGGGCATAACCTTCCCAAGGCAGTACCTAGCTCTGAACACAATAGAGAACGTGCAGAGCAGAGGAGGAGCGTCGGCAGCCATGACGGTTCCACAGTAGTGGACAACAGGTGCCAGCAATCCCCCTAAGCAGGGGAAAAGACCTACTGCTAAAAGAAAACAAGGTACAGGCATAAATAGAAAGGAGACCACTGCAAAATATGAAGCTTCTTTAAAGCTTACTGTGCCAGATGTCCAGACACTCCCTGAGATCACCAGACCGGGGGTTCCCTCCATAGAAGCTCCTTTAGAGACTGTACAGGAGGGACTTCCAAACAGGAAAAGGCTTGAACCTGCTGGGGCGAGTGCGGTAAGAGGCTTTTTCTTTAATCTTGACAACAGGAGCAACCTTGCTTATCCCAATCTGTCAGGTGAGGATAAAAAGGAGAATGCACCGGGGTGTCTCCCCTTCAAATTTATAGCTAACCAATCCTGTCAGGTTGTGGGGGCGGAGTCACAACCCAGTGTGTGCTGCCATGGAGGTGTCGGGAAACATGATTTCTCTCCACTAAAGAGAAGTTACACTGAAACGTCTTATCCCTTACCCCAGCCTCTTACTGGACAGTGAAAGCAGAAGCAGCAAGCTAATACCAAGTTCAATTTAGGAATTCTCACTGCTAGCATTAACAAAAATGTGTGACTGTATCAGCCTGGAGTTGTTTTATCATTTCAAGAATGTTTAGTAAAATGTGTGGAAACTCACCTGGGCTACAATATGCTGCAGTCACTAAATTTTGGCTATTGTTTTTTCTGCACTACTGAGGTGATACGGAAGTGATCCTAACTACTCTCACTAGAAAGAAACATTTGTGCCTAACACTGATAGTTATAAAAGTATATTGTCAGTTCGTATGTGCTGATAGTGAAACAGTGTCTATTTCAGCATGAGTATCTGGTTCATATATATTGACCTATGACACATCAGAATATTTGCAGGTAAAATAACTATAGACAGGCAACTGTCTGCAAACTACTCCATATATATATAATGACCTACTGGGTCAGCATAATCCATCCTTTCAAGGAATTAAAGCGATGCTTATCTCTGCTGAAGGACTTCAATTATCCCTGGGGAAATGAAACTCTTAAAATGTTTCCTTATCATTTTGTGCAGTCAGTGTATTTTTGGTCTCATCTGAAGAATGTTTTTTCACTTAGGTTAGAATACTTTGTGATTGCATCACAACAACTATAGTTTTTAAATAAAACTTGATTAAATAAATATTATAATTGCCTTCATTATGTGAACATGGCAATGATTAACATTCTTTAATTGTGTTAGGACTGCTACCAGTATTTTCAGATTGCATGACTCACAGTACACTTTTAGCTGGAGCCTTTTGCAATCAATTCCCAGCAGCCCATACAAATTCAATTAAAGAGGGCAGGGCTTCACTGATTTATCTAAATCACCCAAAATTACAGAAGTGTCAAGAAGGGCACTTCCATTATACCAATGTGTGTATGAAGTAGTATACAAACCGTTTTATATGTATGGATATTGGAGTAGTCGCTTCTCTGTCTTTTGGCTAAGATCAAGTGTAAACTATCTTACCAATTGGCTATCCAGAAGAGCCTGACGATTGTGCCCTTGGCCTTTGAACCTAGTTCACTGCTGCTATTGGGGGTGAGTCTGAGAGCTTGGAAGGATACTGAGCTGGAAAGCTGTACCTTCGGCTTTCAATTTGCATATCATTTGCATATTGTTGCTGCTATTGGAGGAAAGCCAGAAAGCGAGGCGGGCTTCGATCGAGCTATTTCCATAGCTACTTATGGAGAGGGATTACGGAGATTTGCATATTTCGTTTTGGATTTCGTTTCGGATTTCGATCTGGTGAAAATGGCAGATTCGAGGAAAAGAGGAGGAAGTGCAGAAGAGGACCAACAAGATTCTTCTGCTTCTTTTGGGATGAAGGATACAATCCGATTCATCATCACTCCACAACATCGGGGTGAGAAAGACTTACGTTTTCTGTATAAGCATGTTTTTGGTCCAATTATGGAAATTTCTTTTGAAGATTATTTTTGTATTCAGGACTTTTTTTCAAGGGGCACAGCAGATGTGACGCTGGAAAGTCACGGTGCCTGTGAAAAAGCCTATTCCTTGTATAGGTCCAGAAGGGATAATCCTATCTTGGAGGGCATAAAAGTTATACTACTTTTTCAGTTTGAAACAAAATTAGTCACAATACACATGTACAATCCATTCATCTCTCAGCTGGAAGTAGAGGCTTTCCTTTATAGGTACTGCAAAAATGTGTCCTTTAAGGGGAATGGCCAGAACTCTTTTGGAGTATGGAATGGAAAAAGAAGATTTTTAGTTTCCTTCAAAAAAGATGCAGATGGAGATATGGTTAGACCACCACCTGTGGTGTGCATAAATCGGAGTAGAGGCTACCTTTTCTTCTCTGGTATGCCGACATTCTGCAGGAAATGTGGAGAATATGGACATGAGAATGGTGGCTGTATGAGATGTGAGTAGTGTACAGGAGACCCTCATTTCAAAAAAGATTGTCCAAAGCAAGCAGCCAAAAAAGAAGAAGAAAAGAAGAAGAAAGAAGCGGAGAAGAAGAAAAAAGAGATCCATGAAAATACCCTGGGGTTAGCTCAAGAGGAACAACAAGAGAAACCTAGGGAAGAAACTCAGGTGGTAGAATAAATGGATGAGAATAGGAGACCTCAGGATGTGGAGAGAAGACCTGAAGAGAATGTGAAAAAGGAATGGAAATTCAAGAAGAAACCATTGCAGTGGAGACGAGAGATGGGGTGGAGGAACCTGCAGGTATGCAGGTAGACGAAAGATCTTTGAAAAGAACCCCAGAAGAAAGAGAGGATGAAATAGAAGAAGAAATTAAAGCAAAAGAAAAGCCGTAGAAAAGAACAGATCCTGGGGGACATTTCCTCGAATGAAGTTGAGGATGAGAACCTAGCGATCACAGAGTATCCATCTGATATGGATGAGGGCGGAGGGGTAAGCCCTGCAATTTGTCAGCTTCGTAAATGATTAAAGTAGTATCTTTAAATGTAAGGAGTCTGAGGAGCCCTAGAAGAAGGGCTACCATCTATGACTTCTTGGAATTACAAAAAGTGGATGTAATATTTTTGCAAGAATGCAATTTAGAAAAAAGATTAAGCTATGACAATATTAAGAAGCATTGGAAGGGTAACACTGAATTCTCAGGAGGAAATGACAACAAGTGCGTAGGTGTTGAAGACCTTTACCCTGGTAGACTCCTAATGGTCAAAATACAAAAAAGGAGAACAAAAAATAAAAGTTTTTAGTATATATGCTTCAAATATAAAAGAAGAAAGAAAAGAACTTTTCAAAATTTACAACTGTTTATTTTGGGTGTAGAACCAATAATCATTGGAGGTGATTTTAATTGTTCTATCGATGGTGATCAAAAAATGACAGTTCTGTTGGACATTTAAAAGATGTGATGTCATCGGTGAATCTCAAAGATGTCTGGAAAGCTTACGGATCTGATCCTAAAAAGAAACAAACATGGAAAAACAAACGATCAGAATCAAGAATTGATTACATTTTTATATTGGAGAATATTTTTGCAAAAAAATATAACACACACAGGGGGGGCGTGTTCGGACGTGCAGCTGGAGAGACGTGTGTGAGCTAAGCTCCTCATACCCCACACCAATCTAGTGCCATCTGCTGCCTTTCTTCATGCTGCCACAGCCGCAAAAATATATATTCCTGTTCCTGGACCCCTACTGCTCTGCTTCAGGTGATTATTTGGGACTTTTGCCGGCCAGATCACCTTCTGTACCGAGGTTGTTTCCTTGGTGTCACCGAGGCCCTCCGCCATCTTGGGGCCTACAGATTGACCGGAGGCTCCTACAACCTGAACACACAAACCAGAGGGTTGACTGATAATCCACACACACCGGACAGCCGGTCCACCTCCGGGGAACACACGGAACGGCTCATCAGCAAGGGGAAGCCACGGGAGTTGCTCTGACGGCCAGCCTCAACATCCTGCGGCCTTCCACTCTGTCGCGGCCTGCAGGCTTGATTACAGACGCTCTCCTGGGACACAGTGAGTAGTGCATTCTACATAATCACCCGAGTCCCCAGAGGGCATTAGACTACCCGGTCCTCTATCTCTGCCTTTCCCGAAGGGGTTCTGGGGACTGGAGGCGGCTGCATTCATCCACCTGGCGACCGTCTCTTAGGATAGTCTGCGGCTTCCGCCTACCCCTGGAAGCCGGCAGCCATCTTGGGACTCCAACATTCACCCTGAAGATACCCCCTCCGCTCCTTTGGCTGAACAGACCCTTATAAGGTATTGGGGCTTGCAAGGACTGTCTCCCTCCTCTCTTACTGATAGTGGGGGGAGGTGGAGCTGTCGACCGGTGGATCTGATGGTCCAAATGGAGCACACTACTACCTATAAGAAGGATGCTGTTTAAATAAACTCAGGGCCCCTGTCTGCTCACCAAGACCTCCGTGAAGCTGTTTTAGCTATTTACAGAATCGGAGGTAAGCCTGACTGTTTGATTACTAAATTCTCTGCACACCTCATGGGCAAGGTTGGCCAACAGCAACGATACTATAAACCACAGATTGGGCCACGTGAGGAACCAAACATGGAATGTTATGTTACTAGACCGCAATTTACTTTCTCGAATCCCTCCGCAAACCCTTTTGCCCTGCTGGATCCTTCCCTGGATTCGGAAGATGCTACAAATCCCCCTCTACCTAGCTCTCAGAATCAAGCTCCCAATTTTCCACCTTCAAGTATGATTCTTACCCCTGACATTTTGGATACCAAACTGCAACTTTTACTTCAACAAATTACGTCCAATGTCTTGCCAGAGGTAAGCAAACTAGCTGCCGAATTGAGAGGGGAAATAACCCAAATTGGAGATCGCACAGACACTCTAGAGAGCAAATTCGATGAGATGATAAACTATGTACATGCGATCGAGGAGGAAAATCATACCTTACGCCTCTCCGTTTCTCAACTACAATTACAACAAGAGGACTTGGAAAACAGAGAAAGAAGACAAAACCTACGCTTCAGAGGAATTCCAGAGACGGTGGGTGATTCTGAGCTCCGGACCTATCTTTTAGGCCTCTTTAACAATTTGGCTCCCTCAGTTGTGGACATAGACTGGTGCTTGGACAGGGCCCATCAGTCTCTGGGCCCAAAACCTCCGGCCGGAGCTAGACCCAGAGATGTTGTGGTGAGGTTTCATTACTTCATACTTCAAAAGTAAGGAGGCACTAACCTTGGCAACACGTAATAAATCCCAAATTATGTATAAGGGTGCTAAACTGCAGATCTTTAGCGACCTTTCTCCCATCACCCTCGCTAAATGGAGGAATCTACGCCCACTTACTTCACATCTGCAACAACACAAGATCCCATACTGTTGGGGATTTCCTTTCCGTCTAGCCGTATCTAATGAGGGAGCCCAATACTCTTTACGTGAATTGCAAGAGGCTGAGGCCTTCCTAAAAAACCTGGGCCTCCCCCCTCTTCTGGAAGATGACATGATCCCTTCTGCCACACAAGTCTGCTTACCTCCAACCACACCCACTCGCATCTGGACCCCTGTCAGGGGCAAGTCCAAGAAACACCTCTCCACCCCTCAACATCTGCGATCTTCTAAACAACCTCCTTGAACATCTCCCTGAACGTTCCTTTTTGGTTATATTCCTCACTACTCTTTGCATTTCCGTTTCCTCAAATTTTTGGATGAAACGATGTTGCTGTTTTGGTTGCTTAAGTTTTGAATCTGCCCTGCTGCCTCTCTGAGGTAGAACTTTTTCCCATCCCATGAGATGCTTTCACTAGAGGTTTTGATACTTTGAGTGACAAACCTACCTGTTTATTTGTTAACTTTGCTTCTCCCTAAGATTTACAGTTTTTTTTTTCAATGTCCTTTTGTCCTTTTTGTCTTTTCCGCTATCAAGCTCATAAGGTGAGCAGCGGGCCCTTCTCATCTCCTCAATCAGAGTCACCAGATGGAAGTCCGTTCACGTCCCTACCAGGCCCTGGTCTATGCCCAGGGCTTCCTGAGAGACTGTTTCTTCTCAGGCTTACAGAGTTTTGAACTCTTTTTTCTTTTATTTCTTTTGATTTTTCTTTTTTGGTTTTCATTGTTAATTTTCTTACTCATGTTTACAGATTTGTTTCACAGATTGAGATTCCATTGTCGTTGTTACCTCATTTTAAAATGGTTTCAACTGGGGGTTTGTATTCTAGCAGTCAGAGGTGAAAAAATGCTTGTTATTAACAATACTCATATCTGAATAGATTGCAACCATGGCTCTGAAAATTAAGTTATACAATGTGAAAGACTTGGGTTCCATTAGTAAGCGCTGGATGGCCCTAAAGGATTTCAGGGCCTCGGGCGTAGACGTGGTAATGATCCAGGAGACCCACTTTCGGGTGTGCAGATGATTAAAATTTGCCTCAAAGTTTTTCCCCACCTCCTTTCTTGCCTCTGATTCCACGGGCAGGGCGGAAGTGGCAATCCTGATCAGAAAATCGTGCCCTGTTAAAGTTAGGAAGTCTCACGTAGATCCTCATGGGAGATTTCTTATCCTAGAATGTGAATACATGTCTGCCTCTTTTACACTGGTTAATTTATACGCTCCAAACACAGGCCAGATTGACTTCCTCAACAAACATTTTGATACTCCTCAATATCGCTCACAACCTTTTATGATAGTTGGCGGGGACTTCAATCTGGTCATGTCACCCACTAGGGATAGACAAACCCTTTTTAGTACTGTCCCATCCAAAAAAATATTGTTCCAAGCCAATGCCTTTTGTAAATGTATTAGGTCATGCAGACTCTTCGACTCATGGAGGATAAAACATCCCTCTGCTAAACAATTTACGTTCTATTCACCAGCCCATAAAATGTATTCTCGCCTTGATCACTTTTTTATTTCGGCTCCACTCATCCCCTATGTGGTCGAATCGGATATTTCTCCCATTACATTGTCGGACCATGCGGCCATTATGTTAGATCTTATGCTTTCTCAGACCTATACCAAATCCTGTCATTGGCGTCTTAACGACCACCTTTTGCAGTCTGACGTATCTCACTCCATCCTAGCAAATGGCTTGAAAGAGTATTTTTTACTCAACACTGGATCAGAATCTCAGATTTCTACACTGTGGGAGACACACAAGGCTGTTTTCCGAGGTGCGTGTATAGCTGAAAGCTCTCGGCTGAAAAGAGATAGAAATAGTCTTATACAGTCTTTAATGTCCGCTCTAGTAATTGCTGAACAGAGGCTTCTGGGTGGTCCCACAGTGATGAAATTACGCAAAGTCATTAATCTCAGAGAACAAATTAAATCAACAAAACTTGACAAAACAGCCAGGTCCATGCTGTGGACGAAACAAAAATTTTATGAGTACTCCAATAAACCCCACAGGATGTTAGTTAATAAGCTATGCCCACGACCGTTTAATTCATTCCCTGACTTCCTTCAACAGTCAGATGGATCTAGAACACACTGCCCCCGTGAGATGTCCAAAATTTTTGGCAAATTTTACAGCGAACTGTATAAATGCCTGACCCCGGAGAACCATTTTAACTTTACCCAAGAAAATTTTGAGTCCTTTTTCTCCAGTATAAAGCTACCGAAATGATCTACAACAGATTTAGAGAGTTTGAACGTAGCAGTATCAGCTGAAGAACTCTTAGCTATAATTAAAAGCCTTCCATTACACAAATCTGCCGGCCCTGACGGCTTGCCCTACTCCTACTACAGATCTTTTTTTGACATTTTATCTCCACATATGCTAGCTTTATATGATTCCCTCCTTAAGGGCACTCCTCCGCACTCACATTTCTCTCATTCATTAATTTCAGTTATTCCAAAGCCTGGAAAGGATCCCTCTATCCCAGATAACTACAGACCCATAGCCCTTCTAAATTCAGACTACAAAATATTTACTAAAATCCTTACTTCCCGACTATCTGGGCTCATCCCCAAACTGATCCACAGGGATCAGGTGGGTTTCGTGCTTGGTAGGCATGAGGGAGACAACACCCGACGTACAATAGACCTAATAGACCTTTTGGATAGAACTTCTCGTTCGGCATTAATTCTGAGTTTGGACGCACAGAAAGCTTTTGACAGGCTAAGCTGGCCCTACATGTTTGCCACTTTAAAAATATCGATTTTAGCGGTCCTTTTCTAAAAGCTTTAGAGGCCCTATATTCAACTGTCACAGCACAGGTTCACATGTCGTCCTTCCTTTCTCCTGGCTTCCCCATGACAAATGGAACTCGGCAGAGTTGTCCTCTTTCGCCACTGCTTTTTATCTTGTGATTGGAACCCCTAGCCGAGTCTATCCGTATTCACCCAGATATACGTGGGGTGGTGATGAGACAGGGGGAATATAAATTATCATTATTTGCAGATGACATTTTGCTTACTATCACTAACCCGTTGATATCTCTCCCCTCGTTACATAAACTACTGACTTTTTTAGTGCTATCTTCGGATATAAAGTCAACACTTCCAAAACTGAAGTCCTCCCTATACATATTCCATCGCCTTTATTATCCCAACTCAAAGAATCATACTCTTATAAATGGTGTAACACCTCTCTCAAATACTTGGGTGTCCTAATTACCCCTTCCTATGCCTCCCTTTATAATACTAACTTTCCTCCTCTGATATTGGATATTAATAAGTCTCTGTCGAACTGGACCAAATATCCCCTGTCTCTTTTAGGCAGAATCAATGTTTTAAAAATGTCTATTCTACCCAGACTGCTCTATCACTTTGAAACTCTCGCAGTAGCTGTACCTGCTTCACAACTAAAAGCGCTCCACAGGAATTTTCTAAAATTTATATGGAATGGTAGGGCCCATCGCATAGCGAGCTCTGTGATGTTTTCCCTTAGATCCAGAGTAGGTTTGGGAGTTCCAGACATTACTAAATACTATGCCACGCATTTAAGGGCCATTACCTCTTGGACTCCCTTACATGCACCAAACCAATGGGCTGCCATTGAAAAAGGGGTACTCTATCCGGTCCACCTGTGCTCCTTGATTTGGGGTGCCCCCCCTCTCTGGATCCCATATATAAACATCAGTGCACTGGCCCAATGGCATTAACTTTAACCATTTGGCGTCATTGCCTCAAATGCTATCCCCTTATGTCCCCCTGCTCTCCTCTTGTGAATGTATTATTCAACCCTCTCATTTCAGATAGTATGTCCCTAGGCAGGATTTTTCCATGGATAAATGTACATCTCTTTCAGCTCCTGAACCTGGTCCATCCCATAATGAGGAGACTGCATACTTTCAACACTTTAGGTGAAAAATTTGATATACCATCACACCTTTTCCACTTTTACCTACAGGTTAGACACTTCTTCCACTCTAAATCACCAACCCTGACCCTAGATAAGCCAACTACCTTTAAATACCTATGTGCTCAGGGCCCTCATCAGCTGTATTTAATTTCATGTATTTACCGTATCCTATCACGGAAACCTTGCACCATTATATGAGCAGGTGGTCTCACTTAGTGGGCCGTCCTGTCACAATACAGATGTGGGATAGGATTTGGTCCTCTACTTTTAGATCTTCCAAATGTGTCACTCAGAGGGAGACATCCATTAAGATTCTCATGTTTTGGTATAGAACTCCTGATGTATGTATGAACCCTCAGTCCCGCCGCACTGTTGGTGGTGTGGAGCTGACATAGGCTCCTTATTTCATTTCTTCTGGCAATGCTCCTTGATTCAACCCTTTTGGTGTGATGTACATTTACTTATACAAAAGGTGGCTGCGGTGTCCCTTCCAATGGATCCTTTGAATTATCTGTTGTGTCTACATTCTTTAGGTGTATCTAAAAAGGCAAATAGACTAATATCCTATATTTTACTAGCCGCCAAGAGGCTTAAACCACTGTCCTGGTTATCCAATGCACCTCCTTTCTGGTCCAGATTTCTACATCTGGTGGCTGAGATTCGGACGATGGAGTTTTTGACGGCCTCGGTGCATGACTGCATCCCCCAATTTAATAAAATATGGAACCATGGGATCTTTCGGAATTTGGGACCCCCACACTACCAAACATGCCCTAATCTTCTATTGATTCTACATTGATTGTGTCTATTTGACTTCACCCATCTCCCTATCCAGTACTCATCATATCCGGTGCTCATCACTAGGTTTTATATTACATAATCTACACCTCCCGTGGATTTCCCTGCCTACTATATGGCTTTGATTAAGCTCGATGTTCTAGATTCTTAACCATAATATGCCTACTATGTACATCAAAGAGAAATGATGCAATTCACACTTGTGCCTAGTTTCTGTAAACACTTTTCTTTTTACTTAAAATTGTTATCTTCTATTTTGTTTTTCCTTTTTACTATGACTGTTTATAATGCACTTTCATTGATAGTGTAATGTACATTTTGTTACAATTTTGTACTTGTTCTCTGATATCCCAATAAAAATACAATTTTGAAAAAAAAAAATATGACACCGAAGATGCATGCCTATCAGATCATAAATTGGTCTGGTGTGAACTGGAAATGGAAGATGGAACAAGTAAAAAAGCTCCATATTGGAAACTCAACACGTCTTTATTAAAGGACGGAGAAATAAGAAAGGAATTTGAAAATGTGTATAAAAAATGGAGAAAAGAAAAAAGAAAATATGATGATATTTTTTTGTGGTGGGATAAAGGAAAATAGGTCTTTAGAGATTTTTTCATTAAAAAAAGTAAAGAAGAAGTCCAAAGGAAAAAAGATTTGTATCAAAAGTTGAATGCCAGGTTGCAAGTTCTTTTTCGGTTCTCCAAGGAAGGTGTGGAGTTGGATGCTGAAATAGACAGAACCAAAGAAGAGATTAAAAGAATCCTAGAAGAAAGAGGTAAACAAATAATATTTAATGCCAGGGTTAAAGATTTAGAAGAGGACGAAAAATGTTCTAAATATTTTTTTTAAGAAAATTGTTAATAAAAAACCTGAAATCAAGAAAATGGAAGGAGAATCCACAACTAAAGGAAAATTTGAAAAAGTTAAAATTTTTTATTTTGTAGGAAAGAGACGGATGAATCTCTGACAGAATTTTTGGGGGGAAATATGGATAAGGCCCTGAATAAAATTGAGCAAGATTTTATGTTTCAGGATTTTGACTAAGAAGAAATATTTTCAGTTATTCATAGTTTCGACGGTAATAAAACCCCTGGGAAAGATGGCTTACCTATTGAATTTTATAAATTCTTCTGGGACATATTAAGAGATGATTTCGTGGAACTTATCACAAGAGTTGCAAATAATCTTAAAATACCAACCTCCTGGAGTGAAGGAGTAATTGTATTAATCTTCAAAAAAGGAGGCAAAGAATTGATTAAAAATTGGAGGCCAATAACACTTCTGAATAGCGACTGCAAGATCTACACTAAACTTCTGGCAAACAGAATGAAAAAATGCATAAGTTCAATCATTGAAGAAGACCAGACATGTGCTGTGCCAGGCAGAGTGATCACAGAATCCTTACTTTTAGTTAGAGACATTATTAGGGATGTCGGTGAGAGACATCAAAAAATTGCCTTAACAACTTTTGATTTTGAGAAGGCCTATGATAGAGTTTCTCACGATTTTTTATTTCGAGTTCTTAGAAGAATGGGATGTCCAGATAAGCTGGTGAAATAAATACAAAGCCTATATCTAGATGCCTTCAGTCAAATTTCAGTTAAAGGTTTTTTATCTGAGAAAGTCAGACTTTTGAGCGGGGTGAAACAAGGGTGCCCGCTTTCACCAATTCTTTTCATTTGCGCTATAGAGCCGCTGTTATGTGTGGTCAGAAAGGATAAAGTTGTAGAAGGCTTTTTTGTTCCTGGAAGTGAAGGCAAACAAATTAAAACAGTCGCCTACATGGATGATGTTACCCTCATTGTTAAAAATTCAAGAAGCTTAAAAAGAGCTATAAGGATTGTGGACTGGTTTTGCAGTGGATCAGGTTTTAAAATAAACCTTGATAAATCAGGAGTCTTTACGGTTGGAAATTTCTATGTAGAACCCGACATTAAAATTCCTGTAGTGACAGAAGTAAAAATTTTAGGAATTTGGTTCTCAGGAAATTGCAGTTACAGGAAAAATTGGGTGAAACTTCTGGAAAGAGTCAAGAAAAAACTAGACTTCTGGAGATTAAGGATGCTAACTATGGAGGGTAAAATATTAATTGTAAAACAGGTGATCTTGCCCATTATATTGTACGTCTCAATGATTTTTTTCCCACCACTGGTGATTCTAAAAAAGATGATCAAATATTGTTTTAATTTTTTCTGGGGAGTCAAGATAGAGAGGATGAAGAGAGAAGAAATCTACAAACCTAAATGTAAAGGAGACCTTCCAGAGAACGGGGGTCCGTCTGGTTTCGGCCAGATGGACCCAAGTGAAGTACCTCAGTCCCCGTCTGGAGCCTAAAGCCCCGGGGGATCAGGGTAGGGTCCTTCCCTAGTGGAGGATCAGTGTAACACCTGTTGCACGATTTTGTGTTTCACTCTTTATGTGTGTGCACTTTTTTTGGCACTGGGTGGAAGTTTTTGGGTGTGTTTTGCACTCCACTGGCAAAAAAAAAAAAAGTAGTCCTTTACAAGGAAAAGTATGTAGTGGCAAACATAATTATTTAATCCCCTGCAAAGTTTGCCCACTTACAAAGAAAGGAAAGGTCTATAATTTTTTGTATTTTTTGTATTTTAGTTGATAGAGACAGAATATCAACCAAAAATCCAGAAAAAAGACACGTAATACAAATGTTATTAATTAAGTTGCAGTTCAGTGAGTAAAATAAGTATTTGATCCCCAAGCAAAACATGACTTAGTACTTGGTGGAGAAACCCTTGTTGGCAGGCATAGAGGTAAGACGTTTCTTGTAGTTGGTTACCAGTTTTGCACACATCTCAGGAGGGATTTTGGTCCACTCTTCTTTACAGATCTTCTCTAAATCCTTATCGTTTCTTATCTGTTGCTTAGCAAATCAAAGTTTCAGCTCCGTCCAAAAATGTTCTAAAGGATTAAGGTCTGGAGACTGGCTAGGCCACTCCATTAACTTTAGGACACTTTTACACTGGGGCGGGTGGTGGTGTCATTTTGCGGCGCTTTTCGGCCACTAGTGGCTGGGAAAAGGGTTAAAAACGCCCGCAAGAGCAGGGACACTTTAGGAGCGGTGTATACACCGCTCCTAAAGCGCCTCAAAGATGCTGCTTGCAGGACTTTTTTTTAGCATCCTGCCAGTGCACCGCTCCAGTGTGAAAGCACTCTAAGCAGCTGCTATAATCAAACATAACATTAAGGAGAAAGCAAAACAGTTCCAAAGAAATAGGTTCTTTCCAGCTTAAGCAGCGCTCAAAAAAAAAACAAAACATATAAATAAATCCTGATCCTGAACATTCCAGACTGAACACACCCGCAATTCTTTTATTCCACTCAAGCATATAGAAGAAAAAGGAATCCTCATAGCGTGAAACTGCAAACTTTTATTGTCCCAAAAACACCTGACCCTTAAGCTATTGCACTTACACAAAGATATATTTAAAACAGCATTCAGGTATAATATACACTGCTGGTGAAAGCAGTTCCGATAATCTTACCAGGATCATGGTCAGCATTTTTCTTCCTCCAAACACATCGAGTTGAGTTAACGCCAAAGAGCTCAATTTTGGTCTCATCTGACCACAGCACTTTATCCCAATCCTTTTCTGAATCATTTAGATGTTCATTGGCAAACTTCAGAGAGGCCTATACATTTGTCCCAACTGCCTTGAGATCATTCACAAGCTCCTCCCATATAGTTCTGGGCTGATCCCTCACTTTTCTCATGATCATCCTTACCCCATGAGGCGAAATCTTGTTTGGAGCTCCAGACTGAGGGCAATTGATGGTCATTTTGTATTTCTTCCATTTGTGAAAAATCTCTTCAACAGTTGTCTCCTCCTCACCAAGCTTCTTGCTGATGGTCTTGTAGCCCATTCCAGCCTTGTGCAGGTCTACAATGTTGTCCCTGACGTCCTTTGACAGCTCTTTAGTCTTGCTTATGATGGTGAGGTTTGAATGGAAGAAAGATATTCCGTAGACAGGTGTCTTTTATACACATAACAAGTTGTCATTAGGTGGAGCACCTTTGTAAATTGGCAGGACTAATCTGTGTACCACATGAGCACATACTGTAGCCAGTCTGTGGGAGCTAGAATTATTGTTGGTTGGTAGGGGATCAAATACTTATTTTACTCACTGAACTGCAACTCAATTTGTAACATTTGTATCATGTGGTTTTCTGGATTTTTGGTTGATATCCTGTATTTAAAATATACCTATGATAACAATTATGGACCCTTCATTTCTTTGTAAGTGGGCAAACTTACAAAATCTGCAGGGGATAATTATTTTCACCACTCTACGTTATAAAGCCTGGAACTTTTATGCATGAGCACCAATGTGATGTCAATGCATGGTAGAATGGGAGTAACACCTCCTGCAGTGACTACGTGTATGATTTTCAAATGTATATTCTAAACTGTTAAAAATGGTGGTGAGCTTTAGACAATTGCAGGATGGTGTTGTTGTGACCAGTTTTGCCTAATTTTTCATAAATCACAAAGCCAGGATCACTTGTTAAATGGCAAGTATTTGTGCCCATAATATGTGTTTTTAAGTGTTAGGTAAGTTTGGAAATGGTCACAAGCCGTTTGAAGCCGTCTGAATGGAAGATGTCCAATGTCAATTCTTGATCTACCAAACAAGAATAGTAAAGAAGCTTACCTTTGATTGTTTGCTATTGATTGTTACCCTTTGCATATGATTGTTAATTTTTAGTTTAATTATATCAATAGCTTTACTTGTACATTTACAAACTATTGCTTTATAAATTCCTAGTGTACTGTTCCAAAGAAAAGTATATAAATAAAAGATAAACAAAAGTATAAACCTTCCAGTACATAAGAGCAGGTTTGACAACAGATTAACCACTTTAGCCCCAGAAGAATTTGCCCCCTTAATGACCAGACCATTTTTTGAGATACGGCACTGCATCGCTTTAACTGACAATTGCGCGGTCACGTGACCTTGTACCCAAACAAAATGCATGTCTTTTTTTCCCACAAATAGAGCTTTCTTTTGGTGGTATTTGATCACCTCTGAGGTTTTTATTTTTTGCGCTATAAACAAAAAAAAGTGTCAATTTTTGCTATAATACATATCCAAAAAAAAAATGTAAAAAAAAAAAAAGTTACTTCATAAATTTAGGCCAATATGTATTCTTCTACACATTTTTGATAAAAAAATAGCAATAAGTGTAATTTGATTGGTTTGCGCAAAAGTTATCGCATCTACAAACTACAAGATAGATTTATGGACTTTAATTTTTTCATATTTTTTTATTTACTGCTAGTGGTGGTGAGCTGTGATTTTTAGCAGGACTGCGACATTGCGGTGGACAAAGCTGACCCCAAATTACACTTTTTGGGGACCAGTGACATTATTACATTGATCAGTGCTATAAAAATGCACTGATCAATGTGTAAATGACACAGGGAAGGGGTTAACACTAGGGGGCGATCGGGGGTTAACTGTGTTTCCCTTGGTGTGTTCTAACTGTAGGGGGGATGGGCTTACTGGGACATGACAAAGATCACTGTTCCCACAATCTCACACGCACAGACCGACATGCAGGTACGTTGGTTCGAGCAGGAGAGCCGACCTGCCACAGTAAATCTGCGTGAGCTGGTCGGCAATTGGTTAAGGAAGAAATTAGGACATGCTGTGTTCAGCTCCCCTCAGTGCCCAGGAAACCTTTTTGTTTATTTAGTACTCTTGTCCTGTCTTCCCACTGAGAAGATCTTACTGTGTGCTGAAATTTCACAGAGAAAATCTACTTTGCCATAATCAAAACGCCCGTGTGCTTTCAGCCTCAGGAAAACACATTTCATGTATTCTTTCAACCACACAAGGGCAGTCGGATGCTTGTCATCAAATTTCATGTATTTGTATCCTTTGGTTCTAATAGAAGTACATATTCATGTGACAAAGTATACTGTATGGCCTTTTTCCCCTGCCTTCTGAGCACCTTGTCTTATAAGAAAATATATTCTAAAGCATATTACGTGTGTACTAATGTCATGTTTTTCAGAAGCCAAACTAAAGTTCACTAGCAAAAAAAAGAAGCTAATACATAGAGTAAGCCTAATTTACTGGATATGCAGTAAGGAGGCAATACATTGTTTTACTTTTGTAGTGGGACAAATAAAAAAGGCCTATGGGTCATGAGCTACATAATAATATTCCCAGAACTACCATAACAATAGCCAATAAAGCCTTCTCAATTCACCGCTGGCATCAGTACAATATTTTACTTCAATGCCAGACTTACATTCACTACAGTCCTCTTGAAACCTTGTGCCTAATGTGTTACCAAATCCTCCAGCGGTAACTATTTGTGTTATATTTTCCGAATTGCTCCTTAGTAGAGTTTTATTGTCAGGCTACACATTCATTGCATGACAAGGACATCATTTGAAGAGATGCTTTTAAACATAGACTTAAGGCCTATTAGTGCCTAAGCTCAGCAAGGAACAGTTTTATTCCCTTCTGCTGTGCTCCTCTGAGAAAAGGCTTATTAGAACTAATTGGTTTCCAAGTGCACATATAACATTTCACAATCGTGATAACCCTGGCATCTTCCCTTTTTCCATTTTTTACTCACAAACGTTTCTGCTTTCAAAGGCATTTCTAGCTGTCAGGTTGCTGCTGCACCTCAATAAACACATTATTTCAGATCCATGTAAGCTGTTGAAGTATTATAAATGAAAATGTGTTGCATCCATCTGCCGGGCAGGCCTTCACTATATAAAGCCTATATTGCACCAGACTCTATAAATTAATGCTTTTTTTTTACAGCTTGCTCGTGGGCGGATGATACAACAGATATTAAATCAAACATAATAACCTGCAATTCTGCTCTTTGCTGCAAGTATTTAACTTGTCTTCATGCCTTGTTGCTCTACAAAGTTATTAGTCCCAGCAATTTGTTTGTAAATAGAATAGTAATTGTGTTTCTGCTTTCACATAATCTGTTAATGCTCAAAAATAAATTTGTTTTGATTGGTGTAGAAGTTGGTTGCCTGGAGGAATCCTTTGTAAGTATTATGCCCCGTACACACGGTCGGACATTGATCGGACATTCCGACAACAAAATCCATGGATTTTTTCCGACGGATGTTGGCTCAAACTTGTCTTGCATACACATGGTCACACAAAGTTGTTGGAAAATCCGATCGTTCTGAACGCGGTGACGTAAAACACGTACGTCGGGACTATAAACGGGGCAATAGCCAATAGCTTTTGTCTCTTAATTTATTCTGAGCATGCGTGGCACTTTGTGCGTCGGATTTGTGTACACACGATCGGAATTTCCGACAACATGGTCCTATCACACATTTTCCGTCGGAAAATCCGACCGTGTGTACAGGGCATTAGGATACATGCCATTGTTTAAAAGGGCTCTTTTAGCATCTAAGATTGTCTTATAACATAACTCAAATGTAATTTCAAAAACAGTAGCAGCCTTTTCTCTAAAAAAATACACTTACAATGCCTATGCTTTTTAAGTGGAAAAATTAAAAACATTAAAAAAAAACAGCTAATTCTTCTCTACAGCATTCTATAGATGAGCAGGTCTAAAGCCCGGTTCACGCTGCCGCAACTTCAAAGTCAACATCCCAGCGGGATTTTGGCACGACTTGCATACGACTTCTTTACCAGAACTCAATGTAAGTTGTGCTGAAGTCACACCAAAAGTAATACAGGCACTTTTTTCTAAGTCGGAGCGACTGAAGTTGCAACTCTTATGCCCCGTACACACGGTCGGACTTTGTTCGGACATTCCGACAACAAAATCCTAGGATTTTTTCCGACGGATGTTGGCTCAAACTTGTCTTGCATACACACGGTCACACAAAGTTGTCGGAAAATCTGATCGTTTTAAACGCGGTGACGTAAAACATGTACGTCAAGACTGTAATGGAAATTTGTAAGTTCTATATATAATTTTATTGTATTTTGTATGTATTGCACATTGCCTTCACTGTGCAACAGCACTAATAATGTTTTCAGTAAATGTTTACATTCTTTCGAGTCCTGATTAGAATAAGCCTGCCTATGTAACGCCCCTTGTTACCATAAACGTACAATTGTAATATTAATGTGATACCTACGTAATCATGTGCATAAAAACCTTCAATTGCGTCATAATAAAGCAGAACAGTAATTTGGAAAGATGCAGAGCGTATCTTTTGTGTCTGTTCCCTACTGCAGTAGTTATTATTAATTTGGAACCACTAATCAATATGAGGATAGGAGTTGCCTATCATTAATTTAACCGAGTCAGCATGGCGAGCTTTGCCTTAGGAGGGGATTCCAGGTGACCCTGAGTATCCGAAACGAGGAGCTTGAGACGATCCGGGAATTTCTGATAATCAGCCGGCTGAGGTAAGCCTTTTGCTTACATTTGAGTTATCAGACTTCCTTGATCGGTAAGGCATTTTCGGGACAAAGGGTACCTATTTTACTCCCCTTAATCGAACTGTATTGATTGGTGGTTATATGTTATGTTGTCCCTGTCTATTGTCCATTGGAGTGTTATAGATAAGAAAGGGAAGAATAGTGCTGTTCACAGGTATATGTAGTACATCTGCTAGATAAAGTAGTTTAGAGGCAAGAGGGTATAGGCACAAGTAGAGAAGAGAGAAGACTGGCCAGTCATTATGGGCATTGAATTAAGTAAGGGAATGAAGGGTAAGAGACCCTCAAAAATGCCCAGCGCAAGAGGAGCGCTATATATGAACCGAAGGTGTGGTTCTGCCTATACTGAGCCCCTAGATTAATGATTAAAGTGGACAGTGATCCACATTGGGTAACTGGGTTACCAAAGTCCACAGGGACTAAGAATCATGCAAAGTAAACAGCTAGAGAAACAGCTATCTATGTGAGCAGGATGGATCAAGGGTGATATTAACACTAGACAGAAAGGGACATTTTCATGTTAAGTTGTGGGATGAATTTGGAGTCAGGCACTACCACTGGTAAGTCAAGAAACAGAGAAATGAGAATTAAAACAGAATACTTTATATGTTGTCAGAGAGGGAAGATGGGATGAGCACTCTGGCTGCCCGTCTGATCATAGAAGCTAGATATAAAAGATATCTGAACAAAATAAAGAAAGTAGAATTTAGACAGGAAAATATTAAAGAGTTAAAAGAAAGTGAGAGAATGATATGCATGTGTTGTGTACAAATGGGAAAATGTAAGCGTTTTAGAGAGATATTGGTGTATGTGTGTGCAAATGCTGGGACCTTTAGTTCTATCCCTTGTGTGTGTCATGTATGCAGATGTGACCCCCTCCTTTGTGCTCTCCTGAAAGAATGTCCCTGAGAGGTCAGTGATAAGCTGGAAGGACACCATGCCAATTCCAGTTTTTTAGACAAAACATGTGCCGGGTTAACGAATCTAATGGTAAACAATGTGATCACAATTATTTTGAATCTGTTTTCCAAACATGGTAAAATGAACGTTACATTTAACCGTGTATTGCACACATTGAATATCCTTTGATAGTGGAAACAGTGCATTTAAAAAAGGGAAATTAAGTAAAATTAAGTAACAATGAGTATTAATTTCTAATATGAGTTTAACAATTTTATTAATAATATAGATATATTGAAACTGGTTTAGACAACCTTTGGTTGGAAATGAAATTCAGGTTAATGGGGAAATTTGTAATGAATGAGATTAGTGTAGATTAAGATAACAATTTTGTAATTTTACATTTATACAATAAGCCCTTATTGAGAGAAAAAAAAGATTAAGATGAGGTTGTTATTTTGAATAAAGCTGCCATAATATTTAACAAAGTCAAGATGGATGGAATACATAAGAAGTTCTTCTACAAAAATGAAATTTTAAGGTTTTTGATAATAACTTGATGTGCGGTCCATGATGTGAGAGTAATAATAAATAAAATTTAAATATAACAGACCCATCACTTCAAGTCCACACACCCTGTTAGGATAGATGCCACCTGCAGCCAGTTGTTTTATAGTTTTTGATGCTTTCTGGTCCATCATACAGATTGTTGATCCTTTTGTTTTATTTATTTTTATTTTTGAAATCCAAAGCAGAATGTGTGGATTGTGAAATGATGTGCCCCTTTTTCTTGTAAGTACAGTGGTATAAGCAGAAGAATATTTTGGATTTATGGGCATCTCTGCATGACCGCAGGGTATTGTTATCATTTATTATAATATTGCCAGGAAAAAGTTGTGTTTTGAAACATGAAACTGGAGTTCTTACACAAACAGCATGATAGAAAACAAGCTATTGTAATATATTTATGCAAGCTGGACCCAGTAATAAATGGTTCACCCCGATATATCAGAGCTGCAGCTTTTACGCAAAGGTGCTATTAGACAAAGTTAGATATTGTTTTGGTCAAACATTTAATTTTTAATGGTCCGACATTCTGTGCAGCAAATATACAGCTAACTAAATGTTTGTCTAATGAAAGGTTTAAAATATGAGTTTATTTATGTACAAATCTAACAATGAAAAATGTGTACATTTGAATCCAGCCACCTTATTGCCTCTATTGGAGGAGGCTGGAGACAAAGGAAGACACGTGTGTTAAATTGATGGTGTAGGAATCAGCTGCTGTGAGCCCAGTGCAGGACACATTCCCTGAAGACCCAGATATTAAATTTTTTGTAGATTTGAGTATGCAGTTTATCACCCAGAAGGATACTCTGTATTCAAAGTCATTGGATCCTTTTTCCCCAGCTCAAGAAGCAGAGCTCCATGTTTTAGCAAAGCCTGTGAGCTATAAAAAGAGTGTATATTTATATAGATAGTCGAGATATCGAGAGCTTTTGGTTCCATTTGAAGGGCCAGAAGTTTGTTTTTACTTCGGCAGGTAAACCAATAAAGCATGCCAAGTTAATTTGATCGGCTGTTTTCAGCCTTCCAGCTTCTTGCTGAGGTAGCCATATTAACTTTCACACATGGAAGCAGACCAGGTGCCTAAGGATGCTGCATTTACAGCCCTGGACACTTGATGGGTCTGTGCAACTCACAGATTCCACCCTAGTTCTGGCCCAGTATAGCTGGGATTAATAATTCAACTTTAAGGACCCCAGGACGAGAAGAACAAGTGGTCCACAGGGGGCAACTTCTTATGAAACAGGACTTTGGAAAAGGTGATCATTTATGTCTGTCAGCCACTCTTTTCCCTCCAGCTTGACACATGGACCATGTCATCAGTCACAAGCAGTTTTGGCTGCCTTAGTAAATGAGCGTGGGATAGAGCCAGGGTTCTCCACAGTTGTTTTTATAACATACCACTTCTTGTTTTACCTGTTACCAAAGGTGTTACCAAAAGCTGAACATCCCTCCCAGAGATTACAAAAAAGATATATCCAGATGCCCAAGTTAGGATCTTACGAGTATGCATTTTGTCTGTATGGACATGTTTTTTGTATGTCCAGTGGCAAATGCTACTGCAAAGGCCACAGTAAAAAGTGTTATCAGAAGTAGTTTCTAAGTACAGAGTGCCAGAAAGTACAGAGAGTAACAGAGGAAATCATTTTTTATAGGAGAGTCCTTAACCACTTGACCACTGGGCACTTAAACCCCCTTCCTAACCAGACCAATTTTCAGCTTTCGGTGCTCTCACACTTTGAATGACAATTACTCAGTCATACAATACTGTACCCATATAAAATTTTTGTCCTTTTTTTCACACAAATAGAGCTTTCTTTTGGTGGTATTTAATCACCGTTGGGTTTTTTATTTTTTGCGCTATAAAAGAAAAAAGACTGAAAATTTGGTAAAAAAATGAATTTTTTTTTGTTTCTGTTATAAAATTTAGCAAATTAGTCATTTTTCTTCGTAAATTTTGGCCAAAATTTATACTGCTACATATCTTTGGTAAAAATAAGTACAACTTGGTGTATATTATTTGGTCTTTGTGAATGTTAGAGAGTCCAAATGCTATGGTGCCAATATCTGAAAATTGATCACACCTGAAGTACTGACGGCCTATCTAATTTCTTGAGACCCTAACATGCCAGAAAAGTACAAATACCCCCCAAATGACCCCTATTTGGAAAGAAGACATTCCAAGGTATTTAGAAAGATGCATGGTGAGTTTTTTTGAAATTGTCATCTTTTCCCACAATTCTTTGCAAAATCAAGATTTTTTTTTTTCTTTTTTTTTTTCACAAAATTGTCATATTAGAAGGTTATTTCTCACACACAGCATATGCATACCACAAATTACACCCCAAAACACATTCTGCTATTACTCCCGAGTATGGTGATACCACATGTGTGAGACTTTTACACAGCGTGGCCACATAAAGAGGTCCAACATGCACGGAGCACCTCCAGGCGTTCTGGAGCACCCATGCCAATTCTTATATTTCTCTCCTACATGTAAAAATAATAATTTATTTGCTAGAAAATTACATAGAACCCCAAAACATTATATATATTTTTTTTAGCAAAGACCCTAGAGAATACAATGGCGGTTGTTGCAACTTTTTATCTCGCACGGTATTTGCACAGCAATTTTTCGAACGCGTTTTTTTTGGAAAAAAAAACAGTTTTGTGCTTTAAAAAAAAATAAAACAGTAAAGTTAGCCCAATGTTTTTGCATAATGTGAAAGATGAAGTTACGCCGAGTAAATAGATACCTAACATGTCACCTTTCAAAATTGCACACGCTCGTGGAATGGTGCCAAACGTCGCTACTTAAAAATCTCCATAGGTGACGCTTTAAAATTTTTTACTGGTTACATGTTTTGAGTTACAGAGGAGGTCTAGGGCAAAAATCATTGCTCTCGCTCCAACGTTCGCAGTGATACCTCACATGTGTGGTTTGAACACCGTTTTCATATGTGGGCGGGACTTACGTATGTGTTCGCTTCTGCATGCGAGCACACGGACATGGGCGCTTTAAACATTTTTTTTTTTTTTTATTGTTTATTTTACTTTATTTATTTTAGTTTGACACTTTTTCCCCCCCAAAAAAATTTTTGATCACTTTTATTTCTATTACAAGGAATGTAAACATCCTTGTAATAGGAATATGGCATGACAGGTCCTCTTTACAGTGACATATGGGGTCAATAAGACCTCACATCTCACCTCTAGGCTGGGAAGCCTGAAATAAAAAAAAAAAAAAACGATCTTGGCTTCGATCGTAGCGGTGAGTCGGTAGAAGCACCGGAGGGTGGCGGGAAGGGGGGGCGTCCCCTCTCGCCTCCCGTAAGAACGATCAAGCAGTGTAACAGCCACTATGATCATTCTTATGGTGTAGAAAATCGCTGGCTGAAAAAGCTGATATCTGAATGATGCCTGTAGCTGCACCCATCATTCAGATATCCCCGCTCAAAGTCAAGGACGTCATATGACTGTGGGCGGGAACTGGTTAAAAATTGCGGGGTATTGCAGAGTATTGCGGAGTAGTGCAGGGTATATTGCAGAGTATTGCTGGGCATATTGCAGAGTATTGTGGGGTATATTGCAGAGTAGTGCCGTGTATATTGCAGAGTAGTGCCGTGTATAATGCAGAGTATTGCGGGGTATTATGCAGAGTATTGCAGGGTATTATGCAGAGTATTGTGGGGTATTATGCAGAGTATTGCGGGGTATAATGCAGAGTATTGCAGGGTATTATGCAGAGTATTGCGGGGTATTATGCAGAGTATTGCGGGGTATTATGCAGAGTATTGCGGGGTATTATGCAGAGTATTGCGAGGTATTATGCAGAGTATTGCGAGGTATTATGCAGAGTATTGCGGGGTTTTAAGCAGAGTATTGCGGGGTATTATGCAGAGTATTGCGAGGTATTATGCAGAGTATTGCGGGGTATTATGCAGAGTATTGCGAGGTATTATGCAGAGTATTGCGGAATATTATGCAGAGTATTGCGAGGTATTATGCAGAGTATTGTGAGGTATTATGCAGAGTATTGCGGGGTATTATGCAGAGTATTGCGGGGTATTATGCAGAGTATTGCGGGGTATTATGCAGAGTATTGCGAGGTATTATGCAGAGTATTGCGAGGTATTATGCAGAGTATTGCAAGGTATTATGCAGAGTATTGCAGGGTATAATGCAGAGTATTGCGGGGTATAATGCAGAGTATTGCGAGGTATTATGCAGAGTATTGCGAGGTATTATGCAGAGTATTGCGAGGTATTATGCAGAGTATTGCAGGGTATTATGCAGAGTATTGCGGGGTATTATGCAGAGTATTGCGGGGTATTATGCAGAGTATTGCGAGGTATATTGCAGGGATGGCTGAGCATGGAAGGATGGATGGATGTGACTGCAATTGTCACTGAGCACCGCTGTGAGCACTACACATGCAGCCCACAGCGGTGCTGCCATCCGATCCCTCCCCCTCTCCCCTCGCACTGTACCGATCGGTACAGAGAGGGGCAGGAGGAACCGGCGTCATGACATGACGCCGGTCTGTTGACATGTGATCGCTCCGTCATTTGACGGAGCGATCACATGGTAAACGGCCACGATCAGCGGCCGTTTACCGTGATCCGTGATCCGTGATGCGCCGGGTCCTCTGGACCCGGCGGTCACGGAAGTTCTCGGGTGCGCGCCCCAGGGGGCGCGCGAGAGCAGTATTCTGGGAGGACGTCCCACGGACGTCCACCCAGAACTAGCCGACCGCGCTGCAGCCGTCTTTCGGCTATGGCCTGGTCGGCAAGTGGTTAATAGAAGTTTTGAGGTTTTATTTTTACACCCCTTACTGTCTACAATGTAGCGGACAAAGTAGAGTAAGAAACTAGAAAACTTTTGCCTGAATGTTTTCTTATATTTTATCAAGCCCCTAAGGGGGATGTTGGACTCTCTCCCTATGGGATTTGGTTTGGGAGTGTGTTACTCACTTGCTTATATTTTGTCTCAGCAGCTGAAGTCCTCCATTCGGATCTCACAGAGAATGTTGCTGATCTTTTAAGGTTTTTTACAAACTCATTTATGTGTTTTCTCCCCAATTCCAGTTTCTAAAAGTTTGGAAGGATCTAAAACTAAAGCCAGGTGACTTGTGGATTGTTAAGAGACATTTATATATAAGGAAAAGTTTGGAGACTCAATACAGCATCTATTTCATGTACAGTTTTTGCAAAACGTGAAGAAAAAGTCACCTGGATCCACACCAGACACTGCAAAAATGACTAAATTAAAGAAATCTCTGAGTTTGATTTGTTTCCCTCTTGTGATCACAGTCTAGGGTATTTTTTGATTCAATTACTTTAATTGTACGGGATATATATATATATATTTGAAAAGTAGTTCAGCCATGTGTGAAGTCATATTTGTCTTTTGTACGTCTTCCATTTTATGTAGAATTGTCTGTGTTTACATATGCTAATAAGTCAGCATGTCCACAATTCAGCTAGAAGGCCATTCTGGCCACAGGAGTGTACAGCCAGTACTCTGTAAATATGTCTTATCAATCATTTGTTTTTCACAATGAAAAGTCATTTGGTAATGAAAAAGTTGCTCAGCTATTATTTTCTCCACAATGGAGTTTTTGCCTCTTTGGCCAGGACTACCTCCACCTAAGCGTGTGGAGGTTCCAGGTTAAAGGTGATAGCAGGTATGGTTAGTGATCAAAATATTGATCAAAAGAGGGGAGACAGTAATGGAAATTTGTAAGTTCTGTATATAATTTTATTGTATTTTGTATGTATTGCACACTGCCTTCACTGTGCAACAGCACTAATAATGTTTTCAGTAAATGTTTACATTCTTTCGAGTCCTGATTAGAATAAGCCTGCCTATGTAACGCCCCTTGTTACCATAAACGTACAATTGTAATATTAATGTGATACCTACGTAATCATGTGCATAAAAACCTTCAATTGCGTCATAATAAAGCAGAACAGTAATTTGGAAAGATGCAGAGCGTATCTTTTGTGTCTGTTCCCTACTGCAGTAGTTATTATGAATTTGGAACCATTAATCAATATGAGGATAGGAGTTGCCTATCATCAATTTAACCGAGTCAGCACTATAAACGGGGCAGTGGCCAATAGCTTTCATCTCTTTATTTATTCTGAGCATGCGTGGCACTTTGTCCGTCGGATTTGTGTACACACGATCGGAATTTCCGACAACGGATTTTGTTGTCGGAAAATTTTATCTCCTGCTCTCCAACTTTGTGTGTCGGAAAATCCGATGGAAAATGTCCGATGGAGCCCACACACGGTCGGAATTTCCGACAACACGCTCCGATTGGACATTTTCCATCGGAAAATCCGACCGTGTGTACGGGGCATTAGAAAGGTTCCATTGCACTTAATGGAAAGCGACTTGTCAAGCGACATGTGCTCTCAAAATCAGAGCACATGTCGCACCAGTGTGAGCCAGACCTAATTTTGCTGAACAGAAGGCTGGTTGCACTAGATGTGTTTTCCAAATCAACACAGAACCGGTACTCAAATCATTCAAGGTTCAAAAATATGCACAACTCAACTTACACGGAACAACTGAAGTATGAAACAGGTTATGAAGCAATACTTTTTAGTATGAAGCAATGCATGCACTATTTAGATGCAATTTAACCCACTAAAAAGCTACACAATACTTGTCTCTGGCAATTGACTTGTATAGAGATCCTTCATCTGTGGTTTAATGAGCTGCCAGTCAACTGGCAACAGTCCCTTTAAATTTGAAAAGCACTCTTTGCAGTCCTTGTGCTAAATTGAAAGGTCCACAGATCAGGTCTGCCACTGTAAAAATTGGTGCCTTTTAGTATTTTAAATATGTAAAGAAAGAGGGTTTTTTTTTTTGGGCGTGACTTCCCAACTTTTTCGATGAGCTACCTGGGAAACAATAAGTACTGCAAATCTTGTGAGAAGCCACTCCAGTCCAATGCAAGTGCATCTTTTCATGAGATTTGAACTGCTCTGTTTTCCTCAAGATCTTGTCAGAAGGATCGTGAAGTAACCCTCACCTAGATGCAAAGAGCAAAGACAGTGGCAAGGTAGCATATAATCTACATTTTTCTTTGTAAACACATTTTTTTAAGTACTGTTAGGTAGAATTGTACAAGGAGAATCTCTTGCATTTTACTGCAAGATTTGATTTAAAAAGAATTTCAGGAGCATTAGTGTGGCTCATTTGAAGGGTAGGAAACATTGGATCTTCTGTCAAATTTTGGGGTTGATTTGCTAAAGAAAGAAAGCTGTACTCAATCACTGACTCACCCAATACCATTCATCAGGTAATACTAGTGCTCACCTTTGGCCTCTGCAGATCACTTTTGAAACATAGGCTTGCACTGTTTTTTTTTTTTTCAAATTGTTTATTAATATAAATTATTCAAAGTGACAACAGACATGTTAGGAAACATTTGCGAGACATGAGAAAATAACATACAAATGCATGGGACAGGATTTACAGCCAAAATGCAAACAGAATAACACTACGAGTGTAACAAATCCCACAAAACCGTGGGCATCAAACAAGGCAAATTATGACCAGCCTGGGGTTGGTTAAGGTATTCATTACTTAGGCCTCTAGGGGACTGCCCAAAGGGCACATAGTACTGTAGACCAATAGGGTGTCAAGGGATTCAGGAACCGAGCAGTTACACATTCCGTGGTGCCTCTTAGTAGTCAAGTAGGCATGGCTTACACCATGTATCCACATATCCCTTAACAAAAAAATCTTATCAGAATGTCTCTTGACCAGAATCTTGGTTAAGCAAAGTGAAAGAGCGATATGGATAGCAAAGAGTAAAAAAAAAAGATCCAGGGGGAAGAAAGGGAGGAGGCAGGGAAAGAGTGGTATGGAGGAAGAGGGGGTCCTGGAGTACCCACCCATCATCTTGTCCATAAGAAACCAGATCAGGTTCAAGGGAAAAGCACAAGGAAAGATCACAGGAGCAGGAGGGTGTCAACAAATTAGGGGGGGGGATAAAGTGGAACTTCTTTTTTATCTTTATTAAACCAAATGGCTGAAAAACAGCTCAGTAGGTATGCTGACATGTTTCATCCACTCTGGGCCTTACTCATACCTGTTGAATGTATAGCCCTTTGATGTAATAATGGATACCAAGGATTTTTATTGGAGTGCTGGCCTTGTGTTTGTGACAGAAACCATGAATCCGACCGAGATAGAAGAGCAGTTAAAATCACACTTGTTAAATAATAATAATAGTAAAAGGTAAACAGAGCAACGTAGTCAAATCATAGCCAGAGTTTGGTAACCGGGACGGATAGTCAGACAAGCCAGGACATCAAGGAGCCAGTGATCAGCATACTTCAGGACAGGCCAGGAAATCAGCGTAGTGGAACAGGAAGCAGGATCAGGAACCAGAAGGGACGTCAGCCAAGCAAGTCTTCAGCAGGTACACAGGAGAGAGTCTCTAGATGTGTTGACCAAGGCAAAGGCAGAGAGGGACTGAACTGAACAGCTTAAGTAAACAGCAGGACTGACAAACCCGATATCATCATCAGGTGAGTCACTGTGGAAAAGATTGGAGCTTGCAATTAACTGACAGCTGAGCGGCCTGCTCTGAGAAGGAAGGGCTGAGCCCATCCCTGACAGTTTGTAATAGTTGCTCTACTAAAGGCAAATGGGCTTCCCTGTGCAAATTCCCTGTGCAAAGAATACCCAATCACATGCAAGGAAAATAAAAAGCAGTCATTTTTCTGAATGATGGATGCCACGTTATTCATTAAACTGTTTGTCACTAGTTAATCACCCCCATTTTCTCTGAGCAGTATGGCTGAAAGTAAGTACACAAGACACAAAATTGCTGTAAAGAGGAGAAAGGGGACTAAAGAGGCTGCACTGGTCCTCAGCAGCCTGGGTAGGCAACATAAGAAGGAAAGCCCTATACTGCGTACACTGTGCTGTCAAGGAGTATCATGTAGAGGAAAGATGGGCACAGACACAAATGCTTCAGGTTAAAAGGGTCTGCACAATATACAGTGCCTTGAAAAAGTATTCATACCCCTTGAAATTTTCCACATGTTGTCATGTTACAACCAAAAACTTAAATGCATTTAATTGGGATTTTATGTGATAGATCAACACAAAGTGGCACATGATTGTGAAGTGTAAGGAAAATGATAAATGGTTTTAAACATTTTTTACAAATAAATATGTAAAAAGCGTGGCGTGCATTTGTATTCAGCTCCCTTTTCTCTGATACCCCTAACTAAAATCTAGGGAAAACAATTGCCTTCAGAAGTCACCTAGTTAGTAAATAGAGTCCACCTGTGTGTAATTTAATCTCAGTATAAATACAGCACTTTATGTATAAAATGTATAAAGTGCTGTATAAATACAGCACTTTACCACCTCAGAGGTTTGTAAGTTTGTTAGAGAACCTTAGTGAACAAACAGCATCATGAAGGCCAAGGAACACACCAGACAGGTCTTGGATAAAGTTGTGGAGAAGTTTAAGGGCACTTTCACACTGAGCAGTTCCAGGCATCGGCGGTAAAGTGCCATTTTTTTAGCGGAGCTTTAATGTCGTTTTTGCTGCGCTTTTGGGTCTCTAGCAGGGCGCTTTTAAATCCCACTAGTGGCCGAAAAATGGTTAAAAGTGCCACTGCTGCGGTGCTTTGCTGGCGCTTCGGCATCACTGCCCATTGATTTCAATGGGCAGGGGCGCTTTAGGAGAGGTGTATACACCGCTCCTACAGTGCCTCAAAGATGCTGCTTACAGGACTTCCTGCCAGCGCACCACTCCAGTGTGAAAGCCCTCGGGTTTTTTAACATTAGAGTGAAAGAAGAGGTGCTTTACAGGTGCTTTGCAGGCGCTATTTTTAGCAATATAGAACCTGTAAAGCGCCTCAGTGTGAAAGGGGTCTAAAGCAGGGTTAGGTTATAAAAAAATATCCCAAGCTTTGAACATCTCAGCACTGCACTGTTCAATCCGTCATCTGAAAATGGATAAAGAATGGCACAACTGCAAACATATCAAGACATGGCCGTCCACTTAAACTGACAGGCTGTTGAAGGAGAGCATTAATCAGAGAAGCAGCCAAGAGGTCCATGGTAACTCTGGAGGAGCTGCGGAGACCCACAGCTCAGGTGAGAGAATCTGTCTACAAGACAACTATTTAGTTCTGCACCCCACAAATCTGGCCTTTATGAAAGAGTGGCAAGAAGAAAGAAAACCATAAGACGTCCTGTTTGCAGTTTGCGAGAAGCCATGTGGGGAACACAGCAAACATGTGGAAGAAAGTGCTCTGGTCAAATGAGACCAAAATTGAACTTTTTGTCCTAAAAGCAAAACGCCATGTGTGTGGTGGAAAACTCACACAGCACATCACCCTGAACACACCATCCCCACTGTGAACATGTTGATGGCAGCATCATGTTGTGAGGATGCTTTTCTTCAGCAGGGACAGGGAAGCTGGTCAGAGTTAATGCGAAGATAGATGAAGACAAATACAGGGCAATCTTAGAAGAAAACCTGTAATGCCCCGTACACACGAGTGGAATTTCCGTCGGAAAAATGTTGAATGGTTTTTCCGACGGACTTCCGCTCAAGCTTGGCTTGCATAGACATGGTCACACAAAAGTTCTCTGAAATTTCGACCGTCAAAAACGCGGTGGCGTACAACACTATGACGAGCCGAGAAAATGAAGGTCAATGCTTCCGAGCATGAGTCGAATTGTTTCCGAGCATGCGTAGGAGTTTTGCGCATCGGAATTGGTACAGACGATCAGAATTTCCGATCGGAACTTATTCCGACCAAAAAAAAAGAGAACCTGCTCTCAATCTTTTGCTGACGAGAATTCTGCCAGCAAAAGTTCGATGGAGCATACACACGGTCGCATTTTCCGACCAAAAGCTCTTATCGGTCTTTTGCTGGCCGAAATTCCGTTCGTGTGTACAGGGCTTTAGAGTCTGCAAAAGACTTGACTGGGGCAGAAGTTCACCTTCCAGCAGGACAACAACCTAAACATACAGCCAGAGCTACAATGGAATAGTTTAGATCAAAACATATTCATGTGTTAGAATGGCCCAGTCAAAATTCAGACCTAAATCCAATTAATTAAGAATCTGTGGAAAGACTTGAAAATTGCTGTTTACAGACGCTCTCCTTCTAATCTAACAGAGCTTGAGCTATTTTGCAAAGAAGAATGGGCAAAAATGTCACTTTCTAGATGTGCAAAGTTGGTAGAGACATCTCCAAAAAAGACTTGCAGCTGTAATTGCAGCGAAAGGTGGTTCTACAAAGTATTGACTCAGGGGGGCTGAATACAAATGCACGCCACACTTTTCACATATTTGTTTGTAAAATTAAAATTGAAAACTATTTATCATTTTCCTTCTACTCCACAATTATGTGCGACTTTGTGTTGGTCTATCACATAAAATCCCAATAAAAATACATTTACGTTTTTGGTTGTAACATGACAAAATGTGGAATATTTCAAGGGGTACGAATACTTTTTCAAGGCACTGTACATCATCTAGTCTAGTACTGCATATTAAGGAGTTAAAATAGCAGATATTTGTTTTGAATGATTTGGACAACTCCGTATTTAAAACCATGTCCTATTAGAACGGACTTCTTTAAAATATAAAACTTACAGCATACACGAAAAGGCTTAATTCTGTAAGCAGAGATTAAATCTATTTAAGAGGAAAAAAGACGTTTTCACATAAAACAAACATCTTTAATCACATAAAACGTGCCTTAGAGCCTTTTTCTTAATCCGAAGAGCTGCCGGTTACTGGCAACCACCTAGGAATAAACTAGCAGATCTCTACTTGAATTCCCAGTGCGCAGATACATCAGCTAATATTGCACAAGAATGTATGGGTCACATTTCTTTTGTCTGGAATCATTACACTATCAGAAAGATCTTCTCAATGCAGTTTAATAAGTGCTAAGTGATACTCCATGGAACATAAGCTACAGTATTGTTGTCAGCAGGAGCCTATAATGGGCTGTTTTCCTTCTACCTTGGGAGATATGCAAATACATTTTGTGCACTGCCTTACATGATAAAGATTTAATAGAGTTTTCATCAATGTGAACAGGCCAAAGCCACTAACTAAACAGATATAGATCCTATCTAAGCATGTGTTTAGGTAGAGACACTGCCAGGGGCATATCATGAAATCAGTGGGCCTGTGTACAATAGCAAAAGTGGGCCCTAGGCTTTGAGGAAAAAAAGTGTGGCCTGGGCGTGGTTTAAATTGTGCTAAATATTGGGCATGGCTTAAAGGGGGTGTGGTTAAATAGAGTCAGAGATTACTTACATTGCAGAGTGGATGGTGGTGGGTAGTATATGCAGGAGAGGAGTGTGGAGTGTATGGCGGTGGGTGGTATGTGGAGGGAGAGGAGTGTGGAGTATATGGCGGTGGGTGGTATGTGCAGGAGAGGAGTGCAGAGTGTATGGTGGTGGGTGGTATGTGCAGATGAGAAGTGCGGAGTGAATGGCGGTGGGTGTTATTTGCAGGAAAGGAGAGCGGAGTTTATGGCGGTGGGTAGTATGTGAAATAGAAGGGTATGGAGTGTATGGCAGTGGGTAGTATGTCCAGGTGAGGAGTGCAAAGTGTATGGCGGTGGGTGGTATGTGCAGGAGAGGAGTGCAAAGTGTATGGCGGTGGGTGGTATGTGCAGGAGAGGAGTGCAAAGTGTATGGTGGTGGGTGGTATGTGCAGGGGAAGAGTGAGGAGTGTATTCTTGTTGGTGGTATGTGAAGGAGAGCAGTATGGAGTGTATAGTGGTGGGTAGTGTGTGCATGAGAGGGATACAGAGTAGATGGCGTTGGATTTGTATGTGAAGGAGAGGGGTATGGAGTGTATGACAGTGGGTAGTATGTGCAGGAGAAGGGTACGAAGTGCATGGCGGTGGCTAGTATGTGCAGGAGAGGAGTACAGAGTGTATGGCAGTGGGTAGTATGTGCAGGAGAGGGGTGCGGAGTGTATGGTGGTGGGTTAGTATGTTAGGAAGAGGGGTATGGAGTGTATGACGGTGGGTAGTATGTGCAGGAGAGGGTTATGGAGTGTATGGCGTGGGTAGTTTGTGCAGGAGAGGAGTGAGGAGTTTATGGCGGTAGGTAGTTTGTGCAGGAGAGGAGTGTGGAGTTTATGGCAGTAGGTAGTATGTGCAGGAGAGGGGTGCATATATTTCTGATATCTGTACACTGAGTGATATCCCCTATATACAGTCAGGTCCATAACTATTGGCACATCGACACAATTCTAATCTTTTTGGCTCTATACAGCACCACAATGGATTTGAAATGAAACAAACAAGATGTGCTTTAACTGCAGACTTTCAGCTTTAATTTGAGGGTATTTACATCCAAATCAGCTGAACGGTGTAGGAATTACAACAGTTTGTATATGTGCCTACCACTTTTTAAGGGACCAAAAGTAATTGTTTAGGGTGGAGAGGCAGGGAGAGGGGTTATTGTTTAGGATGGAGTGGCGGAGAGGGGGTTAGTGTTTAGGGTGGAGAGGCAGGAAGGGGGGTTATTGTTTAGGGTGGAGAGGCGAGATAGGGTTATCTGTTTAGGGTGGAGAGGTAGGAAGGGGGGTTATTTGTTTGGGGTGGAGAGGCAGGGAGCGGAGTTATTGTTTAGGGGGAGAGGTGGGGAGGGGGTTATTGTTTAGGGTGGAAAGGCAGGGAGGGGGATTATTTGTTTAGGGTAGAGAGGTAGGGAGGGGTTTATTTGTTTAGGGTGGAAAGGCGGGAGGGGGTTGTTTGTTTAGGGTGGAGAGGCAGGGAGGGGGTTATTTGTTTAGGGTGGAGAGGCAAGGAGGGAATGGAGAGGTGGAGAGGGGAGATATTCATTTAGGGTGGAGAGACAGGGAGACGGGTTATTGTTTATGGTGGAGAGGTGGGGAGGGGGTTATTGTTTAGGGTGGAGAGGACGGGAGAGGGGTTATTGTTTAGGGTGGAGAGGCAGGAAGGGGGTTTATTGTTTAGGGTGGAGAGACGGGGAGGAGGTTAGTGTTTAGGGTGGAGAGGCAGGGAGGGGGGTTATTTGTTTGGGGTGGAGAGGCAGGGAGGGGGGGTTATTGTTTAGGGTCGAGAGGTGGGGAGGGGGTTATTGTTCAGGGTGGAAAGGTGGGGTGGGGAGTTATTTGTTTAGGTTTGAGAGGCGGGCAGGGGTTATTGTTTAGAGTGGGGAGGCAAGGAGGGGGTTATTTATTTAGGGTGGAAAGGCGGGGAGGGAGGGTTATTTGTTCAGGTTGATGAGGCGGAGAGGGGGGTTATTTGTTTAGGGTGGAGAGGCAGGGAGAGGATTATTTGTGATGCGGGGAGGGGAGTTATTTGTTTAGGGTGGAGAGGGGGGTTATTTGTTTAGGGTGGAGAGGCAGGGAGGGGGTGGAGAGGTGGGAGGGGAATCATTTGTTTAGGGTGGAAAAGAAGGGAAGGAATTATTTGTTTAGGGTGGAGAGGGGGGATGGGGGTTATTTGTTCACATTGGAGAGGCAGGGGGAGGGTATTTGTTCAGGGTGGAGAGGCAGGGAGGGGGGGGTATTTGTTTAGGGTGGAGAGGCAGGGAGGGGATTATTTGTTTAAGGTGGAGAGGTGAGAGGGGGGTTATTTGGCTCCTCTTCTTCTGTCTGCCTACAAAACAAACACTTGCTATAGGGGCAGATGTGCAGGCTCGTTCCTGAGCCAGGCCCTGTCTGTTCATTGATACACACAGTGTGGCTTGACCCCCACCTCACTTCCTTCTCACAGGATTTTATTGACAGCAGTAGGAGCTAATGTCTCCCACTATTGCCTCTGAGTCCTGTGAGGAGAGAGAGAGAGAAGTAGCAGCAATGCTGCTTTGGGGCACAGCACTGAATTGAAAGAGGAACAAGGAAAATATTTAGCGGGGGGGGGGTTGGGGGGAGTTTATACTGGAAGTTTTTTTAACTTAATGCACAGAACGCATAAAACCTTAATCCCTTAGAATCACTTTAAAGAGTAGGAGCCTGGCAGACTGACAACTCATTGCTGGCAGGGGGAGTTGAGCCACGGAAAGTGTAAGTAAAACTTCAAAACTTTAGCTGAGTACTGTCCATGATACTTTTTTTTATTTGTACTAACATCCACATTTTTGGGACAAGCTTTTGAGGTGTGTCCCTTTCTTCAAAGTCCAAACAGTACTAATACAGAAAGTTTTAGCAGAATGTTAAGTAGGACAATCTCTGAGAAAAAAGTGCAAAAAAAAAAAAAACACACACACACAAACAAGCATACACAGCAATGGTAACTGGTAAACCATCCCTGCTGGGAGAACACAGTGATTATAGCTAGCAGCTATAGCTGCTGGCAGTAATCACATAAAAAATCCAACATGCTGGTTGTGCCCAAGTTGATCAATCGATCAACTTGGGTACAATCCGCCTGCTCATACATGGTTTGAATCTTGCTGGTCCCTGTTGAATCGGGCAAGATTTGAACTGTCCATGGCCAGTGTAAGAACAAAAACATTCATGTCTCCCATAGTGTGGTCTGGTTGTGAGAAATCACCTTCCTTATGTTAATTGATGGTGTCTGTGACTGTAACTCCCCCTCACCCTATCCCTGCCTTATCTTACTAACTATCTAATACAACTCAAGCATTTGTTAGTGTTGTGTATATATATTTATATATATATATTATATTACCAAAAGTATTGGACCTGCCTTTACATGCATATGAACTTTAATAGAATCCCAGTCTTAGTCCGCAAGGTTCAATATTGAGTTGGCCCACCCTTTGCAGCTATAACAGCTTCAACTCTTCTGGGAAGGCTGTCCACAAGGTTTAGGAGTGTGTCTATGGAAATGTTTGACCATTCTTCCAGAAGCGCATTTGTGAGGTCAGGCACTAATGTGGGCGAGAAGGCCTGGCTCGCATTCACCGGTCTATTTCATCCCAAAGGTGTTCTATTGGGTTGAGTATATACAGTTGTGTGAAAAAGTATTTGCCCCTTTCTGATTTTTTTGCATATTTGTCACACTTAAATGACTCAGATCATCAAACAAATTTCATCATTACACAAAGATAACCTGAGTAATTACAAAATGCAGTTTTTAAATGATGATTTCAATTATTAAGGAAAAAAAGCTGTCCAAACCTGGCTGGCTTTATGTGAAAAAGTAATTGCCTCCTAAACCTAATAACCAGTTGGCGGCAACAACTGCAATCAAGCATTTGCAATAACTGGCAATGAGTCTTTCACATTGCTGTGGAGCAATTTTGGCCCACTCTTCTTTGCAGAATTGTTTTAATTCAGCCACATTGGAGGGTTTCCCAGCATGAACAGCCTGTGTAAGGTCATGGTACAGCATCTCAATTGGATTTAAGTCCGGGCTTTGACTAGGCCACTCCAAAACCTAAATTTTGCTTTGTCTGAACCATTTGGAGGTGGATTTGCTGTTGTGTTTCGGATCATTGTGCTGCTGCATAACCCAAGTACACTTGAGCTTGAGGTCACGAACTGATGGCCGGACATTCTCTTTTAGGATTTTCTGGTAGAGCTCAGAATTCATGGTTCCATCAATTATGGTAAGTCGTCCAGGTCCTGAAGGACCTTCCAAAAGTTAAATTGTTGTCTCATCAGTCCACAGAATATTTACCAAAAAGTCTTGTGTTCTTTTTGGTCAGCAGTGGCTTTGGCCTTGGAACTCTCCCATGGATGCCATTTTTGCCCAGTCTCTTTTTTATTGTTGAATCATGAACGCTGATCTTACCTGAGGCAAGTGAGACCTGCAGTTCTCTAAAGGGTAACTCCACTTTTGTGGGGACAAAATATAGCAAATAAAGAAAAAATAATATAGCACCTATAATTGCGACACTAATCATATTGTAATTGAATGTTATTAAAAATTACCTTTCCTTTTCAATCTGCAGCCCCTGTAATTTTCTGAGAATGCATTGCAATATGCTACCTGGAGTTGTTCTGTACAGAGAGTGTGTACTGACCACTCCCCAGAAACATAATTACCTGCTTGCGTGATTGGCTCACCAATTTTCCCAGAAATCTGCCTAAGATACAAGTAAGATTTCAGGCATCCCCTGCAACACAAATTTAATTTTTGGAGAGATATTTCCAATTGGAACATGTCTAAAGGGATGCAGTCCCAGCAGATTTCCTCATTAGTGTCCTGCAGTTGCACACCTGACAATTAATTATGAAACCAATCCCATTAGACTCACACACAGATAAACACACATGGATTTCTTTAGAATAACAAATGGTAGGAATCTGCAACAAAGGTTGTTATAATCCTTGCAATGTACATCGATCACCCAGAGGGGAATGTTTTTTTCTCAACAAAAGTGGAGTTACGCTTTAAATGTTGTTCTGGGTTCTTTTATGACCTCCTGGATGAGTCGTCGTCATGCTCTTGGAGTAATTTTTATAGGCCAGCCACTTCTGGGAAGGTTCACTACTGTTCCAAGTTGTCTCCATTTGTGGATAATGGCTGTCCCCGTGGTTCACTGGAGTTCCAAAGCCTTAGAAATGGCTTTGAAACTCTTCCTAGACCGATACATGTACATTACTTTGTTTCTAATCTGTTCTTGATTTTTTTTAGAGTGTGGCATGGTGTGTGTCTTTTTGTGATCTGTTAGTGTGCTTCACTTTGTCAGACAGCTTATATTTTCGTGATTTTTGGATTCAACAGGTCTGGCAGTAGCTTTCCAAAAAAAATGCGGTTAATCACAGTTCATTCATGATTCGTTTTCACATGAGGCCAGGCAGGTTTGAACAGCTTTTTTCCCTTAATAAATGAAATAATAATTTTAAAAATTGCATATTGGATTTACTTACTTTGTGTAATATTAACATTTTTTTGATGATCTGAATCATTTAAGTGTGAGAAATATGCAACAAAAAAATAAAATCAGGAAGGGGGCAAATACTTTTTCACACAACTGTATATACATGTATATCTATGTATCAGCATCTGTATATATAATTATAAGACCAGAGAGCTGTAGGAGTGCCCCACCCACCGCCTGGTACTGCAGAGGATGTGGTGATTGTCTTCTGTGCAGCCTGGGAGAAAGAAAGGCTTTTGGGAACTGTTTGGAATTGTACGGGATGCAGTCACCAAAAACAGTTTTGTAATAAACCATGGACTAGATAAGCTAAAAGCCCCAACAGCACAGGGAGCTAGGAGAAGGAAAAGTCAACCCTGGGCTTTAGGCAGTCAAGTGGAAAACAGCAGGAGTTGACTATTAAAATGAGATGCTGTGTCAGAGAGCTGCCTGCTGGAGAGTTCACCGTGGTGCTGGAGATACAGGGAGACATAGAGATCACAGTTCTGTAAGAGCTTCTGCAACCCTGCTGATATCACCAGTTCTTTGAGAGTCTAGAGTCGCAGCTAACATCATTAGTTCCAGACAGGTAATTACAGATAGTTTGGTGGTAAGAGGCTTCTGGCCACAACTTCCTGTCCACTGCTTAAAAGGATAGTGTCACCTACACTCAGTAATGTGGGATCCACTCAAGTCTAAGCACTCCATGATGGAATTTTGGGCCCCTGGGATTACAACACACTAGCCAGTAAAAGGTGTTTGTAGAGACTAATGTCCCTTTTAGTTCCCAGAAACCTCTTGGTAGAACCTCCTTGGTTTTAGGGTTAAGAGGCATGGACATTTGGGCCTCCAGTTGTTTATAGTTGTATATAATATTGTTAGCTGTTATTGTTCAATTGTTATTGCCATTTTGTTTGCTAGTTTGCCTTGTATGTTTCAGAAATAATGATTCCCTCTTCACTCTTCAGCCTTGGTGTTTCTGGAGAGTCTACGGTTGTATCATTACTAGAGTGTGGAGGCAGCAACACAGAAATAACACCGCTCTGAACTACGATATCCAGATAACAGGTAATTGGTTACCTTGGCACACCCAGAATCCAGGTGCTCTAGGGCTCTGGATGTCCTTCTTACATCCAAATAGGCAAACTTGAGAAAAACTGAAGGATGAGCTGGCACTGTTGTATATAACCTATGTGATCTTTATTGTATCATGACAAGTATAAAAAGGACAAGCAGACGCATTTCGGCACAAGCCTTGTTCACAGTTCACAGCTAGAGTGTGGAGGCACCTGAGGTAGAGCATTGGTTCCCGCCCCAAAGAGGTTTATACAATTGAGAGTGGTTGCTGTTTTAACTGTTGATTTGCTCTTCCAACACACTCCGACATATATCATTACAATTTCCAGCTATTGCCAGTGGGCTCTAGTAGTGACGGGACATTTGATTTATGTGAATATCCAATGTTTATGGCTACAGAAGGGAGTGCAGCTTCTCAGGAATCAGGACACAATGCCTCTGATCATACATTGTGGTATGAGGACCAGCAGTCTAAACTTTCACAGGTTTCACCACAGATACAGGTATGTTCTCTACTGAGAGTCTTTTAAAACTGCCTTTGAGAAATTGAAATCAAGCATGCAGAAAGAAATCAGATTGTGGTGGGATTGTATTGGACTCTCGAGAGTAGGGATGAGCCGAACACCCCCCTGTTCGGTTCGCACCAGAACATGCGAACAGGCAAAAAATTAATTCGAACACGCAAACACCATTGAAGTCTATGGGACACGGACATGAATAATCAAAAGTGCTAATTTTAAAGGCTTATATGCAAGTTATTGTCATAAAAAGTGTTTGGGGACCTGGGTCCTGCCCCAGGGGACATGGATCAATGCAAAAAAAGTTTTAAAAGTGGCCGTTTTTTTGGGAGCAGTGATTTTAATAATGCTTAAAGTGAAACAATAAAAGTTTAATATCCCTTTAAATTTCATACCTGGGGGGTGTCTATAGTATGCCTGTAAAGGGGTGCATGTTTCCCATGTTTAGAACAGTCTGACAGCAAAATGACATTTCAAAGGAAAAAAACTCATTTAAAACTACTCGCGGCTATTAATGCATTGCCGGTCTGACAATACACATAGAAGTTCATTGATAAAAACGGCATGGGAATTCCCCACAGGGGAACCCCGAACCAAATAAAAAAAAAAAAATGATGTGGGGGGTTCCCCTAAATTCCATACCAGGCCCTTTAGGTCTGGTATGGATATTAAGGGGAACCCCAGCCAAAATAAAAAAAAAAATGGCGTGGGGTCCCCCTCAAAATCTATACCAGACCTCACCCGTTACGTAACCCCGCCCCCTTCTGACATCATGGGGAATGCCGCAGGGAAGTCCCATCAAGTCCCCGTGCGTCAGAGGGGGGCGGGGTCACCGGGTGGCCCCGTCCCCCCGTTATTTAAGAACTGTCAGAAGAGGAGAAGCGTCACGCAGCGGGAGCCTCCCTCCATGCCATCATGGATGCGGAGCGGCCCAAGGAGAAGAACACCGGAGGAAGAACCAGAAGAACCAGAAGAAGAAGAAGATGGAGGAAGAAACTGAAGGAAGATAGAAGATAGAAGAAGCATTTAAATAAAGGAATTGTCAAAAACTGTCTCTTGTCATTTTTAACATTTTTGACAGTTTTTTAGTGAAATGGTAGGGGTACTTTTGTACCCCCTTACGATTTCACACAGGGGGGAGGGCCGGGATCTGGGGGTCCCCTTGTTAAAGGGGGCTTCCAGATTCCGATAAGCCCCCTGCCTGCAGACCCCCACAACCACCGGCCAGGGTTGTGGGGATGAGGCCCTTGTCCTCATCAACATGGGGACAAGGTGTTTTGGGGAGCTACCCCAAAGCACCCTCCCAATGTTGAGGGCATGTGGCCTGGTACGGTTCAGGGGGGGGCGCTCTCTCGTCCCCCCTCTTTTCCTGCGGCCTGCCAGGTTGCGTGCTCGGATAAGGGTCTGGTATAGATTTTGAGGGGGACCCCACACCATTTTTAAAAAAAAAATTTGGCCGGGGTTCCCCTTAATATCCATACCAGACCTGAAGGGCCTGGTATGGAATTTAGGGGGACCCCCACGTCATTTTTTTTTTTTAATTTTGGTTCAGGCTTCCCCTTTTGGGGAATTCCCATGCCGTTTTTATCGATGAACTTTTATGTGTATTGTCGGACCGGCAATTCATTAATAGACGCGAGTAGTTTAAATGACTTTTTTTCCTTTGAAATGTCATTTTGCTGTCAGACTGTTCTAAACACAGGAAACATGCGCCCCTTTACAGGCATACTATAGACACCCCCCAGGTACGAAATTTAAAGGGATATTACACTTTTATTGTTTCACTTTAAGCATTATTAAAGTCACTGCTCCCGAAAAAACGGCCGTTTTTAAAACTTATTTTTGCATTGATCCATGTCCCCTGGGGCAGGACTCAGGTCCCCAATCACTTTTTATGACAATACCATGAATATAAGCCTTTAAAATTAGCACTTTTGATTCCTCCCATAGACTTTTAAAGGATGTACCGTGGCATTCGAATTTGCCGTGAACACTCCAAATTGTTCGCTGTTCGGCGAACTTGCAAACAGCCGATGTTTGAGTCGAACATGAGTTCGACTCGAACTCGAAGCTCATTCCTACTCGAGAGATATTGATGAAGCTATGATTCTTAGGGGTCCCCAAATCCACTCCAACGGTATATATATATATATATATATATATATATATATATATATATATATATATATACACACTGAATATACTTGATTACATACTACAGAATAGAATAGAATCTTATCTAAGGTTGGGTTCACATATGAGCACGCAGCGGCTCACAGCAGGAGACTGTTTCACTGTTTAAGGTCCGATTTCAGCCCAAATTTTTGCCTGAATTCAGACCTGATACGGGCCAAAAGAAGCACAGGGCTCCTGCGCAAATCGATTTGGAGCCGCTGCAGAGATATGTAAATGGGTTGCATAGAGAGCCGGTCACAATCTTCTGCTGTGTGAATTGGATGTGGGGAAACCTGCATCCAATTCACACTAGTGTGAACCCAGCCTAATGCCGCGTACACACGAGCGGACTTTCCGGCATACTCCGACAATCCAACCGTGTGTAGGCTCCAGCGGACTTTTCCGGCAGACTTTTTCCCAAAAGCCTGCCGGACCTATATTTGAAACATGTTTTAAATCTTTCCGCCGGACTCAGTTTCTGACGGAAAGTCCGCTCGTCTGTGTGCTGGTCCGACGGAAAGCCCGCTCGTCTGTATGCTGGTCCAACGGCGTGGTCACCGGGTCACTTTGACCATGCCCCCTAAAATGTCACAGTCCCAGCATGCCCAGGGACTGTGACATCATAAGGGGGCGGGGTCTCCGCCTATATAAGTCACAACGGAGCGCTCAGAGAGCAGTCCAGCCGGAGAGAGCTTCGTGTCAACATCTGGAGAAGAGAAGAGGGAAGAAGACAAGAAGCCCAGAAGTCCGGACCTCCGCTGGCAAAAGAGCGGCCTGAAGACAGCGGAGGAGCCGGCCGAAGAACTGGAACACCGGGAGAAGAGGCCGGAGAGAGCGGAGAAGAACCAACAGGACGCCGGGAGAAGAGGAACCGGAGGGACCCCCCGAAGCCAGAAGAAGACCCCCGAAGCCAGAAGAAGACCCCTGAAGCCGGAGGAAGACCCCCCCGGAGCTGTTTAATAAATTATTTTAAAAACCTGTGTAGTGTGTTTTATTATTGACACTTTTTCCTTAGGTGAATGGGTAGGGGTACCATGTACCCCATACTCATTCACATAGGGTGGGGGGAGGGATCTGGGGGCCCTCTTATTATAGGGGGCTCCCGGATTCCGATAAGCCCCCCGCCCGCAGACCCCGACAACCAACGGCCAGGGTTGTTGGGAAGAGGCCCTTGTCCTCATCAACATGGGGGCAAGGTGCTTGGGGGGCCCCGTAGGGCCCCCCTCCCCCAAAACACCCACCCCCATGTTGAGGGCATGCGGCCTGGTATGGTTCGGGGGGGGGCGCTCGCTCGTCCCCACCCCCTTTCCTGACCGGCCGGGCTGCGTGCTCGGATCGGGGTCTGGTATATATTTTAGGGGGGACCCCACAACGTTTTTTTGGTGTAGGGGGTTTCCTTTATAACCCATACCAGACCTAAGGGCCTGGTATGACCCGCGACGGGGCTCGCAAGGTGTCAATCTCGCTGATAATAGCGGCAAGATTGACTTCCTTTTCTAGTCCCGTCGCACCTGAGTCACGTTCAAAATGAACGGACTTGTCTATGTGTGGGCAAGTCCGTTCATTCTGAAAGTCTGCCGTAACTCTGGCGAAAGTCTGTCGGAAAGACGGGCGGATTTAGCCCGCTGGAAATTCCGGTCGTGTGTGGGCAAGTCCGTCCGTTTTAAAGTCCGGCGCACCTGGCGGACAAAGTCAGTCGGAAAGTGTGCCGGACCAAGTATGCCAGAAAGTCTGATCGTGTGTACGCGGCATAAGTGTTCTTAGCCTAAGATTTGATGATATATCTGTCACATGAGGAGAAAATGTTAACAATGAATCTAGAAATTGGTTCTTTGAATGAGATTATATCCCAGTACTAGTCACTAAACATTTATGAATGTGAAATGTCTGACAGCAGATTTCAGGTCTTCAGTAACTTCAAGAAGTTCATTGGGTTCAGTGTTAACGAGAAAGGGGTCTCTGGACAAAAACCCCCATACCTGATCATACCACAAAAATTCATAAAATAACTAGAAGGGAGGAAATACTGAAATCAAGGCGACATGGAGAACATAACCTCCGTAAGTAAAGAATCAGAGGGACTAGGTTTTACTAATAATGTTTTAAACCTATCCCATGTTTTGTTATACCCAGATGAAATCTCTTTATTATCCGGAGGTTTTTTTTGGCCTTGCCTTTCATTTTTGACATGTTTCCACTTTGCTCGATATGCATAGGTATGTATGTAATTTACTATTAAGAAAACATTTCTCTAGAGATTCTATCACTGCTGAAACTCTTGTGGACTCTGCCCATATCCTCAAGGAGGGGATGGATGCTTTCTTGTTTGGAGACCCTGTAGTGAAGTCACTTTAGAAAGTTTTCTGATTCCTATGGTTGGTTATTTTGCTCAACCCGAGATATTCCTAATGCCGCGTACACACGAGCGGACTTTTCGACCGGACTGGTCTGACGGACCTAACTTGTTGACTACCTATTACAATTTGAAGGCCCTGGAGCACCAGGACAATGACATGTGACGCTGATGTGGCACTGAAGACAGATGGCACTGATACGTGGCACTGATGACACTTGACACTGATGTGGCACTGATGACAGATGGCACTAATACGTGGCATTGATGGCATATGACACTGATGACAGATGGCACTAATACATGGCACTGATGGCACGTGACACTGATGTGGCACTAATGATGGTAACGTGGTCTCTGTGTGAGGAGGGAGAGCCAGCAATGAGAGATGATCTCATATGTTTACATTTGAGCTCATCTCCCATTGGACACGCCGATCGAGGCCAATCACAGCGGCCATTTAGCACGATCTGTGATTGGCTGTGTCCAACACGGCCAGCACAGATTTTCCCCGATGCGCGCCCAATGCGCACCCATGGCGGCGTGCGGGAAACAAGTAAACAGGAGGACGTCCAGAGACGCTCTCCCAGCAATTCAGCGCAGCGCTGTAGCCGTCTTTCGGCTATAGCGCGGGCGCCTAGTGGTTAAAGGTGCTGGGATCCCCCTCTCAGAATGAAAGTCATTGCACAATTGAAGGTAAAAAAGTATTTATTACAAATTTGTGTAATAAATACTTTTTACCTTCAGTTATGTATTGACTTTCATTCTGAGAGGAGGATTCCAGCACCTTTAAAATCCCATCCTGTATGATATGTTGTTGGGTAGATCAGTATCCCCAACATTAGTACTCCAACTTCCAGGTTACATCAGGGATACTAGTAATGTGTTTGTACCCATACAAGATGTTAAATGGCAACAGGGCTTTCTGTAGGCTACCTTGGATGTGAAATATTTGCATTCTTGTATTCGCCACCATTTTGCCCTTGACACTCTCAAATCTCATCTGGAACACTACAGTCTTTACACATCAGAACTGCAGGAACTCTTAATGATGTTAATGTAATTCCTACTGAAATCATTTCTTTGTCTTCGACAGTAGATTTTAGGTACAATGCCATAGGGTGTCTATGGGGGCCAAATTTTCCTTCTTGTTAGCCAGTCACTACATGGGTTGGTGGGAGGAACTGTTTTGTTCCCCCACCTTAACCTATGTAGGAGAAACATTATATGATATGGCAGGTACATCGACAACTTAAGCATTAATACTACAGTATTTCATAAATCCTACAGTATTTCAATTTCAACTATTTGACTTTGGAGTTTTCTTATGAAAGCCATCATAAGTACCTTGATATTTTACGCAATACATTGAAGGGGGACATGATCACCAGAGTGGTGGATACTAAAATGTTTAGAAAGGCTAGTGCATAAAATCCACTTCTATTAGCACCTAGTTGCCATCAGACACACACCTTAAGATCAGTGTCTATAAGGGAATTTACAAGAGCCAAGAGAAATTTCTCCACACAAGATGGTTTTACTCAGGAACATGAAGTGATCTCTAAGGGGTTAAAGGAAAAGGGGCTACAAGCAATGGTGTATTTCCAGTGGAAGGAAGATAGCAGCAGAAAAAAAAAATGATCACACCTAGTCAGTAAAGATTCTGCAGCCAGACCTTACTACTTTTTTGGCTAAATATCAGCAGGTGTTAAAAATACATTTGTCCAACCTCTTCACTGATAAAGACCTATATTTTGCTTTGAAGAATGGCTGCAGATTCTCCAGCAGATGGGTACCCACCCTAAGTAAGATGTCATCCTCAGCTTGTTTTGCCCTAATCCTAGCTTTTACACCTGGCTTGCAATGGTTGGTTCTTACTGCTGTGGACTTAACACTGAGGTACTATAACAAGCATCAGAAATATACCAATGTAAATCCTGTTGTCACAGGTGCAGTTCATCTAATAAAGCAATACATTAACCACTTCAGCTCTCTTCATGACAAGGACATTTTTTGCTATTTAGCACTTCATTACTTTAGCTGGCAATTGCACTATCATGCAATATTGTACCCAAATTACATTTATATCATTTTTTTCACACAAATAGAGCTTTATTTTGGTGTTATTTGATCAACACTAGGTTTTTTATTTTTTATTTTATAAATGAAAAAAGATCGAAAATTTTGAAAAAAAAAACAATATTTTTTACTTTATGCTATAAAACATATCCAATAAAGAAAATTATAAACTCAAATTTCTTCATAAATTTGGCCAAAATGTATTCTGCTACATGTCTTTGGTAAAAAAAAATCTTAATAAGTGTATAGTGATTGGTTTTCATGAACGTTATAGTGACTAAAACTATGGTATATACCAAGGGTCGTCAAACTATGGCCTCCAGTTGTTCAAGAACTACAATTCCCATCATGCCTAGCCCTGTTTGTGAATGTCAGAGTTTTACAATGCCTCATGGGATGTGTAGTTCCACAACAGCTGGAGGGCCATAGTTTGAGGATCCCTGGTATATACTGTATATTATAATTTTTTTTTATTTATATTTTTTATACTAGTAATGGTGGTGATTTGCAACTTATAGTGGGACTGTGATAGTGTGGCAGACAATCTGACACTAACTGAGGCTGGGGAGAACTGACTAACTGCCATTAACATCACCAGGGACACAAATACAGAGATCAATGCTAATACTATACATTGTCACTGTACTAATGACACTGACTGGGAAGGTATTAACATATAGGGTGATCAAGGGGTTAAATGTGTGCAAATCAATGTGTAATGTGTGCTGATTTTTACTAAAGATCTCTTTGTTTCTTATTCCTGCCTTGCAGCTATATAAAACAGAGAGCTTGTTCCCTCAGTACAGAGACCTGTGTTGATTGTTAACACAGGGCTCTGAGCTATTATCCAGCCATGAATCATTGCCTGGGATCAGCTGGTGTCACGGGGAGGAGAGGTGTGTGTGGAGCTCATGCGAGTGCCCTAAATCCAGAAGCAGGAACTGATTTACCACTATGTCGCTTTGCCTGTATGGGCAGCCTGTCTGCAGCACATTGCGTGGGGCCGATCCTTAATTGGTTATTTGCAGATCCAAAAATGTTATCTACTGTGTGGTGGAGTGTAGCATATGTGCACTCTAATATGTAGGCTGCACAGCCAATATGTATGCTGCACCTGTCATAGTTTTGTCAGCTCTACAATTACAGATATTATGGGCAATGTTGGCAATTATTTTTCATTTCTTTTTTATTCATTTGTTTCTCCTTTGTAGATTTGTAACCATTTAAAGTGATTGTAAAGGCTCTTTTTAAAAAAAAATAACAAACATGTCATACTTGCCTCCACTGTGAAGCTCGTTTTGCACAGAGTGGCCGCAACCCTCGATTTCTGCGGTCCCTCGGTGGCTCTCGCGGCTCCTCCTCACTTTAGATAACCCCCTAGGAGAAGCGTTCTCCAGGGGGGTTAAGGGGGGTTACCTTGCGGGCACGCTCCCAAGTCCAGCATTCAGCATCCATAGACACGGATGCTGGACTCGGCTCCGCCCCCCCGGTCCGTGCGTCATTGGATTTGATTGACAGCAGCGGGAGCCAATGGCTGTACTGCTATCAATCTATTCAATCAAGAGCCGGGACCCCATGTAGAGAGGGACAGTGCATCTCTGGCATGGGAATTATGGGGTCAGGTAAGTAAAACATGGGGGGGGGGGCGGTGACTGCCAGAAGTTTTTTCACCTTAATGCATAGGATGTATTAAGGTGAAAAAACATGAGGGTTTAAAACCCCTTTAATGTGTTGTAATTTGTTTATCATGTATCTGCTTTATCATTCACTGTGCAGGTATTTATGTTTAATTGTTTTTAATCATCAGTCACTTGCCCCCTCAATTTGTCTCAGGGGATGGTGGGAACTATTTAATTATGTGTGTAGTATATATATGATTATGCTATCAGTGAGGCTTCCAAGCCGAAATGCATCAGTGTGTCATTTGCTGTATTGTGCCATGTAATTAATAAAAATATACATTCATGGATGAGAGTAGAAAGCCTGATTCTACTGATGGGTGATTTTCCCCCACACATACAGTATACTGATATGATCACTGTCATACTCTGCCTGTTTATTTTCCTATATATGCAACGCATATGAACAGGAATCCATATTTATGATTTTCTGTCTGTCTGGCTGTAAAAATCTATATACGTATAGGTAAATGTTATGAGTCTCTTTATGGTTGTATTTAATTGCTCTTCACTGTTGTGTCATAGCCTAGCTATGTGCTAGGCTCTATGATCTCCAAATGTACAGTGATGTGGTGGGGAGCACTTACACTGCCTACTCCTCACTACAGGGTTCACAACTCTAACTATGCTGACAGCTAGTGGCCAGTTTGGAGAACTCTACGGACCACCTCTGTGACTGTCAGGGACGTGCTGGCCACAATCCAGCCAAAACTCCAAGGCAAGGGCAAATGTGCATGTACAGGCATGTTCCTGAAAGTGCCCATCCTGTCGGGCACAGGCGCACAAATATGCGCATGCATGTTTACCTCTGTGCATGCGCGCACATGTTAGCCATTAACACTGGTGCCAAATGACCTATATAAGTGCAGCAGCTGCACTAGTTCTTTGCTATCTGATCTGCAGCTTTAACCACATTTCTGTTCCTGAGCTCTGTATTGCTTATGCTGACCACGCTTGCATTTCTCCTGTCCTGACCTCGGCTTGCCTTAATACTTTGTTATATCTTTCATCTGCCTGATATCCTGTTGCCAACCTCTGCCTGCATCTTGACCGTTCTCTGCCTGCTGTTTATGCTTGTTTCTGATCATCTGTTGCTGACCTGGCTTGCTGACACTGCATCCAGTGATCTGTCCCTCCTGCTCTGCATAGTGCCTGGTGACGCTGGTCCTCCATCCACTGTGTGCCTGCATCTGCTGTTCCTGCTACCATGCACTGCTTCAGCTATCCAGCCCAGCTCTGGTGACGCACCTGCCACACAACTCTGCAACCAGCAGAAGATCTTGCAGGCACTGTTACCTCACTGCGCTCTCGCAGCTACTTTCACAAACCAGTGGCCCTTGAGCCGGGGCTGTGCAAGAGGTCTCTCTCTACACGTCAGGCTCACAATATACGTGGCAGTGCCCATAAGTACTTTTGTTTTTTATACTGTCTGCATCCTTGTTTGCGTTGACCCTTTTCCCCTTTCTATCTTCTTCACTTTCACTTCGTCCTGCAACCCAGAAGTAAATCAAGATTATATGCTGAAAAGCATAAACTACAGTAGCTATACGGGTATTAATACTATAATAACCTCACCTTGGACATTTAGACTCGCTTCTTGGAACAAATATATGATTCTAATAGACCATACAAATTGTTCAACTTCTAGCAGAGCCGGTACAAGGGGTGGCTGAGAGGGACGGGTGCCCTGGGCGGAGTTTGAGAGGGGGCAGATTTCTCCCCCTCCCTCTGCTCGCTGACTCTGAGCATAACACGAGAGCGGCTCGCATTGCCACTGCCGCCCGATCTGCTCCCTCCCCCTGCATCCTCATTGGCAGGGAGGAGAGCGACTTCAGGAAGGACTGAACCAGCAGGGGAGGGGTGGACAAGCCTCCCATTATCTTAGTAACCGTGAAAAAACAGACTGATATCTCCAGTCCGTAGGACAGGAGAATCAGTCTGTAAATTGTGAGACTGGTGGCTGCAAATCTGTAAGAGTGTCTGTGACACTTACACAGCCCAGCGAACACATCACCTCCCCCCCTCACTGACGGGAGATCAGGGAGGAATACAGCTCTCCTCCTCCTCCCACCTCTGCTCCTCCAGTGACTTCCCACCCCGCCCACACTATCCCCGGCGTGCAGATGTATCTGAAGTGAGGGGATGTGTGGGCGGGAAATATGAAAACAGCAGCTGCAGATTCCTCTGTGTACCAAAGATGCCTGAGCTTCCAGCCTGGACCTGGGTGAGTGAGCAACTGTGTATACTATAGTACACAGTGATCACTGAACTGTCCTTATCTCCATCCCCCATCTGTCTCCCCCCCTCATGTTCTCTCAAGACATTCACTAACTTTCACTTTCAGTTAGACAATAGATGGTACACATTTCTTTCCAGCAACCACAGATTGCAGGAAAGAAATTTGCATGATTCCCCTGTCAGCACAGTCAGTGCTGACAGGGGAATCCCTTCTGCTGAGCAATTGTATTGTCCCGACAAACAGTGATTATCACTAGCAGATATAGCAACCGCTAGTGATAATCATAAGAGAATCCGGCAAGGCTGGTTGTACCCAATTTGATCGATCAACTTGGTACATTCAGCCTGCCCATTAATGGTTCTAATCTCAGCCAGTTCTCGCTGAAACAGCCGAGATTTAACCACTTGGTTACTGGGCACTTAAACCCCTCTCCTATCCAGACCAATTCTCAGCTTTCAGCGCTGACACACTTTAAATGACAATTACGCGGTCATCATTTTTTCTCCACAAATAGAGTTTTCTTTTGGTGGTATTTGATCACCTCTGTGGTTTTTTTTTATTGTTAAAAAAAATGTAAAAAAAACAAATTAAAAAAAAAAATGTTATTATATTTTGTTATAAAATTTTAAAACAGGTAATTTTTCTCCTTCATTGATGTACGCTGATGAGGTGGTAATGGCAGGTGGCACAGATGAGGCCTAATTGCCTCTTCCTCTTTGGGACCGATGTCCCTTGCAGATGAGCCAGTGATCAGCTTTTTTTTCTCCTCGCGCTGTCAGTGTGAGGAGAAAAAAAAAATGATCACAGAGCTTTTGTTTTGATCATGTGATCAGCTGTCATTGGTTGACAGCTGATCACATTGTAAGGGGCCTGGGACTCAGTGACTTGGTGATCACAGCGCACACAGGGCATGTTCACAGGGGAGGCCGTCATATGACGGCCTCCCGGAAATTCAGGCCCATGCTGTGGCCGTCATTCGGCTATAGCGTGGATGTCAAGAGGTTAAACTATCTATGGCTGGTCTTAGCTTTTAGGCAGCCCATACATTGATCACTTTTTTCATTCAACTATTAGGTTGAATGAAAAAAAAAAGAATATTCCAATTCCCCCATCTACACATTCCAGGTGGAAGGGGGAATCTTCAGACTGTGGACCAGTGGTGGAATCCATTGTGGTGGTGTATAGAGTCAAAAAGATTAGAATTGTGTCAATGTCCCAATATTTATGGACCTGACTGTACATATAATTAAAATGTGTGAGTGAACTCTGTTTCTATCACATTGAACCTAATTGAATTTGTATTGTTTTAAGTATATTCTTGTTTTGAAACATTGATTCTTTCTTAAAAATTGGGGGGGTGGGGGGGCGCAGTTTGCCATCTTTGCCCTGGGCACCAAATGGCCTTGTCCCAGCACTGACTTCTAGCTCTACACATCAATTCCAAGGGGATGGAAAGCAACACTTCAGAAGTTAAGGCTATAAAATGTGTCCTGTAACTACAAGTCTTGACCTACAAGAGAAAGAATTTGAAAAGCTTCCAGCTAAATTAGAGAATCATCTGAAGTGTGGATCCATTTTATTTTATCAGCAGGTGCATAAATCTAATCTCTGGCTTAAATCTACAGAACATTTTCAGCAAGACTGAAATACAGATTTTCTATTTTAGAATTACAGAATTCACTATCAATTACTATTTAAGAGATCTTGCAATAATAACAATAAATGCATTATTTCTTTGCCTTTTACCCTGCTGTCTTAAAATCTAACAGCCAGGCAAAATGTCTGTTCAGCTGCTGTTCAAAACTTTTTACGCAGTTGAACAGAGAAATATAATGGAATCGAGCATCCCATGTGCAAACAATAAAACGTGTTGAAGAGAACCTCAGTAAGTCTGCAGGGGAAATTGCTTAGGATATCACATATAACCTGTAAATGGATGTACATGAATTTCCTAGTGTGTTCAATCTTGTTTGATGTTTTGCTCCTTGAAATAAGATCTGGATTTTCAATAAATCAAACAGTGGAAATAATCACAGTTTGAAAAGCAATGCTGCTCATTTAATAGAGTCCACTTCCAAATCATAATTTAAATACTCACCTACTAGGAAAAAATACTCACAAAATTCACAGTTCACACCAACCTGAATACATAAAGAACAAACCAATGATTCTCTTAAAGGACATCTACAACCTTAGTTTTTAGATATATGTGTGATACATAAATCTGATCAACTTAGTGTGAAATGTTATCAGTATGTGTTAATATGTAAAAATTAGTTTCTACGTAAAAGTTATATTATACAGTATATGTAATTAGGAACAGGAATGATTGTTTTTTGAATGTGCATGCAGTGATCCAGCTTGACATTGTTTTCTCTTTTAGCACAAGTCCACGAACAGATGACTAACAATAGACCTAGATAGATAGTGTATACAATCTATATGGCTGATATTGCAAATCAAATTTTCATGACATTCTCCTAGCATGTTGTTAATTGCATTGCTCAACATACTGATACTAAGGCACTAAGGCACTTTTGGTCCCGTGCTTGGGCATCAGGGTAAGAGGACATCAACAGAGTGCTTACTTTTCATATATTTCATATATTTTATTCATATCTAGGAAACTTGTGTCAAACTGAAGAAGAAAAACCACATTGGGTTTGTAATGTAGAGGTTTCTGAAAAATTCTTACAATACTTTGTAACTCAAAGAGCATGCTGCCATGTCCATCTGTTTTACTATTGGATTTTAAGGAATACAGTATAGTGAAAGCACTGTATGCATAACAGACACATTGTTGCCTCCAGAAGGAGCACTCTGCTGTAGAAATTGATGACAATAATCAAGTATTTTTTTCAGTCCTTAGTAAAGGGTGTTATTATTCATACATGCTTAGAAAAGCATTGGCTGTCCAGCAGGGAGATCCTCTCAGGACGCAGAAATGGAGTCTACACCCATGACATCTGCAGCAGCAGAATGTCTGGGACTTACCAGTGCAGACACATCTGTAGTGCTGAATTAGCAGTCCCCCAAATCTGGAAATAGCATCAGCCAAGGCTCTGGACAGCAGACCTGGTGAGAATATCTTTATTCACATGGTAAAAAAAAGTGTAGGATGGATTAGAAGGGGGTGGGTGGTATGTTAATATTTGCCCAGAGATGAGCTTTAAATATCTATCCCTCTATTGCTGACCATTGATCCTTCTAATATTAAATTACCATGATCATGCAGCCATAGCACTAAAGCACAATATTATTAATGAACTATAGGACAATGGGGAAGACACAGTTGGAGGAAAACTTCAGACTAGGTCTGATTTTGGTTCACTGAAAGAATAGCAAGACTAAATTGCGACCACATTTTTCTGTACTATGTCAAATTTCTGCCCCATTGGAATCACATGCCAAATATATGCAAAGTACAGTATATCATGGCATTTACATATTTTGGATCTAGCTGAAAAAGTAGTTATTTTGATGCAACTGCTTGCTAATTTTTTACTCAAGAAGTGAGAGCTTGATTCTGTCCCACAATAAATGTTGGGAGCAGCAGTTGTTGCACAGGGTGTATGATTATGATATGATATTATTCTCTAACGAATGACTATACGTTTCTGAGCTTAATAACATGCTTTCTTTATCATCCATTGAGGAAAACAAGAATTCAGTCATTCTGAAACAGTCAGATTATACTGCCCGAAGAGAAAAAAAATCTAAATAAATATAATATTCAAAATCACAAAGTATGTGGACAGCCATAGAAGTTGGAGTCTTATCATCCATCAGGCAGTTGAGGAAGTCGTTTGGATCCACTTGGTAATCTACTTTAACCAGGGTCATCCAAACATCACATGCATAATCCACAGATGGCCACCTGGGGAAGGTCAAACCTTGAAACAGGTAACACACAAAATCAGAGCTCAGAGAGATGTTAGTAGTTTCATACTTTATTTAAACTAAAACAAGCATCCACTTACATCTGAGATGGGGAGCAGCAGCTACAGCAGTGGAATGGCATCCAGCAACACTCAGGATGTTGTGTACGTACAAAAACAGAGGAGCAAGATCCAGGAGCCACATGAAACATGCAGCAGCCAGAGTGCAGCCTAAGCCAAAAAGCTGGTACACAGAAGCAGCTGGCAATAGCTGCACAGTTCACACTCTGGACCGGGGCTGGATGGCTGGGGATGGAGAACTACAGTGCTCGGTATACACTAAGCTGTCAAACTGATAAGCAAAACAGGCAACACATTTCTGGGCTTCTAGTCCCTTTTTCAAGCCTGGGGGAAAACATAAGCGGAGGAATACTTAAAAGCTAATTGAAGGGAAAGAAAAAGAAAAGGCAGTTGGTGGCACCACAACTAAAAACAAAAAGCTTTATAAAAAATGCCATGTAATGGGAAAAAGCACAATAAATGAGAAGGATATGGATTGGGATGGTATGGGAGAGGATAAAACATGTTTTTAATAAAAAAAAGTGTATCCTGGATCTTTTTACATAAGTAATATGTATCAAAAGAAACCATAGTAATAAATAAAATAATGATTATTGGCTAAAAATTTGAATGGCATAAAATATAAATAGGACATGGTGTTATCTAATACAAAATAAATATAATCATTTTCAATAAAAAAAATCAGATAAAAACATTTTTTTTTGGTCGATCCATCAACAACATTGTGATTATTTGGGATGGGGAACCCTGCTCCGTCATACCATTTGTCTGTTACTGTATTAATAATCCCATCTGTCTCATATTCTACTATGTATGTGACCAAACCTCATTAGTCTTTTTAGATCTTGAATTCATCAGGAAGGCATCATCACCTCCAAAAATCATTTTAAGTCTGTTGCAGGTAATTCTTATCTCTATGCTAATAGTTGTCGCCACCTAAGGTGGAAGTCAAAAATAGCTAAGGAATAACCCTGTTGGTTGTGGAAGAAGGATAACGGAGGGAGTTGGTGGAAGAAGCCTACCAATTTTACCTCAAACCCCTAGCTGCTAACAACACTTCTTCCAATGAAGCCCGCAAGGGAATAAAGTCCATCATCCAATACCATAGCTTTTACAAACATATGGAAAATGTCCTGAATAAACATTGGCCTATTTTGTTGGGTGATCCTCAACTATTCCCACTATTGCCCAAAAGGCCCAGAATAGTATATCGTAAGGTATCAAGCCTAACATGGAAAATTCCTCCTAGCAAATTAAAAAAAAAAATGAAATGGCATCTCTGCATTAGTGGAACCATGTTTAGTATTATAGTTGTCATGTATCAGTGTAGGAAAGAAAATTCTTAAGCAGACAGAGAACAAACACTCTTGCGCATTAGTATGACGTCAGGGTAGTCCATTATTCAAGGGATGGTGTCTCAGGCATTGCTGCCCTCCAAAGCAGGGGATGCCCTAGTAGTTACAACAAAAAGTACAAAGAAGAGAGGGCTCACCAACCTAGCGCATTATCCCAAGTATATTTTTTAACAATGATGACAATTAAAAACTACTCACAAACATGTGAAGAAATGAAGCTTTGTAAAATGCCACCTTATCGGGGCAATCAATCCTGAAACCGATAGTCTCCAGATGACAAAGAAGATGACATCAGGGCCTCTGCTGGCTAAGGCATTTCGAAGGAACTGAAGAAGAAGGTAATCCTTTGAAATGCGGTAGCCAGAAGAGGCACTGATGTCATCTTCTTTGTCATCTGGAGACTGTCAGCTTCAGGATTGATTGCCACGATAAGGTGGCTCTTTACAAAACTTAATTTCTTCATGTTTGTGAGTAGTTTTCAATTGTCATCATTATTAATAAATATACTTGGGATAATGCACTGGTACGCCCTGTCTTTTTTGTATTTTTCTTGGAAAGAAAATGCTTGAACTGCAAGTTTGTCACCCACAGTCAAAAATCCTTCTCCAACAAAGGCACCATGTACCAGATTACATCTTTTTACAACTGTTCGACTAATTTCATAGTCTATTGCCTTACTTGGCCTTGTAGCTTACTCCATGTAAGGGTATACTGCTAAAGCTCTTCAAAGTTGCTTCAGGGGGCGCAGGGGCTTCATAGAACAGGGACATTTTTTGGAAATGCATCGTAGTTCCACATCAGGTCTCAAAGTGTTCATTCTAGAGGTCATACCAAGTACTCTCTTCCCTGCAGAGGATTTCCATAGGATCTGCAAGAGTGAGACTTTTAGAATATTCAAATTGGATACGCTGTCTCCTAGAGGCTTAAATGAAAGTTTCAAGCTTAAATCAAGATTGTAATTCGAACGTCCAGATTTTTCTGCTCTTTGAACTTTAACCACTTGCCACCCAGGCCAATTCTGACATCTCTCTCCTACATGTAAAAATCATAATTTTTTGCTAGAAAATTACATAGAACCCCCAAACATTATATATGTTTTTTTAGAAAAGACCCTAAAGAATACAATGGCGGTTGTTGCAACTTTTTATCTCACACGGTATTCGCGCAGCAATTTTTCGAACACGTTTTTTTTTGGGAAAGAAACAGTTTTGTGCTTAAAAAAAAAACAAAACAAACCAGTAAAGTTAGCCCAATATTTTTGCATATTGTGAAAGATGAAGTTATGCCGAGTAAATAGATACCTAACATGTCACGCTTCAAAATTGCACATGCTCGTGGAATGGCGCCAAATTTTGGTACTTAAAAATCCCCATAGGTGACGATTGAAATTTTTTTTTTACTGGTTACATGTTTTGAGTTACAGAGGAGATCTAGGGACAAAATTATTAGTCTTGCTCCAACATTCGATACCTCACATGTATGGTTTGAACACCGTTTTCATATGTGGGCGGGACTTAGGTATGCGTTTGCTTCTGCATGCGAGCACACGGGGACAGGGGCGCTTTAAATTTTTTTTTATTGTTAATTATACTTTCTTTTTTTTATTTTGACATGTTTTTGAAAAGAAATTTTTTTATCACTTTTATTCCTATTACAAGGAATGTAAACATCCCTTGTAGTAGGAATATGACATGACAGGTCCTCTTTATAGTGAGATATGGGGTCAATAAGACCCCACATCTCACCACTAGGCTGGAAAGCCTGAAAAAAATAAAATAAAAAATAAACCGATCACCGCTTCCCAGCCGAAGCGGCGCCTTTTTTGAATGCAGAGGCCGGGCGTGACAGCATAACATTCTGCCCTGCCTCCGACGATCATAGAAACTCCGGCGACCATCTGGTCCACCGGAATGGTGGACCAGATGGTCACCGGAAATCTCTGGCGACCATCTGGTCCACTGGAAATCTCTATGATCAACATCCGGGGCGGATGGATCCTCTTTCTGTCTCGCCAATCGTAGCGGTGAGTCGGTAGAAACACCGAAGTGCGGCAGGAGGGGGGACAATGCCTCCCGTAAGAATGATCAAGCGGTGGAACAGCCGCTATGATCATTCTTATGGTGTAGGGAATCGCCGGCTGAAAACGGCAATATCTGAATGATGTCTGTAGCTACAGGCATCATTCAGATATACCCGCTCAAAATCCGTCACATCATATGACGGCGGGCGGGAGTGAGGCGGTTAAAAAGAAAATGTTTTTTTTAATTATTTTGTTTTATTGACAGTTAATTTGTTTATTCTGTTTTGGATATTGCAATGTCCTATTTATACTTCATGCCATTTACATTTTTTATCAGATTATTTGTTCTTAGTGCTGGACAGTGGCGGGGACAGGAGTCGCTGGCTTAGGCTCTCAGCAGGACTGAGCCAGCTGCTGGTCAGGCATCTGGGTGGATCCCAACATTATTTGGGCCATACTCTCCTTTAAGATCTTCTCCTTTGTAACTGTGTCATTGATGCAATGGAGTTGATTTACTAAAACTGGAGAGTGAAAAATCTGGCGCAGCTCTGCATAGAAACCAATCAGCTTCCAGGCTTTATTGTCAATGCTGAAGTTACAAGCCGATTGGCTACCATGCACAGCGGCTACCATGCACAGCTGCACCAGAGTTCACGCTCTCCAATTTTAGTAAATCAACCGCGATGTAGCTCTTTCATTCACAAATTTATGTCTACTATATTTACCCCCCCCCCCCCCCCCGACCATTTTTCAGTAATGTTGTTTATATTGATACATATTATTTGTGTAAAATAGACCCAGGATACACATTTTTGATTAAAAACATGTTTTATCTTCTCCCATAATCAATATCCTTCTCATGATGCTTTTTTCCCCATTTTATGGCATTGCTTATTAAACTTTTTATTTTTAGTTGTGATGCCACAAGCTGTCTTTTCCCCTTCTTTTCTGTCAGTTTGTTTTAGATATATCTCCAATAATGTTATGCCTGAGTTTTTCACTAGTGTGTTTTCCTAGGAGGCTGGATGCTTCCTTTTCAGCTCTGCTGAAAAAAAAGTCTAATCATAATTATGCTAACCTTCTATTTTCATGATATTTCTTTCTTTCTTTCTTTCTTTCTTTCTTTCTTTCTTTCTTTCTTTCTTTCTTTCTTTCTTTCTTTCTTTCTTTCTTTCTTTCTTTCTTTCTTTCTTTCTTTCTTTCTTTCTTTCTTTCTTTCTTTCTTTCTTTTATGGGTTCATCTGAGAACCTTGATTCACTGCTGATAATTTTTCAGAAGTGACTTCATTCAAGATTTCCACACAACTGCTTGAGCTGGTCACTACATAGCAGTATCTAGATCTGCGTGTCCTCAGCATTAGCTTTGGAGGCTATAACCAGAGCATGATGGACTGGAAGATTGAGAGGCTACCCTGGAATGTGAATTCTGGGCACTGGGCACTTTACTGTGTTAGTTAACCACAGAGAACTTTCTGGGCCCAGAGCCATGGCATTCGTGACCCTCACTCTAAAGACTGAGTAAATAAGGCTAAAGGTTGGTAGCGTTGGGTGCCTTTTCCTGCTACCATGGTAAGGGTTAAGGCTGAGGGAATTAAATGCTGACATCATCTGCTAGGTGGAGTTGCATGTGTGTACTCCTTGCTTCTTTCCCACCTAGGGTCTTTTAAAGCTTCCGTATCTGGAAAAACCTTTCCAATACTACCACTCTTTGACCCCTTTCACACTAGGGCCGTGGCCACGTTAGCGCTAAAGCGCAGCTTGTTTTAGGGGAACTGTACAGCTGTTTAAGCGACGCTTTTGTGCCACTTTTTGGCCGCTAGCAGGGCCCTTTTAACCCCAAAAGAAGGTTAAAAACTCCCGTTTGGTGGCGCTTTCAAAGTGCTTTTAAGGTGCGTTGAAAGCGCTGCCCATTTATTCCAATGAGCAGGGGCATTTTGGGAACACTGTATACAGCACTCCCAACCCACCCCAAAGATGCTGCTTGCAGGACTATTTTAACCGTCCAACAAGCGCACTGCTTGAGTTTGAAAAGTCACACTGGAATGAATGAGAGACAGTTTTTAGGCGCTTAGCAGAGGCTATTTCCAGCGCTAATGCACCAGAAAACCGCCCCAATGTTAAAGGGGTCTTTAAGTAATTCCTTTATAAGGACTGGAAACTAGATGCTCTAGTAATCCATGTCAACAGACATACTTCTAAAGGAGTTGATAACAGTGGTAATATCGTGTGGACATTCAGAGTCTTCCTCCTACTCAAGCCATAGGGTTAGATGCCAAAGGTTCCCTGATCCCTCTGCTCAATCCTCTGCATGATAGTGTGCCCCCACTTCCATAAGTGGAGGGCTATTTGTTTATCCTGCTGGGTCTCTGGGTAGTTTACCTCCTTAGAATTTGGATGTTCAAGTAACCCATTGTAGAATTCAACCTATACCCGCTAAAGGACATCTTCCTCAGCTTCCCCTTTTCACTTTTCTGTTTTTTTGGGTTCTCTGCATCCTAATACCTCCGAGTTTTACCTTAGTAGGAATCTATCACTGGTAATGGTATCTCACTTCAACCCACAGGGGAGTCATTTTCCCTTAGATGGGGTTACACTGCTTGTAGTACTTGATACTCTTCAGCCCTTTTCCTCTACTAAGGAAACTCTTGAGTACAAGGTCAGAAGAGAAGAGCTCCTACTGCCCCTTTCCCTAATACAGACCTAACCCTCCAGCCATTCTGGATCCTGCTCACAGCACTGGTCCTTATGTCCATCCTAGTGCATTTTCATGGCATCCCATGGTGGAATGCTTGGGAGACCCTCATTAAACAATGTCAGTTATTTTTCTAAGTTTTTGCAATTTAAACAATGCTGAGAATCCTCTCACCTACAAGTCTTGGCCTTTGGGATCACTTGAACAGATGAACTCCACATCAAAGAGTGGGGGTTCAGTGCAAAGGGTTCAGTGTTTGAAAACCCCTCTCTTTCTGCTTTGATGTATTCCCCTGGTTAATCAGCAGGCAAGACTCACCAAAAGCTTGCTACTGATTTTCCCTATGGGGAATAATCAGGTAGCCTCTGTGGGACATGAGCACTGGGAGATAGGATCACATTCTGCAGTTGAGCTGTAATTTTGCGAGGAAGTCTCCAGAGATTCCTTCCCCTCTCTTATTCTAAATCAGGCAAAGTTCCCAATAGTAGCACTTGGTTTCCTACCTCTTGGTGGAGGATGCTACTCCCTTTAGGGTTAGGTTACATGATTCTTAGAATCACATTGGTAATAGCTGAAGCAGATTCGTAATTTGGTCTATCTAACACCAGGAACACCCCTAGTTGTTTGGCTGGAAGGACTCCTTCTTTCTGATCCTGGGCTACTATCTCTTTTAGGAGGATTCCAGTTTTAACCAGTCCCTTCTAACTATTGGAATGTTATGCTATGAGAGATCATACACCCATGGCTATCCCATTTCAGAATTGTTTGTTTTATCAGGCAACTTCTTTCCTTGTTTTGGTACTTCCTTTTCCTGAAGTTTAGAGTTTAAAATGCTAGGCTTGAACTGTCTGTGGTTAACCTTATGGTCTCCTATCTTTTTTTCTTGTTGACCACATTTCATTGTTAGTTTAGTTTTCTTCCCATTTGGGTAGTGTTTTTTCCACCTGTTTTTGGAGGTTGGTAAGTCATCCCGTTTTTGCTGGATTGCATCTAAAATTCTTCAAAAACTAGTTTCCTTTTAAAGGTGATTCTCTGTCCTGCTCTGGAGCACCTGATTGATCCTGTGTGCCCTCTCCTTAGTCCTAACTGTTTCCCTGTTTTACATGGCATTTTATTCATCCAGCCTTGATTTCGGTGTTTATCCCTGCTGGACCTCTCAGTGGCTAATGCCAGCCTCTCAGCTGTACACCTTTTAGACAGTTTAAAAACTTCTGTGTCCCTCAAAAAATAAAGATAAAGAAAATAAGACTTTTGTACTTAGTGTAAAATCTTTCCTGAAGTCCATTGGGGCACACAGTTCCCGCCCCTCTATGTTAGTGGTCTTATGTACTGCTTGCTTACAAAACTAAGAATCATGCTGAGTAGAGGAGAGGTTATACAGAGGACAGCTTACAGCCATATTGTCCTGTAGGCGGCAGTACAACCTGAATGTTTTAAAACTCCTAGATTTCCTCAGTGGACTTCAAGAAAAATAAATTGTGGTATGTGGAGATATCTTTTTTAGCAAATTTTTACTTTTTAACTTTTAAATTTGAATTTGGAATGAATGGAGCTTACTGAATAAGAACCACATACACTATTAGAAATTCTCATCCTGCTCCTTCAAATTTTCATGTCACTAGGGTCAAAAACGAACATCGATTTGATCCACTAATAATTAGAAGAATTAACAAACTTTCTTAGAAGATTCTTTTCCTAAGAATTTGCATTAAAAATTCTACCCATCTATGACCAGCTTACCTCCCTCCATTTGTTCTTGTAAGCACTGTTACTGGGAATGTGAGTGTAAATCCAATGTTTTAAGCTATCATTAGAACAGTAATGGAAATAAATCTTCAAATGCACACATATGTTCTGGTGATAAGTGTGTAAGAGAGGATTTACCTCACTTTGGGGAGATCCCTCTTATTTCCTTCTGTGTCTACAGTGCAGGAAGTAAATATAAATCTCTCAGAGGGGACACAGTTGACAAAAAACGAATTACAATAATGTGATTTAGAAACATAGTTACTATGTTATTGCAGATGATCAGTGTAGATATACCAATTTAAATAATGGCACAGCAATCCAATCTGTATCAGATTCCCATTTTGCTAAATTTATAAACATGTTTTCAGCTATTTTTTACACTTAAAATACATATTTAAAGTGTTCAGGGAAATGTATTACACTGGTGCATTGCGTCTTCTGACTTCAGCAGTAAATTAGTTAAACTATGATATAATTGTAAATCTGCCTTCATTCCTGCACTTCATGGGCTCGTTTTGATCATCCTTTTTGTGTATTAAGAAAGTGACAAGTCATTTGAAGAATGTTTGTTAGACTATATAGCTGAATGGTCGACCTCAGCAAGTAGAGTAGGAAACTGTAGCAATGTTTGTTGTTTCATCAATATTAATACATGTAATTGTTTTTACAATAGGCAAGCAAAATGTATAACATTATATGTTCCAATTAGCTTTCAGCAATCAGTGTAATGCCAACATATGAGATTAGTGAGCATTATTGACAAGCTTCCCAGAGATAATGCTCTTCCCTTGTCAGGTATGAAGCTGCAATGCTAAGCAGTTTGTACTTTGTAGTAATACACAAGGATATATATCTATCTAAAGTCTTGTCAATAAAAGTGTTATTTCAGTAAGGAGTCATAGTAGATGTGATCAGTGTTACAGGACAAATAAAATATAGTTCTTACAATGTTTTTTGGTATAAAACAGTATATCAAAAATGTCAATAAATAGCTTAGCAAGGAATGTTAAGACTCTGCATAATACTATTTCTCCATCCTGATAAATCTTGTAGTGCAACTTTAGACAACTAGATAAATATACAGTTAAAATATATGTGAACTTGTTCATTTTGGGAGGGACTATAATTCTGTTAAGCAAGGCTTATGATTCCCAGACTGCACAAGAAAGCTAATTTATGTTGTTCATATGTTATGTTGTTCAGCTTTAGTGCTTCATCAGTCACTTCCTACTCTGGTGTTAATACTCTATTGCAGTCCATGGGGCAGATAGCAAGCAGAGACACCAGGTAATATAGATATCACATGCAGTAGTAATTATTAGTCTCGCCCCTAAAAGGGCTATTATGAAGTATTTGAATTTTGTGTATATACAGTACCATAATATAAAAAAATAAGCATGTGACAGCGGCTTGCTCCCGCTGTGATTTTACACAGCGAGTTCCACAGACGCGATGTCCGCTGGGACCCGCTGTTCATTCGTTACTCTGACAGAATGACAGTTTGCCTAAGTGAACAAGGCAGACTGTCATTCTGTGAGTACACAGGCCATGGATCTTGTGTTTGTGAAGCAAAAACACAGATCCATGTCTTCCAGTAGTAAAAGCACCTCCCCACAGTTAGTAAGCATTCCCTAGGCACACATTTAACCCTTTGATCACCCCTGATGTTAACCCCTTCCCTGCCAGTGTCATTAGTACAGTGACAGTGCATAGTTTTAGCACTGATCACTGTATTAGTGTCACTGGTCCCCAAAAAAGTGTCAAAAATGTCAGGTGTCCGATTTGTCCGCTGCAATATTGCAGTCCCACTATAAGTCACTGAAAAAAGATGAACATCCAACTGAACCATAGAGGTTGCCAACATCCCTGGGATAAGAGATAAAGAGGATACCCCCCAAAAAAGTGTGACTTTAACGGCAACAAAAATAAAAGATATAATCATTTATTCAGAATATACAATATGACATAACATTGTACATAAATACAAATATTAGAAAACCACTAAAAACAATGGTGTTGATGGTAGTGATTATCCTAGATAGTCCAGACTGACTGACGCATTTCGGGACTGTAAAGGGGAAAGTCATGGAGCAGGATCACACTATATAATGAAATCAAAATTAAACATATTGAGTAACATATTACATACATCAGTCTAAACAATTGCTTTGAATGAGGAACATACAGCATAGTAATGCAAAGAGGGGACATGCCCAAAGAGGGTCACCATAAAAGTCTCACTGCTGGAATCATGACGGTAACTGTATCACATATCAACCGCCCCAGTGTCCAAAGGACAATGAGGTCGGTCGTTGGTCCACACCTGTCCACACTGATCCACCCCAATTGCAATAACCGAGAGAGACCACACATGAGATGTTAGGATGCGGTTTGTACCACAGTCCGTTGCTTAAATTAAGGATCTATGGAGATATATGTAAGATATTGCTTAGTAATAATATGGTTTAACAAAAATACAAAACATAATTTATGTGATTAGCTATATTACTGAATCCTACCTCCATAAAATCCAATAAAGGATAGACAGGCAGCTTGCAAAACTATAAAGGAAGATGTATAGATAACCCCTTCAGTTTGCTCTAGTTAATCCACGTCTATCCACTTGAAAAGTGATCTACAAAAAAGAACATCAGAGAGTACCTAGTTAGGTGGAAAGTTAATTCAAGTGCCTCAGATTAAAGAGAATCTTAGTGAGCAAGTGGTACAATCTGTGGAAAAGAAGGGGCGTCTCAACATGCCGCTCATAGAGCCAGAACCCAACTTCATATGATCAAGTAGAGAGACAAAGGCCAATATATACCAATATATGAATACCAGGCAGGACACTCTACTTCCCAATGGACAACCATACAAACCTAATCATTTTTTCAACTGTAAAACCGAGGGGGTGGTATATCTTCTCACATACCAATGTCAACAATTCTATGTGGGCAAGACTAAATTAAAATTTCATCAACGAGCCTCCAGACATATAACATCGATGAAAAAGGCAAACCCAGAGCTCCCTTTAGGGAGACATGTCATTGACAAGCATCAGAGCAAATTTCCCAGGATCGAGTTTTTGATCCTGGATAGGGTCCATCCAAGCCCGAGGGGCGGGAATTGGAACAAGGTCCTCCTGCAACTTGAGACCCGCTGGATTGTGGACCTTGGGGCAACCTCACCCCCGGGCTCAATGAACAGCTTAGCTATAGCCCTTTTTTGGAAGGCTTTTCATTGGGTGGATGTGAGAAGGATTGAGAGAATTCTCCTTCACTCTCCTTCCTGGCGTTTGGTGATTCCCTTCCTCTTTTTACTTTTTTATTCTTTGTTCCATGTGATTTGTTCCTTAGCTGCTCCCATTTGATTGATATTTGTCCTGGGGATATTGAATGTTCCCTTTTTTTCTAATAGTGCTATGTGATTGTATCTATATTGATTATTGGACGATTTTAATCCAAGTGTTTTATGTTTCACCCTTGCCTGGCTTTCTGCCTGCATTGTCACTCTGTTTGGTTCATTGGTAACTGCTGTGGGTCACATGGCATCTTTATGTTGGTCCCTACCTGTCCCGCCCGGCGCATGGAGGCCTCCCGGGGAAACTTGTTTCTCTGGGGGGCCCACTCTTTACGGCTTGGTTATGGGAGACTGTTTTGCTGGGGTGCCTCTTGCATTTACTCGGCTTTCATCCGTCCCCTTGGCCACTTACATGCATCAGTGGGCCTCCGCTGCAGGACGCTGCTCCGCGCAGCCTATTCTATGTTGTGACGCTACGGGGGGCGCCGTGCACTTGAGGCTCAGGATCCCCCTGGCGTAATCTTTGGGATGCCATATATCAGAAGTGTGTGCTGGAACTGAAGGGTCTCCCCCTTACATGGTAGTATATCTGTGAACTTCGTTTCAAGTGTTTCCTTTTTCTGTTTCCCGTTTATATTGTGCTAACCTACTGGGGCTTGGTTGCTACGCAACCGGGCTCTGTAGGTTCGCCTATTTTTCATCCCGCACATGCACGGTCAGTGTCTGTGAGATCCGGGCCTCTGTGAAAATCTGATATGCAGTGACGCCATGACGTTGAGGCGCATGACACACAGCGGAGTTTAGACTGATGTATGTAATATGTTACTCAATATGTTTAATTTTGATTTCATTATATAGTGTGATCCTGCTTCATGACTTCTCCCTGATGAAGGGACGTCTTTACAGTTCTGAAATGCGTTGGGCCGCCTGGACTATCCACTTTAAGTCACTGATCGCAGCCATTATTAGTAAAAATAAATAAATACATTAAAAAATACCATAGTTTGTAGACACTGTAACTTTTGCGCCAACCAATCAATATACGCTTATTGGGATTTACCTATTTTTTTTTTATTGGATGTTTTAGAGCAGAAAGTAAAACATATTGTTTTTTCTTCAAAATTGTAGGTTGTTCTTTGTTTCTAGCGCAAAGCAGAGGTGATCAAATATCACCACTTTTGAAATGTCAGAAGAAAAGGACATAAATTTTACTTAGGTACAGTATCGCAGACCGTGCAATTGTCAGTTAAAGCAGAGTAGTGCGGTATTGCAAAAATGGCCTGGTCAGGAAGGGAGGTAAACCTTCCAGAGCTGAAGTGGTTAATATCACTGTAACTTGTCTAGGACTGGCCAGCCCTGAAAATTAGGCATAAGAGTTGGTCTTTTGATGCTAAAAGAAGCCTCTGAGAACCCTAAAATGTCATTGTGGTTTTAGCAAGTAACTCTTACAAATGTTGGCAACAAGGTGCATACATTCTTAATCAAATAATATTGTATTAATTTAACCTTCATGGGAGGTGTGCCAGAAAAAAGAAAAAGCTAGAAATAGAAAAATCATGAGCCACAATGTAAGAGAAAGAGATGGGGCAGGTTTTACACAGAAATAAAAATTAGAGTGAATTATTTTGGAACTAATATCAACAAATACTGAAACAACTTGGTTATGCCACAATATAAGAGGGAGGGACGAGGCAGGGTTTATCCTTAAAGTGGTTGTAAACCTCAGCCATGAAATCTGAGCAAAGCACGTATGTCTGTAGTGTTTACTTATCTCTCTCCAAAGCTCTAAGTATAATTTCTCTCTGGTGCTTCGTTCTTCTGTTATCAGCATGTGTCACTTTTAAGATGTTTTCCTGACACATGAGATACATTTGTGTTGGGGAGGAAGCTCAGCATGCAGCCTGCCTATTCACAACAAATTTCTTCTGCTGTGTGAAGGAGGTTGTATTCCTTTCCTCCAAACAGCTCTCACACACTGTAACTGCAGCCTCTCTGCCCCCTCACCTCTGCTCCTTACAGATGCAGAAGGATTTTTAACATGATTCTACCCTTTTGAAGAGGTGAAGGACAGAGAGGGCTGCAGATAAACAAGTAAAACTTATGGAGGGAGAGTTGTGTCATCTCTGTGAGGTTGTTCACTTTACTGGGTATATGTAAGGGTTTATAACTACTTTAACTAAAAAAATATAGCGTATTACTTCAGAGAAAGTAACCACAGATATTGTAGAATTGCTGGAGAGCATGTAAGCAGTTTCTTCACACCAGAATATAAGAGGAGTAGACAAGACGGGTTTTAACTGGAAATAATTGGAATGCCTATTTTAGGGACAATAGCCACAAATATTGCACAGTCACTGGACAATATAAACTGTGGGACATGTAATGTTTTGTATTCAATATTGTGCACATGTTTTTCATTGCAGTATGTGGAATGTAAGAGGCGCACATTAAGAACTAGAATTCGGGAACACAATACAGCCACTACAGTATATTATAAAACATTTGTTGGTCACTTTAGAGACACTTATGATGGCTGTTTATCTGGTTTCTAACTCTGTTGCTCTTGAAAGGGTGACAAAACCCGTTAGAGGTGGTGACCTCCAAAGGTTATTGAGTAAAACAGAGGCATGGTGAATTGTGGATGGTGTGCCTTTTTTTTCCTCATAATCAAGAGGGAGGTGTCATTTGCCAGCAATTTAACACTCCTTTTTCCTTTACAAATGTCAGTGCTTAAAAAAAAATCACTGTTCCCAGCCACATGGATTTTTTTTTTTTTTTTTTTTTTTTTAATTTGTGCATTGGTACATATTCCCCAGGGCAGTGAGCACTCCCCATGCTATTATTTGACACCACCTTGCTTATTATTAGCAGAAAATTTTCATTTTTTTATTTGATAGATTCCGCTCCCATTGGTTTTAGGCTGTCATCAGCCTGTTGATGTTTTGTAGGCTGAGCAGTCACAGCTATTTGCAAACACTTGTCATAGTGGCCAGTGGAAACTTCTGATTCTAGCCACCTGAATTCACATTATAGCCCTGTTCTACACCAGAATCTCCTCCCCTCACCTCCCCACATGACTTGTTATGTTTTTGAAGGGGACGAGAGAAAGGGAATTCTAGATTGTCAGTTGAGTGACAACACTAATGCCCTGTAAACACGATCGGACATTGATCGGACATTCCGACAACAAAATCCATGGATTTTTTCCGACGGATGTTGGCTCAAACTTGTCTTGCATACACACGGTCACACAAAGTTGTCGGAAAATCCAATCGTTATAAACGCGGTGACGTAAAACACGTACGTCGGGACTATAAATGGGGCAGTAGCCAATAGCTTTCGTCTCTTAATTTATTCTGAGCATGCGTGGCACTTTGTGCGTCGGATTTGTGTACACACGATCGGAATTTCCGACAACGGATTTTGTTGTCGGAAAATTTTACAGCAAGCTCTCAAACTTTGTGTGGTGAAAAATGTGTGATGGAGCCCACACACGGTCAGAATTTCCGACAACAAGGTCCTATCACACATTTTTCGTTGGAAAATCCGACCGTGTGTACAGGGCATAAGTCTGCTGTGGCTGCTGACATCACATCCAAATTGCTGTGCCCCAACATCAATCTCAGGGCTTTTAGATGTCTACACAATGGAGGCTTTACAGGAAAAGAACATGCATAAGATAATGCACACATAATCTTATGGAAATATTTTCTTAGAAATGAATCTGGTCTGGTGACAGAGTTGCTTTTCCAGTGATCATACCAAAACCAATTTAAACATTTTACTATTTCTGATACAGATCTCATTAGTAAAATGGCTGCTAAAACAATATTAGAGGATCTTGATCTCATTGGTTGTGATCAGATGGGTATTCATTTATGTAGAGTTAGTAATATTAATTTTAGTTCAAATGTTTTATTAAAAAATAAAACAACAAACAGTACAGAGATAATCACAAAATCAAAAAGGTACAAAAAAGGCACTTTAGGTCATCTAAACTCAGTTAAAAAAATGCAATTCCGATAAGGAGAGATGCATTCGGTACAGCAGCAAGTTATACACTATTCATCAAGGTCACTCTGGATAACAGCCAGAGATATGTAGCTAAGAATATAGGCAATAGACAACTTAGAGAAAGTCAATGGGCATACAATGTACAATATATATATATATATATATATATATATATATATATATATATATATATATATATATATATATATATATATATATATATATATATATACATATACACATCAAAATAAAACACCGCGCTGTTAACACCAAAATAAATAAAAAAGAAATCATGAAATAAATGGAAAAAATTATAGCAGCGCTAAATATGAACCACAAAAAAGAATGAATAAATAACATTATAGGTATTGACCAATAAAAATAACATTAAATAAGAATATACCCAAAACCAATTAATCAATGAAAAAAATAAGAGTCCAAGGTGTATATAAAAATAAACCAAAAAAACAGTTCATAATATGTTGTGAGGTAGAACTTTTCTACTGTAAATTCAATCACAACCAAAGTCCGTAAAACAAATATATATAAATGTTGAAAAAGTGACGATTCCTCCACCGCAACCAAAATGTGAATCCCACATAAAATGCACGCTTACCATATGGCAAGCAAGCTAGATAAGCTTGTGACCAAATATCCGGTCAGGGCCTTTATCCAGACATATGAACCAGTGCCTTCAAATGATCCAAGGAATGTGGCCAACAAAACAGTACAGATCCCCCGATCAGGAAGGTTCCCACAAGATGGTCAGATGTTGCCCGGAATGAAAGAGGAATTCACCATAGTATAATTCCGATAAGGCATCATTTATTAACGTTATACTTACAATGTGAAAGTTTAAAAGTAGCAAAGTAGCTGGCCGGCTGTGCAAAATGCCCGTCTGCTTAGACACCTGCACACGATGACGTCAACACGTCAGCTCCTCCCAACGTACTTTTCGTCAAATAGTGACATATGACGTCACTATTTGACGAAACGTACATCGGGAGGAGCTGACGTGCTGACGTCATCATGTGTAGGTGTCTAAGAGGATGAGCGTTTTGCACAGCTGGTCGGCTATTTGCTACTTTTAAACTTTCACATTGTAAGTGTAACTTTTATTACTTTAATAAATGATGTCTTATAGGAATTATGCTATGATATAAATAACTATATATATATATATATATATATATATATATATATATAAATATATATATATATATATATATATATATATATATATGGATGTGAAGCTCTGCGAAAATTGACAGTGCTATGTAAGTAGAAAACAGAAGTATAGGCGTTACAACCTTCCCACATAATAGCTCTGCACTGCCTGGTGCTCAGGCCTCGAGGCTGCCGATACCTTCAACATACCAGAATGAGTAAAGGGGTGGTTGGCACTCAAGATGACAGATTTGTTTATTAAAAAGACATGTACAACACTGTAAAAACAGCCTACGTGTTTCAGACTTTAGTCCTTAGTCATCACTAAGGGCTAATGTCCGAAAAACTTAGGCTGCTTTTACAGAGTTGTACTTTTCAATAAAGGAATACTATTTTTTTATGTCATCCTGAGTGCCGACCTTCCCTTTCCTTATTCTGGTGCTATATAAGTACCTGTAATAAATAAATTATTGCAGCTATGTTTTTATAACAAATTATTCAATGTAATTTCAAATATAACTAGTATAACACTTGAATTTGTCTTGGTTTCCACTTCCTGCAATTTGTAGCACAGCAGCACTTAGACTAGGAGTAGGAGGTGCAGGACTGGGAGCACACCAGGTGTACTGCGTAAAAATGTTTTAACGAGTAACATGCTAATTGGCAGGTAAAGCAAGGTGAGCACAGGAATGATCTCATCATTTTCAATGGCACTAGTTTCCTAGTTTATAGGGTTATGTGTGTTTTTTTCATTGATAGAATTACTAATAGGATTTATTGAATTCATTTTTCACAGTGTTTTGGAAATGTGTCCGGGCCCGGCGACCTATTGGTGAAATCTGTCTGGCCCTCTTTCTTTGTTGCCTTCTCCCCCCCTCCCTCCCCCCCTTCCCGTCTCCTCTTCTCACTCACTGACTTGGCTTCTGAAACAAACGCAGCCTCTCGTAGGTCTTTAATGTGGCCTGGTGGGTGTTTGTTCCTCTGTAGTGTGGGCGCCTCTGGCTCTGCAGCATGTTCCGGATCACTGGGCACTAGTCATGGGCATGGTACCTGGAAGCTATGATGTACAGATGTCAGTGGTAAATTTAAAATCTGTAGATTCATCTCCTTTTTTGGAACCAATATAATTTATTGGCTTTTTTAATGTATTCATTTACTCATTGTATTTTATAGAAGTCTCTATCTTTCCCCCCCCGAAGAAGACCTTATATGGTCGAAACGCGCTGGGGCTCTTATTACATGATGTTCTACAGGCACTGTAACATTTTTATAATGTTCATTGTACTGATGTAACACTGTATGGATTCAGTACTGCACTAAATGCACATTATGTATACCTTCCAGTTTTTTGACTGTAGAGCTCATGTCTTGACTGACAGTTGCCATTCTGTATAATATATTTCTTTGTAATAAAGCATTTTTTATAAACTACTTTGAATTGTTTGCTGCAATACAAAACCCCATAGGGAAATTCCTCATATTCTTGTTTATCTTCATCGGGCCATGCAGCTAACTCTTGCTCATTTATTGTATCAATCTTTCACTTTTTGCATGCCAATAATCTGTTTGCTTTGTTAGCAGCAGCTTGGCATTGCATGCCATTGCTGAGCCTATCATCTAATAGGACCCCCAGGTCTTTTTCCATCCTTGATTCCCCCAAAGGTTCTCCCACCAGTGAGTAGATCGCATTCATATTTTTGCCACCCAAATGCATTATTTTACATTTTTCCACATTAAACCTAATTTGCCATGTAGTTACCCACCCCATTCATTTGTTCAGATCTTCTTGCTGTTTCCACATCTTGCGGAGAAGTTATTTCCCTGCTTAGCTTCGTATCGTTCACAAATACAGAGATTGAACTGTTTACCCCATCCTCCAGGTTGTTTATGAACAAATTAAATAGGATTGGTCCAAGCACAGAACCCTGGTGGACCCCACTTTCCACCCCTGACCATTCTGAGTATTTCCCATTTATTACTACCCTCTGAACTCGCCCTTGTAGCCAGTTTTCAATACATGTACTCACCCTGTGGTCCATGCCACGGACCTTACTTTGTACAGTAAACGTTTATCAGGAACTGTGTCAAATGCTTTTGCAAAATCCTGATACACCACATCTACGGGCCTTCCTTTATCCAGATGGCAGCTCACCTCATAGAATGTTATAGATTAGTTTGGCAAGAACGATTCTTCATGAATCCATGCTGATTACTGCTAATGATACCGTTTTCATTACTAAAATATTGTATAATAGTTCCTAATCATCCCCTCCAAGAGCTTACATACTATTGATGTTGGGCTAACTGGTCTGTAATTCCCAGGGATGTATTTTGGCCCTTTTTTAAATATTGGTGCTACACTTGCTTTTCTCCAATTAGCTGGTACTATTCCAGTAGACAGTAGACTGTCAGTAAAAATTAGGAACAATAGTCTGGCAATTACTTGACTGAGTTCCCTAAGGACCCTCGGGTGCAAGCTATCTGGTCCCAGTGACTTATTAATGTTAAGTTTTCCAAGTCTGTTTCTAATTCTGTCCTCTGTTAGCCATGAGACTGCTTCCTGTGGTATGTCATGAGGATAAACACTACAGTTTTGGTTACTGAAGCTTTTATATGCATTTTTACATTGGAGTTAAGCCATCAAGGACTTTTGTTTGCTCTTTTAAATTTATTTCCCAATGGGATGCACTGGCTAATGCCCTTATTTAATATGCTCTTAAAGCAAACCCATCTCTCCTCTGTGTTCTTTGTTCCTAAGATTTTATCCCAATGTATATCTTCTAGCAAGGTTCAAAGTTTAGGGAAATTTGCTCTTTTGAAATTCAGTGTCTTTGTATTCCCCTTATGTTTCCTATTTGTGTGATTTATACTGAAGCTAATTGACCTGTGATCGCTGTTTCCTAAATTGCCTCTTATTTCCACATCCGTGATCAGGTCTGTATTGTTGATAATCAGTAGGTCTAGTAACGCTTTGTCTCTAGTTGGTACGTCTACCATCTGACCCATGAAATTGTCCTGCAAGACATTTAGGAACTGGCGAGCCTTATGCCACGTACACACGAGCAGACTTTCCGGCATACTTGGTCCGGCGTACCAGAGTCCGTCGGACAATTCGATCATGTGTGGACTCCAGCGGACTTTTTTTCTCAAAAGTTTGACGAACTTAGATTTGAAACATGCTCTGAAGAAAATCGTTTGCCGATTGAAACTTGTCAGCTGGTCACCCCTACATTCATAGCACCCACTTGGAATCCATTTCCATACCCCCTCTTTCCCCCCCCCCTTCTCACAGCCTGGCGAACGGATGTTTTCACTTGACTAGTGTGGACCTATGGGACTCTGAACATATCCAGCTTCTGATTTGAATTATCCTCACCTTCAGTCAGCTGTGCATGGCCAGTGAGTGCTCTATCTCCGCTTGGAGCCTCTTCACACAAGCTCCGCTCCCAGCGCTGTATGGCTCTGGTGCCTGGCGTGTCAGGGGGGAGCGTTCCTACAGCAGTGTGTGTCAAGCCCAGCGAAGTGTTACAGCCTACTCCGGCCGGCCGGCCGTCTCTGGATCTGGACTCAGACATCAACCTTTGTCTCATTCATCAGGAAGGTTCCCCTCCCCTAACATTATCAGGGGATTGTATTTCAGAAGGCACAAGCTTCCAACCTGATGAGTGAAGCTGTTCTCCCTCCTATACACGGGAGTGAAGGCTTATTGGAAGTGACCAGGAGAAAACTGGTATCCTCTTAAAGCTGGGCTATTATCAGGAGCAGGAGGTGACCAGGGAGGAGTACCAGCACACAGCAGCCAGTATACTTATAGGAGATAGAAGGATGGTCCAGGATATCTGCTGAAAACATCTTTTGGCTTTTTTTCTAAGCCCTTAAGGTGAGGGTACAACTGAAGGGGGAGGAGTGCACATTGCATGAAGACACCTTATCACTTTATATGGACTGTGTTTATTATATTTATATCATTATGGACTGTGTGTGATTCACGGAGCACAAGCACTTTACATTATGACTGGATTATTATTTTACGAGCAGTTTATATTATGATTAGATTATTTTGTAATTCACTGTTTTATGTTACACATATTATCCAGATTATTTTACAGCATAGGTTGTATTGATTGTTGGTTAGGAGTAGCGCGGCACATTTTTATATATTTGTTTTTTCACATTGTGGGGAAGTGTGGGAAGTGCAGGCAGCTTTTTCAGTTTTTAGTTCACGGTAGTTTATAGTCTTTTGGCAGTTCACAAGGTCTCACCCATTTCTTGACCTCCCACAGGTTTCTTTTTTCTTGATACAGATCAACGAATCGTGTCAAAAATTTAGCATCCTTAAAGGGATTCATTTTTGCTGAAAGACAAGACACAAGATAAAAACTGTAATGTCAGTCCAAACTCCCAGTATTATTTTTTGCTGAATCTAGGGTACACATATACACACACACACACCAAACACATTCACCAAACACACACCCACATTTAATCTTAACTTTGTTTCAGACGCTCGCTACTTCCGCTCGGACATACGTAGGCCAGCGTAATAGCTTTATATACACTGCGCATGTGTCATGCTACGCCTGCGTCGCCCGCCCCTGATGTTCTTTAGTACGATTTGTCCCCGCCCCTTCACTCTTCGTTGCGCAGTGGGAGTATACAGAGAAAGATGGCGGAGAGATTATCTGCAAGTAGCGCAGAGGAAAGCCCGGAGTCACAACCGTCCAGATCCAGGAGGAGATATAAGGCCACCAACATGGCCTTTGAAGAGATGGTGGAGATGGTGTCCATACTGAGAAGGGAGGACTATGATGGCAAAAAAGGACCATACATACGACCCAATATGCGGAAGGACAAAATAATGGCCTCAGTTGTCACCGCTCTTGACAAAAAATTTGGCATTAAACGGGCTAAAGAACAATAGAGAAAGCGGTGGTCTGACCTCAAAACTAGGGAGCCTGAACAATATTGGCGAATAAAGAAGCTGCTTAAAAAAAGTAAGTACTTGTTGTGTGTTCCTATTGAGAAACTTAACTTGCATGCTGATCCATATGTTTTTCGTTTATACAGCAACGTTCGTAAAGACCGTTCTTTTGAAAATACATATGATACTAAGAAAATGATGTTTGTTTTTCGCCAAATACGATGGTACATGGTTGGACATACATTTAGGTCTTGATAATTTGTCATATTCAAAAAATATGGTGATGTTGTGTAGTTGTGTTTGAAACTATAATGCTTCTTCAAAAATGATTCAGTGTAATGGAAGGACAGGACACAGCAGCTGTTTCCACATCTGGACTCACGAGTAGGGATGAGCCGAACACCCCCCTGTTCGGTTCGCACCAGAACATGCGAACAGGAAAAAAGTTTGTTCGAACATGCGAACACCGTTAAAGTCTATGGGACACGAACATGAATAATCAAAAGTGCTAATTTTCAAGGCTTATATGCAAGTTATTGTCATAAAAAGTGTTTGGGGACCTGGGTCCTGCCCCAGGGGACATGGATCAATGCAAAAAAAAGTTTTAAAAACGGCCGTTTTTTCAGGAGCAGTGATTTTAATAATGCTTAAAGTCAAACAATAAAAGTGTAATATCCCTTTAAATTTCGTACCTGGGGGGTGTCTATAGTGTGCCTGTAAAGGGGCGCATGTTTCCTGTGTTTAGAACAGTCTGACAGCAAAATGACATTTTGAAGGAAAAAACTCATTTAAAACTACCCGCGGCTATTGCATTGCCGACAATACACATAGAAGTTCATTGATAAAAACGGCATGGGAATTCCCCAAAGGGGAACCCCGAACCAAAATTAAAAAAAAAAAATGACGTGGGGATCCCCCTAAATTCCATACCAGGCCCTTCAGGTCTGGTATGGATATTAAGGGGAACCCCGGCCAAAATTAAAAAAAAAAAATGACGTGGGGTTCCCCCTAAATTCCATACCAGACCCTTCAGGTCTGGTATGGATTTTAAGGGGAACCCCGCGCCAAAAAAAAAAAAAAAAATGGCGTGGGGTCCCCCCAAAAATCCATACCAGACCCTTATCCGAGCACGCAACCTGGCAGGCCGCAGGAAAAGAGGGGGGGACGAGAGTGCGGCCCCCCCTCCCTCCTGAACCGTACCAGGCCACATGCCCTCAACATTGGGAGGGTGCTTTGGGGTAGCCCCCCAAAACACCTTGTCCCCATGTTGATGAGGACAAGGGCCTCATCCCCACAACCCTGGCCGGTGGTTGTGGGGGTCTGCGGGCGGGGGGCTTATCGGAATCTGGAAGCCCCCTTTAACAAGGTGACCCCCAGATCCCGGCCCCCCCCCTGTGTGAAATGGTAAGGGGGTACATAAGTACCCCTACCATTTCACGAAAAAAGTGTCAAAAATGTTAAAAATGACAAGAGACAGTTTTTGACAATTCCTTTATTTAAATGCTTCTTCTTTCTTCTATCTTCCTTCATCTTCTGGTTCTTCTGGCTCTTCTGGTTCTTCTGGTTCTTCCTCCGGCGTTCTCGTCCAGCATCTCCTCCGCGGCGTCTTCTCCTCGGGCCGCTCCGCACCCATGGCATGGGGGGGAGGCTCCCGCTCTTCTCTTCTTCTCTTCTTCTTTTCTTCTTTTCTTCTTTTCTTCTTTTCTTCTCTTCTTCTTCATTTTCTTCTCCGGGCCGCTCCGCAATCCATGCTGGCATGGAGGGAGGCTCCCGCTGTGTGACGGCGCTCCTCGTCTGACAGTTCTTAAATAACGGGGGGGGCGGGGCCACCCGGTGACCCCGCCCCCCTCTGACGCACGGTGACTTGACGGGACTTCCCTGTGACGTCACGGGGAATGCCACAGGGAAGTCCCGTCAAGTCACCGTGCGTCAGAGGGGGGCGGGGTCACCGGGTGGCCCCGCCCCCCCATTATTTAAGAACTGTCAGACGAGGAGCGCCGTCACACAGCGGGAGCCTCCCTCCATGCCAGCATGGATTGCGGAGCGGCCCGGTGAAGAAAATGAAGAAGAAGAGAAGAAGAGAAGAAAAGAAGAAAAGAAGAAAAGAAGAAGAGAAGAAGAGAAGAGCGGGAGCCTCCCCCCCATGCCATGGGTGCGGAGCGGCCCGAGGAGAAGAAGACAGAAGATGCCGCGGAGGAGATGCTGGACGAGAACGCCGGAGGAAGAACCAGAAGAACCAGAAGAGCCAGAAGAACCAGAAGATGAAGCAAGATAGAAGAAAGAAGAAGCATTTAAATAAAGGAATTGTCAAAAACTGTCTCTTGTCATTTTTAACATTTTTGACACTTTTTTCGTGAAATGGTAGGGGTACTTATGTACCCCCTTACCATTTCACACAGGGGGGGGGCCGGGATCTGGGGGTCACCTTGTTAAAGGGGGCTTCCAGATTCCGATAAGCCCCCCGCCCGCAGACCCCCACAACCACCGGCCAGGGTTGTGGGGATGAGGCCCTTGTCCTCATCAACATGGGGACAAGGTGTTTTGGGGGGCTACCCCAAAGCACCCTCCCAATGTTGAGGGCATGTGGCCTGGTACGGTTCAGGAGGGAGGGGGGGCCGCACTCTTGTCCCCCCCTCTTTTCCTGCGGCCTGCCAGGTTGCGTGCTCGGATAAGGGTCTGGTATGGATTTATGGGGGGACCCCACGCCGTTTTTTTTTTTTTTTTTGGCGCGGGGTTCCCCTTAAAATCCATACCAGACCTGAAGGGTCTGGTATGGAATTTAGGGGGAACCCCACGTCATTTTTTTTTTTAAATTTTGGCCGGGGTTCCCCTTAATATCCATACCAGACCTGAAGGGCCTGGTATGGAATTTAGGGGGACCCCCACGTCATTTTTTTTTTTTAATTTTGGTTCGGGGTTCCCCTTTGGGGAATTCCCATGCCGTTTTTATCAATGAACTTCTATGTGTATTGTCGGCAATGCAATAGCCGCGGGTAGTTTTAAATGAGTTTTTTCCTTCAAAATGTAATTTTGCTGTCAGACTGTTCTAAACACAGGAAACATGCGCCCCTTTACAGGCACACTATAGACACCCCCCAGGTACGAAATTTAAAGGGATATTACACTTTTATTGATTGACTTTAAGTATTATTAAAATCACTGCTCCTGAAAAAACAGCCGTTTTTAAAACTTTTTTTTGCATTGATCCATGTCCCCTGGGGCAGGACCCAGGTCCCCAAACACTTTTTATGACAATAACTTGCATATTAGCCTTTAAAATTAGCACTTTTGATTTCTCCCATAGACTTTTAAAGGGTGTTCCGCGACATTCGAATTTGCCGCGAACACCCCAAATTGTTCGCTGTTCGGTGAACTTGCGAACAGCCAATGTTCGAGTCGAACATGAGTTCGACTCGAACTCGAAGCTCATCCCTACTCACGAGCACTAGTGTACTATGTGACACCAGATAAAACTTTTGAGGCTAATACACATAGGGGATAATTGAGGTGTCTACATCTGTGAAACTTGCATAAAAATGTGTATTGTTTTGCATTTTTTGTCAGAGTGAATTTTAATCCTGTCTTCAAAATGACAATTGTCCCCAACTTCTAACCAACATTTCATATTCCTTTTTCATGACTGAAATATCACTGTGTTTTAACTATACCTTTTGTTTAATTCTCATAGGGGAGAAAAGACTCAGACAACAGTCCGAGGATCCCAGGACCCCCCCAAGTCACCAGCCTCAGGCAGCAATTAGCCCAAGCCCCAGCCCAAGACCATGCCCACCCGACGAGCTTGAGGAACGAGAGGTGGAGGAAGTGTGCAATATTTCCACCCCACCAAGTGAGTGACTGACACCCCAGCTTAAGTTAATCTATTTAGGCGTGCATATTTTTAATACATTTTTTTATCCACACATTTTAGATGATGTTCTGGTTGTGGAAGGCCAAGCGGCGGAGCCATTTAGCACAGACAGTGCATAAAGACTGATTGGGCAGATAATGGTGTGGAATGGCCAAACTGACAGCATGAGAAATTGGCTGAACACCATGCAACAGGAAATTAAGAACATGATTGATGTTTTGGGCAAAATCTGATAACTTTTTGCCTAAAAACATCAATCATGTTATTCATTTCATTGTCAAGTTTTATTTTTTTTAAATGTTTGAAGTTGTTAAATACTAATCTAAAAATTTAGCAGATGCACACGGTGTGTCATCATGTGCTATCTTCCATCAGGGGATATCAATGTACTTGTTTTGTGTTTGCAACCCCTTCATCAGAATAATATTAGTTTGTGAGCGGAACAAAGGGATTGCACACACAAAACACATCCATTGCTCCCCCATGATGAGAGATAGCACATGTTGATTGAACCTTTTTTACTCCCAAATTGTGAGCATCTGAAAATTTTTTGTTTTACATGGATGACATCACCAGCACCGTTATTAACATGTTGAACTTTGTAAGTTCCTGTTATTTTTTGTTGTTATGTTTTTAAAAACCCTGTTGTCAAGCCTAATTTTGTAAAGAAGGAATATTTTTAACAAATATGGCTAAACTAAAAATATATATATATATATATATATATATATATATATATATATATATATATATATATATATATATATATATATATATATATATATATATATATATTTTTTTTTTTTTTTTTTTTTCCTAAAACCCCCCCCCCCAAAAAAAAACCCCATAAACACGTTCAAACAAAATGCACCTTTCAAAGTGCACACAGTAAAATGTTTTTACTACTACAATGTGTGAGGCGTATTATTTATCAATAACAGATTGTTATTTTTTTGTGTGGTTATAGTGACAAATTACCTTATTAACTAAAGGGAAATGCACTTGCCACTACAAGTGCACTAGGAGACAGACAAAACTAAATGCAAACAAGAATCAACACAAGAGATTTTTGCCAAATTTTTTTTTATTTTTTTTTATGTAAAAGATTAAAACTCTTGTTGCATTGCAATGGCCCCCCGACCATTAAAATAAATGACATATCTGTCACGCACTTGATGGGCGGTTTGGGGGGCCAAGCCAATACGGCCACTATCCAGGCCTGTGAGTGGATCTTCACCACTAAGTCCGGCCTCAGGCCCAACTGACGTAAGATATGTCGATGAATGACGTCTCAAAAAATTATGCAGAATGCAGAAAGCCATGATGACATAATTGATTTTGTATTCTGCAAGATTTATTGCTGAGAGGAACAAACGGAACTGGCTAGCCAGAACCTCAAAGGCATTCTCCACAACTCTTCTTGCTCTGGCCAGCCAGTAATTAAATACCCTCCTCTCAGGGGTGAGGACCCTTTGGGGGAATGGCCTCATCAAGTGTTTGCCGAGAGCAAACGCTTCATCAGCGATGAAAACTGAGGGGAGTCCATCCATGTTCTGGTCATCAGGTGGCAATCCCAGGCTACCAGTCTGGAGACACTGGAACAGCTCGGTCTGTGCAAAGACTCCTCCGTCCAACATCCGGCCGTTCTTCCCCACATCCACGAATATAAAGTCCAATGCGGACATGCTTCCCATCGATCGCCCTGACACAGTTGGGAAAGTCCCAATGGTCAGCGAACTGGGAGGCCACAGTCTGCCATTCCTGTGTGTTCGAAGGAAACTGTGGAGTCAAACAAGAAAAAAAAATATATAAGTACTTTTATACATAACTTTGATATCAGATTACACAAAAACATTCTTGAACAACAGCAGTCGAACATTATTAATATGTGTTATTTTTATAAAAAATTAGAAAAACATAAGGCCCACTTATAAGATTACTCACCCCCTCTGATGGACCATTGATCAATATGTATGCATCCAAAAAATGATTAATGTAAAAAACCAGGTATGCATGCAGATAAAGGGGACATTCACAGCATATTCCAAGCATGGTAATTAGGTAACGAGGACATTTAGACAATACATTAGCAAACATTAAATACATATCATGTAATGTTAAAGGATAAAACTTACCTTCATATAGTCCTTCTGCAGGACCTGAATAATATCAGAACAGGTCTCTGGGATTATGATCCCCAGAGCCTGGGGGGGAGATGCCTGTTGAGAACTTCAAGTCCTGAAGACTTCTCCTAGTCGCCAAGTAACGTAAAGTGGCAACTAGCCTCTGCTCCGCAGTGATGGCTTGCCTCATGCAGGTATCCTGCCTGCAGATATAAGGGGTCAGCATAGCCAGCAGACGTTCAGAAACGGGGTCCGTCATCCTGAGATAGTTCCTAAAATCCTCAGGATTATTCTCACGGATCTCATGGAGCAACGGAGCACGGAGCAACTCTTCGTCCATGAACTCCTCCTCGCCCTGTTCATGGACTGGACTCGGGTCAAAGTATTAACCCCAACACCAATTCCCCACGCAGCAGGAACTCGAGAACGAGTAGGTCCATCACCATGGCTTCAAAATGGTCAGCTGGTCAAACAAACAAACTTAGAACAAATGCACTGAAGAACAGCAAGGCCTATGAAGAGCGACCTGAAGATCAGGAACGAGCAGACCAGAACGGCCTACTAAGCAGGTTACGAACTGACCAACACGCACTGAAAAGCAGATACAAACCTCACAAGCACAAACTGAACCGCAGAAAACGATCAAAATAAGTTGAAGTGTGAAAAGCGCGAATCGTCTCTAACCAAACTTCTACTAACACGAGATAAACACGAGATTAGCAGAAGGAGCCCAAAGGGTAGCGTAGTGGGGCTTGAACTTCCTTTTTCTAGTCCCGTCGTACGTGCTCTACGTCACCGCATTCAAAACCATCGGACTTTTGGAGTGATCGTGTGTGTCCAAGTCCGTCCGTTTGTAAGTCCGGCGCACCTACGCTACAAAGTCAGTCGGAAAGATCACCAGACCAAGTATGCCGGAAAGTCCGCTCGTGTGTACGCGGCATTAGACAAATGCGCGGTTCCTTCTGCCTAGTCTATGGGTAATTAAAATCCCCCATTATGATGACACTTCCCATCCTTGCTGCTAATCCAAATTGTGATAGGAGGTCCGTCTCCCCCTCCTCCCTCAGATTAGGGGGCCTGTAGCATATTCCCCACATTGTTTTCCCCTTAGTTTTATCCCTTTGGAGCTCTACCGAAAAGGATTCCACCTCTTCCATAGCTCCCTTAGTGATGTCATCTCTCACATTCACGTGTACATTATTCTTGATATACAGGCATACCCCTCCCCCTTTTTTGCCCTTTCTATCCTTGTGATAAAGGGAATACCCTTGAATGGTTGCCAGCCAATCATAAGAGCTTTAGAACCATGTCTCTGAAATTCCCACAAAATCTAAATCCTTCTCGTACAACAGTATCTCTAGTTCTCCCATCTTCTCCGCCAGGCTTCTAGAATTGGTGAACATGCCATGTAGTTTAGACCGGTTGCATACTGTCCTCTTATTGGTTGTTCCGAGATTGCAAATAGGACTTGTTACTATACTTACCTCAGGTTTGTGTGCTTTAGTCAACCTACCACTATTGCCCCCAATACTACCCTCTGGAATATGTTCCGCACTGACTATCTCTACATCTGGTCCCTCCCCCCGTTGCCTAGTTTAAAAGCCCCTCTAACTTTTTGGCCATCTTCACTCCCAGCAGATCTGCACCCTCCTCATTTAGGTGCAGTCCGTCCCTTCTATAAAACTGGTGACCGACTAAGAAGTCGGCCCAGTTCTCCAGGAACCCAAACCCCTCCTTACTACACCAGCTCCTCAGCCATTTGTTTACTTCCCTAATCTCCCTCTGCCTTTCTGATGTGGCTCGAGGTACCAGTAGTATTTCTAAGGATACTACCTTGGAGGTCCTTTTCCTCAATTTAGCTCCTAAGTCCCTAAAATAATTCTTTAGAACACTCCATCTGCCTCTGACTTTGTCATTGGTACCAACGTGCACCATGACAGCTGGATCTTCCCCAGCCCCTCCCAGTAATCTGTTCACCGGATCCATGATGTGCCGAACCCGAGCGCCCGTTAGACAGCATACAGTTCGGCACTTCAAGTCTTTGTCACAGATTGCCCTCTCTGTCCTTCTAAGAATTGAGTCCCTACCACCAGAATCTGTCTTTCCTTTCCCTTCACTTCCCCCTACTCTCACTGGAGGAGTTCTTCCCCTGGCATCTCATGCCATAAGATGCACACCGAGTCGCATCTCCACACCCGCTGGGCATCGTACCTACTAATTTAATGAGGATTGGGGATTATACACTGTCCAAATTAACTAACAACTAGCTTCCTGACACTAATAATCAACAATACACAGGTACTCAACAATACAATACACAGGTACTCACAGCCCACGTGCACTCTAAGCCCACGTGCACTGGCAGCACTCGTGTACTCACTGCCCGCATGCACTCACAATACACAGGTACACACAATACTCAGGTACTAATGATCCACACACACTACTCAGATCCACAAAACACTCAGGCACTCCCAATACACAGGTACTCCCGATACACAGGTACTCACAATACACAGGTACTCACAATACACAGGTACACACAATACACAGGTACACACAATACACAGGTACACACAATACTCAGGTACTCACAATACACAGGTACTCACAATACACAGGTACTCACAATACTCAGGTACACACAATACTCAGGTACTCACAATACTCAGGTACTCCCAGTACTCAGGTACACACAATACTCAGGTCCTCACAATACTCAGGTACTCACAATACTCAGGTACACACAATACTCGGGTACTCACATACACTGTCAGTCAGGTTTTGTGTCTCTGTGTCACTCTGCACAGCCTCCCCTTGTAATCTGACACTAGCAGTCAGTCAGTCACCTTCAGTGCCGCTGCTTCACTGATCAGCCTCACACTCTCCCTCTGGTCTGCACTTCACTTACCTCTGTAAGCCTTCCACCTCCCAGTCCCGCTGGATGTCCTGCCGCCTCTTCTGTCCACATCTGTGGGGTGATTACTGTCCTCAGTACACCTGCTCCCGCACCACAATGTCTTGCTTTGCTGCCATTGTAGGTCCCCTGGTCACCCACTGCTGCTCTCGGTCGTAAGGGGGGCCCTGTCTGGTCGTGGGGGGGTCTAGTCCAGTCATAAGGGGTCTGATCCAGTCGGGGGGTCCGTCCGCCATGCTGCTGCTCTTGGGGGTGGGGGGGTCTGGTCCGGTTCTCTGCTTACTGCTCACACACTCCCTCTCACTCAACCAGTGTTAATTTCGTAGACTAAAACCCAACTAAAACATTTTAGTCGACTAACTTATTAGCATTTTAGTCAACTAAAATACGACTAAAACAATTGAGATGACTAAAATACAATTAAAACTAAAATGCCATTTTAATCAAAAGACTAAAATGAGACTAAAACTAAAATGCCATTTTAGTCAAGACTAAGACTAAAACTAAATTGAAATTTGATGTCAAAATTAACACTGGTCTGTAGTGCATGATCATAACATATTCCATTTTTCACTCCAGCAGCATATGAGTTTGGATATTGTAGAGAAATGCTTAAATAACACATTACAATTTAACTATACCCATTCGATTTTAGATGACTAAAATCAATTTTAGTCGACTAAAATCATTTTAGTCGACTAAAATCATTTTAGTCGACTTAAATTTACTGGAGATTTTAGTTGACTAAAATGTCCTGGAGATTTATTCGAATAAATACGACTAAATCTAAAACATTTGCAGAAGACTAAAATGGGACTAAAACTAAAATGCCATTTTAGTCCTAAGACTTATGCCCCGTACACACGGTCGGACATTGATCGGACATTCCGACAACAAAATCCTAGGATTTATTCTGACGGATGTTGGCTCAAACTTGTATTACGTACACACGGTCGCACAAAGTTGTCGGAATTGCCAAGAACGCGATGACGTCAACCACGTACGACGAGACTAGAAAAGGCCAGTTCAGAACCAAGCGCGGCACCCTTTGGGCTCCTTTTGCTAATCTCGTGTTAGTAAAAGTTTGGTGAGAGACGATTCGCGCTTTTTCAGACTCGTGGCTTTTAGATTGTTTTCTGTGGTTCAGTTTGTGCTTGTGGGTTTGTATCTGCTCTTCAGTGCGTGCAAGCAAGCTACGCGTGACTCAGTCATTGTGTTCTTGTTCGTTCGTTACTGTTTTTCAGGTCGCTCTTCACAGGGCTTGCTGTTCTTCAGTGCGTTCTGTTACTTTGTTCTGAGCAGCCGACCGTTTTCTAGCCATGTTGTGTATACGTACTCCTCGTAGAGTTCGTGCTGTGCGGGGGCTTGGTGTTGGGGTCCTGACCTTGACACAAGTCCAGTCCATGAACAGGGTGGGGAGGAGTTCATGGACCAAGAATTGGTTGCTTCAGCGTGACCAGTTCTCTCATATGCCTTTGCTCCGTGAGATCCGTGAGAATAATCCTGATGATTTCAGGAACTTTCTCTGGATGACGGACCCTGTATTTCACTGTTTGTTGGCTTTGCTGACCCCCTATATCAGCAGGCAGGATACCTGCATGAGGCAAGCCATCACTCTGGAGCAGAGGCTCATCGCTACCCTGTGGTACTTGGCGACAGGGAGAAGCCTGCAGGACTTGAAGTTCGACAGGCATCTCCCCCCAGGCTCTGGGGATCATTATCCCAGAGACCTGTTCTGCCATCATCCAGGTCCTGCAGAAGGAGTATATGAAGGTAAGATTTTTATCCTTTAATATCACATTTCATTGTATATAATGTTTGCTAATATATTGTATTTCTTTCCTCTTTCCCTAATTACCATGATTGTAATATGCTGTGAATGTCCCCTTTGCCCTCATGCATGCTGGAATTTAAAAAAAAAATTTTTTGTCCTTCATACATATTTGCCTTCACTTACCTCCCCAGCATGGTCTCCTGCCCTATATTCACCTCATGTAGTCACTTAACCAGTTGCCGACCGCCGCACGACTATATACGTCGACAGAGCGGCACGGGCAGGCAAAAGGACGTACAGGTACGTCCTTGCCTGCCCGCGGGTGGGGGGTCCGATCGGACCCCCCCCCGGTGCCAGCGGCGGTCGGATCGAGGTCAGGGTCGATCAAAGGTGAGGGGGAGGCCACTCATTCGTGGCCCCCCCCTCGCGATCGCTCCTGGCCAATGACAAGCTTCCTCGGCTTCTGTGAATGTAAACAGAAGCAGAGGAAGTGATGTAATCTCTCCTCGAGTCGGTCTTTTCGTCCGGCGCCGAGGAGAGAAGACATCCAAGTAAGTGCACCAACACTACACATACAGTAGAACACGCAGGCACACTTGTCACCCCCCTGTCACCCCCCGATCACCCCCTGATCACCCCCCTGTACCCCCTGTCACTCTGACACCAATAGCAGGTTTTTTTTTTTTCTGATTTATTGCATTGGTGTCAGTTTGTGTCAGTTACAAGTGTTAGGGCAGTTAGGTTAGCCCCCTTTAGGTCTAGGGTACCCCCCTTTAGGTCCAGGGTACCCCCCTAACCCCCCTAATAAAGTTTTAACCCCGTGATCACCCCCCCGTCGCCAGTGTCACTAAGCGATCGTTTTTCTGATCGCTGTATTAGTGACACAGGTGACGCTAGTTAGGGAGGTAAGTATATAGGTTCGCTGTCAGTGTTTTATAGCGACAGGGACCCCCATATACTACCTTCTAAAGGTTTTAACCCCTTGATTGCCCCCTAGTTAACCCTTTCACCAGCGATCACCATATAATTGTTACAGGTGACGCTGGTTAGTTGGTTTGTTTTTTGTAGTTTATTATAGTTTATTATAGTTTTAGGGCACCCGCCGTTTATTACCCTATAAAGGTTTAACCCCCTAATTGCCCGGCGGTGATAGAAGTTAAGTTTTTAGGGTCAGATAAGGTCTGCGTCGCCCCAGGCAGCGTCAGGTTAGCGCCAGTACCGCTAAAACCCACGCACGCAGCATACACCTCCCTTAGTGCTATAGTATCTGAACGGATCGATATCTGATCCGATCAGATCTATACTCCCCAGCAGTTTAGGGTCCCCCAAAAAAACGCAGTGTTAGCGGGATCAGCCCAGATACCTGCTAGCACCTGCGTTTTGCTCCTCGGCCCAGCCCAGCCCAGCCCACCCAAGTGCAGTATCGATCGATAACTGTCACAAAACACTAAGCACACATAACTGTAGCGTTCGCAGAGTCAGGCCTGATCCCTGCGATCGCTAACAGTTTTTTGGTAGCGGTTTGAATCAGTCGCTGACAGTCAGGAGCTTTTTTGCCTGTGAGTCTCACTAGTGTACCCCTAAATTTAGAGGCCAAAATGGCAAATCGAAGGTACACTAGTGAAGAGGCCTACACGTTTCTGAGTATGACAGATAGTGAAGAGGAAGTCACTCATCTGTCAAGTTCAGGCTCAGAATACGAACCTGTAGAGGACAGCGGCTCCATGACAGATAGCTCTGACGACGGAGTTGTGGTCCCTGCTAGGGTCAGGCGTACCAGACCCCGATCTTCTTCTTCTGTCCTTGAAGTGCAAGAACCGCAGGGCTCTCGTAGGGAGCAGAGAGGTACTAGTGCCGCTACTCCTTCTGGTGAACTGGCAAGCACCAGCGGCCTAGTACACCCTGGTCGTACATCCAGCACTGCAGTATCACGTGGTGACGTGGCGAGTCCCATAAGTGCAGTTCAAGCTGGCGAGGTGGCAAGCACAACTAGTGTCCCGCTGCCACCAATAAGACAAAGACAGGCCCGTCGTGCCCATAGTGCCCTTCCTGCTGCATTCGCCAATCCGAATTGGGTACCCACCACTTCTGCAGCACCCGTACTTCCCCCTTTCACTGGCCAACCCGGAATTCAGGTGGAAACAGTTGACTTTATGCCACTGGATTTTTATTCACTGTTTTTCACCGAAGATCTCTATAGATCTATTGTGGACCAAAGCAATTTGTACGCTGGTCAACACATCGCCGCTAATCCCCAGTCCTCCCTTGCCAGAGATTGGAGACCAATTACGGTCTCCGAATTTAAGATCTTTCTGGGCCTTTCCCTCAACATGGGCATAACCAAAAAGAGTGAGTTGCGGTCATATTGGTCCACTGACCCAATTCACCATATGCCCGTGTTCTCTGCCTCCATGACCAGGGCACGATACGAGCAGATTTTGCGGTTCATGCACTTCAACGACAATGAACTCTGTCGTCCTCGTGGAGACCCTGCATACGATCGGCTCTACAAAATTCGGCCCCTCGTAAACCACTTCAACCAACGTTTTGCAGACTTGTTTACCCCCCATCAAGTTGTCTGCGTTGATGAGTCCCTGATTAAGTTTTCTGGCCGCTTGTCCTTCAAACAGTACCTTCCCAGCAAGCGTGCCAGATACGGGGTCAAGATGTATAAGCTCTGTGACAGGGCCACAGGCTATACATGTAGATTTATGGTTTACGAGGGCAAAGATAGTCACGTAGAGCCGATCAACTGCCCTGACTACATAGGAAGCGCTGGCAAGATAGTGTGGGACTTGGTGTCACCCTTATTCGGAAAGGGGTACCACTTGTACGTGGACAATTATTATACGAGCGTGCCACTTTTTAGTCACTTGTTTGATCAGCAGATTGGAGCATGTGGCACCGTGCGACCTAATCGCCGGGGCTTTCCCCAGCGGCTTGTAGAGTCCCGTCTTAGGCTGGGGGAGAGAGCCTGCTTGAAGTATAATAATTTGCTCGCTATGAAGTGGAGGGATAAGAAGAATGTTTTCGTTCTCACCTCCCTTCATGCAGACACGACGACCCAAATTACTACGGCGACTGGTGTTGTGGAGAAACCCCTCTGTGTCCACGAATACAACCTTAATATGGGAGGGGTGGACCTCAACGACCAGTTGTTGGCGCCGTACCTAATTGCCCGTAAGGCCAGACACTGGTACAAAAAAGTGTCTGTTTATTTATTTCAATTGGCTTTGCTGAACGCTCATGTGCTATACAGAGCTTCAGGACAGACTGGATCCTTCCTTAAATTCCAGGAAGAGATCGTCAGAGCCCTTCTGTTTCCAGACGGTGCTCCACCTCACCTTCCCAATCCAAATGCAGTAGGCCGGCTGCATGAGAGGCATTTTCCTTATGTCCTCGAGAGTACCCCTACCCAACGAGCCCCCCAAAGAAAATGTCGTGTCTGCAGAAAGCGCGGATTTAGGCGTGACACCCGGTATTATTGTCCCTCCTGTCCTGGCAATCCTGGTCTTTGCATTGGTGAATGTTTTGAACGCTACCATACACTAGTTGAGTATTAGCGTAGGGTACAGCACTGCACAGACTAGGACACACTTCCACAGGGTCTCCCAAGATGCCATCGCATTTTGAGAGACCCAAACCTGGAACCGTTACAGTTTTAAAAGTTACAGTTATAAAAAAAAAAAAAGTAAAAAAAAAAAAAAAAGTAAAAAAAAAAAAAATACACAAAAAAAATATAAAATAAAAAAACCAAAAATAGTTGTCGTTTTATTGTTCTCTCTCTCTCTATTTTCTCTCTATTGTTCTGCTCTTTTTTACTGTATTCTATTCTGCATTGTTTTATTGTTATGTTTTATCATGTTTGCTTTTCAGGTATGTAATTTTTTTATACTTTGTTTTTTTTATTGTTAACCACCTTTGTGTTTTCAGGTACGCCATTCAGCTGCAGCGCGGATTTATTTATCTTGACAGCAACAGCGTTTGCTCCCACGATACATAAAGCCGTGACTCCAGCGCTGTCGGAGGTGATTTCACCACCACAGTTACATACTTCAGCATATATGCCGAAGCGTGGGGGCAGAAGTGGGTGGAGGAGCGATTTGCTCCTGCCTTTTGCGGGAGGATGCCCCCATGCTTCGGCATATATATATTTTAGGTAGGCACAGGTTGCGTTAAATGTTTTATTTTTTACTATGGTTTTTTTTTGTATTTGCTTTGCAGGTATGGTAAGTATTACTGTTATACTCTAATGTTACTTTGTTTTTTGTTAACCATCATTTGCTTAGCAGGTACGCCATTCAGTTGCAGCGCGGATTTATTTATCTTGACAGCAACAGCGTTTGCTCCCACGATACATAAAGCCGTGACTCCAGCGCTGTCGGAGGTGATTTCACCACCACAGTTACATACTTCAGCATATATGCCGAAGCGTGGGGGCAGAAGTGGGTGGAGGAGCGATTTGCTCCTGCCTTTTGCGGGAGGATGCCCCCATGCTTCGGCATATATATATTTTAGGTAGGCACAGGTTGCGTTAAATGTTTTATTTTTTACTATGGTTTTTTTTTTGTATTTGCTTTGCAGGTATGGTAAGTATTACTGTTATACTGTAATGTTACTTTGTTTTTTGTTAACCATCATTTGCTTAGCAGGTACGCCATTCAGTTGCAGCGCGGATTTATTTATCTTGACAGCAACAGCGTTTGCTCCCACGATACATAAAGCCGTGACTCCAGCGCTGTCGGAGGTGATTTCACCACCACAGTTACATACTTCAGCATATATGCCGAAGCGTGGGGGCAGTGGGTGGAGGAGCAATTTGCTCCTGCCTTTTGCGGGAGGATGCCCTCATGCTTCGGCATATATAAATGGTGCATGTATGCCCATCATTAGAAGTGGGTGGATGAAGGGAGGTATTCTAATGGTGGGCATACCCACCGATCAATATCTTTTTTTCGTTCAGCCCACAGGCTGCATGAAAAAAAAGTTTACAATATATGCCCAACAAGGACCAGCAACGTACTGGTATGTTGCTGGACTTTGAGTGGTTATACCAGAATGATGCCTGCAGGTTTAGGTATCATCTTGGTATCATTCTTTTCAGCCAGTGGTCGGCTTTCATGTAAAAGCAATCCTAGCGGCTAATTAGCCTCTAGACTGCTTTTACAAGCAGTGGGAGGAAATGCCCCCCCCCCCACCGTCTTCCATGTTTTTCTCTGGCTCTCCTGTCCCAACAGGGAACCTGAGAATGCAGCCAGTGATTCGGCCAGCTGACCATAGAGCTGATCAGAGACCAGAATGGCTCCAAACATCTCTATGGCCTAAGAATCCGGAAGCTACGAGCATTTCATGACTTAGATTTCGCCAGATGTAAACAGCGCCATTGGGAAATTGGGAAAGCATTTTATCACACCGATCTTGGTGTGGTCAGATGCTTTGAGGGCAGAGGAGAGATCTAGGGTCTAATAGACCCCAATTTTTTCAAAAAAGAGTACCTGTCACTACCTATTGCTATCATAGGGGATATTTACATTCCCTGAGATAACAATAAAAATGATTTAAAAAAAATAAAAATGAAAGGAACAGTTTAAAAATAAGATAAAAAATCAAAAAATTAATTAAAAAAAAAAAAAAAAAAAAAAAAGCACCCCTGTCCCCCCCTGCTCTCGCGCAAAGGCGAACGCAAGCGTTGGTCTGGCGTCAAATGTAAACAGCAATTGCACCATGCATGTGAGGTATCACCGCGAAGGTCAGATCGAGGGCAGTAATTTTAGCAGTAGACCTCCTCTGTAAATCTAAAGTGGTAACCTGTAAAGGCTTTTAAAGGCTTTTAAAAATGTATTTAGTTTGTCGCCACTGCACGTTTGTGCGCAATTTTAAAACATGTCATGTTTGGTATCCATGTACTCGGCCTAAGATCATCTTTTTTATTTCATCAAACATTTGGGCAATATAGTGTGTTTTAGTGCATTAAAATTTAAAAAAGTGTGTTTTTTCCCCAAAAAATGCGTTTGAAAAATCGCTGCGGAAATATTGTGTGAAAAAAAAAAATGAAACACCCACCATTTTAATCTGTAGGGCATTTGCTTTAAAAAAATATATAATGTTTGGGGGTTCAAAGTAATTTTCTTGCAAAAAAAAATAATTTTTTCATGTAAACAAAAAGTGTCAGAAAGGGCTTTGTCTTCCAGTGGTTAGAAGAGTGGGTGATGTGTGACATAAGCTTCTAAATGTTCTGCATAAAATGCCAGGACAGTTCAAAACCCCCCCAAATGACCCCATTTTGGAAAGTAGACACCCCAAGCTATTTGCTGAGAGGCATGTCGAGTCCATGGAATATTTTATATTGTGACACAAGTTGCGGGAAAAAGACAAATTATTATTTTTTTTTTTTTTTTTTGCACAAAGTTGTCACTAAATGATATATTGCTCAAACATGCCATGGGAATATGTGAAATTACACCCCAAAATACATTCTGTTGCCTCTCCTGAGTACGGGGATACCACATGTGTGAGACTTTTTGGGAGCCTATCCGCATAGGGGACCCCGAAAACCAAGCACCGCCTTCAGGCTTTCTAAGGGCGTAAATTTTTGATTTCACTCTTCACTGCCTATCACAGTTTCGGAGGCCATGTAATGCCCAGATGGCACAAACCCCCCCCAAATTACCCCATTTTGGAAAATAGACACCCAAAGCTATTTGCTGAGAGGTATAGTGAGTATTTTGCAGACCTCACTTTTTGTCACAAACTTTTGAAAATTGAAAAAAGAAAAAAAAAAATATGTTTTTCTTGTCTTTCTTCATTTTCAAAAACAAATGAGAGCTGCAAAATACTCACCATGCCTCTCAGCAAATAGCTTGGGGTGTCTACTTTCCAAAATGGGGTCATTTTGGGGCGGTTTTGTGCTATCTTGGCATTTTATGGCCTTCAAAACTGTGATGGGTAGTAAGGAGTGAAATCAAAAATTAACGCTCTTAGAAATCCTGAAGGCGGTGATTGGATTTCGGGGCCCCGTATGAAGCTAGGCTCCCAAAAAGTGCCACTCATGTGGTATCCCCGTACTCAGGAGAAGCAGCAGAATGTATTTTGGGGTGTAATTCCACATATGCCCATGGCATGTTTGAGCAATATATCATTTAGTGACAACTTTGTGCAAAAAAAAAAAAAAAAAAAAAAAAAATTGTCACTTTCCCGCAACTTGTGTCAAAATATAAAATATTCCATGTACTCATCATGCCTCTCAGCAAATAGCTTGGGGTGTCTTCTTTCCAAAATGGGGTCATTTGGGGGGGTTTTGTGCCATCTGGGCATTTTATGGCCTTCAAAAATGTGATAGGTAGTGAGGAGTGAAATCACAACTTTACGCCCTTAGAAATCCTGAAGGCGGTGCTGGGTTTTCGGGGCCCCGTACGCGGCTAGGCTCCCAAAAAGTCCCACACATGTGGTATCCCCATACTCAGGAGAATCAGCAGAATGTATTTTGGGGTGCAATTCCACATAAGCCCTTAGCCTGTGTGAGCAATATATCATTTAGTGACAACTTTGTGCAAAAAAAAAAAAAAATTGTCACTTTTCCGCAACTTGTGTCAAAAATTAAATATTCCATGGACTCAACATGCCTCTCAGCAAATAGCTTGGGGTGTCTACTTTCCAAAATGGGGTCATTTGGGGGGGGTTTGTGCCATCTTGGCATTTTATGGCCTTCAAAACTGTGATAGGTAGTGAGGAGTAAAATCAAAAATTTATGCCCTTAGAAATCCTGAAGGCGGTGCTTGGTTTTTGGGGCCCCGTACGCGGCTAGGCTCCCAAAAAGTCCCACACATGTGGTATCCCCGTACTCAGGAGAAGCAGCAGAATGTATTTTGGGGTGTAATTCCACATATGCCCATGGCATGTTTGAGCAGTATATCATTTAGTGACAACTTTGTGCAAAAAAAAAAAAAAAAAAAATTGTCACTTTCCTGCAACTTGTGTCCAAATATAAAATATTCCATGGACTCAACATGTCTCTCAGCAAATAGCTTGGGGTGTCTACTTTCCAAAATGGGGTCATTTGGGGGGGGTTTGTGCCATCTTGGCATTTTATGGCCTTCAAAACTGTGATAGGTAGTGGGGAGTAAAATCAAAAATGTATGCCCTTTGAAATCCTGAAGGCGGTGCTTGGTTTTCGGGGCCCCGTACGCGGCTAGGCTCCCAAAAAGTCCCACACATGTGATATCCCCGTACTCAGGAGAAGCAGCAGAATGTATTTTGGGGTGTAATTCCACATATGCCCATGGCATGTTTGAGCAATATATCATTTAGTGACAACTTTGTGAAAAAAAAAAAAAAATTGTCACTTTCCCGCAACTTGTGTCCAAATATAAAATATTCCATGGACTTAACATGCCTCTCAGCAAATAGCTTGGGGTGTCTACTTTCCAAAATGGGGTCATTTGGGGGGGGTTTGTGCCATCCTGGCATTTTATGGCCTTCAAAACTGTGATAGGTAGTGAGGAGTAAAATCAAAAATGTATGCCCTTTGAAATCCTGAAGGCGGTGCTTGGTTTTCGGGGCCCCGTACGCGGCTGGGCTCCCAAAAAGTCCCACACATTTGGTATCCCCGTACTCAGGAGAAGCAGCTGAATGTATTTTGGGGTGCAATTCCACATATGCCCATGGCCTGTGTGAGCAATATATCATTTAGTGACAACTTTTTGTAATTTTTTTTTTTTTTTTTTTTTTTGTCATTATTCAATCACTTGGGACAAAAAAAAAAAATATTCAATGGGTTCAACATGCCTCTCAGCAATTTCCTTGGGGTGTCTACTTTCCAAAATGGGGTCATTTGGGGGGGTTTTGTACTGCCCTGCCATTTTAGCACCTCATGAAATGACATAGACAGTCATAAACTAAAAGCTGTGTAAATTCCAGAAAATGTACCCTAGTTTGTAGGCGCTATAACTTTTGCGCAAACCAATAAATATACGCTTATTGACATTTTTTTTACCAAAGACATGTGGCCGAATACATTTTGGCCTAAATGTATGACTAAAATTGATTTTAATGGATTTTTTTTATAACAAAAAGTAGAAAATATCATTTTTTTTCAAAATTTTCGGTCTTTTTCCGTTTATAGCGCAAAAAATAAAAGCGGCAGAGGTGATCAAATACCATCAAAATAAAGCTCTATTTGTGGGAAGAAAAGGACGCAAATTTCGTTTGGGTACAGCATTGCATGACCGCGCAATTAGCAGTTAAAGCGACGCAGTGCCAAATTGTAAAAAGTGCTCTGGTCAGGAAGGGGGTAAATCCTTCCGGGGCTGAAGTGGTTAACAATGTATTTTATCAGCTCCATAGTAGTGCTTTACCCCAAACACCCCCTAAAATGTTTTTAAATGTGATTTGTGCTTTAAATTCAGGCAGAGTGCCAGAGGCTTTTTTTTGTGGTGTCCCCAAATCATTTTTAACCCGCCCTCCCCCCAACTGCTAAGTCAGCTGATACCAATTCTCTATCTATCCTCAATCATCTATCTGCTGACTTTGCCAAACCCATACACAGTATACCCATCTCTTTTGTGGTCAGATTTATTGATGAATTCCCCAAAGCATGTAGTGCAAGGGCCTGCCGGTATACTTTCAAATGGTACTGTTTAAAGTTTTTGTATCCTATTATTATCTTGATAGGTAATAGCAGAATGTCCAAATGTGCTCAAATGTGTACTGTGTGTATTTATATCTTTGTATTATGACACTTCTTACCTGTCCAGTAGGCTGCCAATAGTGTAACTATGGAGGGGCTGGCCAAAGTAATACCCATTATTTAGGCATTCATCTCTCAATGAAGTGGAGAGGGTTACCTGTCCGAGATCCCCCCCCATAATGTTAGAAATGGCCCATGAGAGGGGGGGATTATGATAGGTGTACCTTATACTTTGGTGTTGTAAAGTTCCCCTTAATAAATGTTATCTGGATGTTGTCCAAGAATGTTTGTGTCTAATCTGCTTTCCATGTTTATGTGCAAAAATACTAATTTATTTTTGTTTTCCTCAACAGTTTCCTTCCACGCCACAGGAATGGCAGACTGTGGCCTCCCACTTTGCCCAGCGGTGGGACTTTCCTAACTGCGGAGGGGCAATTGATGGGAAACATGTCCACATCGTCCCACCACCCAACTCGGGGTCGTACTATTATAATTACAAGGGGTTCAATAGTATTGTGATGTTGGCGGTGGTGTTGGCTAATTACGAGTTCCTGTATGTGGACGTGGGGAAGAGTGGCGGAGTGGTGGAGTCATCGCCCAGACGGAGTTTTACAGGCGTCTCCAGAATGGCAGCTTGGACTTGCCACCTCCAGAAGAGAATGTGGAAGGACTCCCATTCATCTTCGTTGCGGATGAAGCATTTGCGCTGGGGGACCATCCTATGCGGCCATTCCCGATGAGGACCCTCACCCAAATTTGGCTTTTATAAAAATTGCTAAAACATTTTAGCACACAAAAAAAGAAAGTGATTTGGAGGTGTTTTAAACTCTACCCAAAACATCAATGATGTTCTTATTTTTTTGAATAACATCATTGATGTTTTTCTGGAGGTTTTCCAATGCTAAATTACACCCCATGATCTGGGCACTTTCTGATGTGAAAGGATCTGGATCCACAACATCACGATCACCTAAAAAGAGAGAAACCAAACAAAAACAGGTATAAAAAATATGCCGGCATCCATCTCTTACCTGAACCTGTGGTCGCAGACACTCACCTGTTGTGGTGACTAGTTCCACCACATCTTCTTCCTCCTGCCTTTTCTCCCCTATGTAAAACAAAAATGGTATACTTAGCACACAGATATTTGATGGCAGAACTATAAATAGGAAACATTGCTTGGAAGTGTGGTACAATTGTCTATTTTGGCAGAGTTCCAAAATGTAGCATTTTCAGTGTCCTTTGTCAAGCTGCAATACTTTACCTGTTTGGTACAAGCTTCACAGATGGAGACCCCCTATAGTATACACTGGAGCACCTGTGTGGCCCCCCTAATAAAAATGGTGTTCTGGTGTCCCGCACTAGTGCTCCAGTGTCCAGATGTGAAAAAAGCTGCTCAGTGTCCTCTCCTTACACAGAATCTAGTTTGCATTTCATTCTAGTAACAAAGCCATCTACACAACCAAATTAGTTTCATACAAGTAGGGCATAAAAAATGTGGCCAAATGCATATGGCCAAAACAATGGTGTTTTATAGGCCAAAGAAAAATGTTTGATACGAATGAATAATGTGCCCATGAACATGAAAGTTGCCATTTTAAAATGTACAACACTTTTAAGAAAAGCACATATAGCAGCACGAACGTAATAAAGACAAAAAGAATAGGAACACCGCACATCTACTTACTTTTTTGCAGTACTCTCCAGATCTTTCTGTACTGCTCATGTTCTCATAATTTGAGGTCCGACCACCGTTTCCTGAGCTGATCTTTCGATTGACGTACCCCGAAATTCCGGTGCAGACTTTTGACCACTTTCGCCATGATCTTGGCCTTTCGGACATTGGGGTTGGGGTAAGGTCCATACTTCCTGTCATAGTCGGCCTTCTTCAGGATGTGCACCATCTCCAACATCTCCCTAAAGGACATATTCGATGCCTTAAATCTTCTCCTTCTGGATCTGGACGTCTCCGGATCCAGGCTTTCCTCCTCCTCGTTGCTGTAATTAGCACGCACCTGCTGTGTCTCCGCCATGTGCTCTTCACCCACTGCGCAGAACGAAAAGGGGCGGGGAATAGACTAGAAAGAACGTCAGGGGCAGGCGGAGTTACACGCATGCGCAGTGTGTATAAAGCGTAACATGCGTGCGTATTATGTACGATCTGTGAGCGGAGGAAGGAGCATCGGAGGCGCCGATCGTGATAATGAAGGTAAGATCTAAACTTGGGCCTATACTGCTTCAAAATTGAAGCCTATATTGTAACAAGATTAGGAGAGTTTGGCCTGACCTTAGGGTTTGTCTTGTGTTGTGTCTTGCAGAGAAAATGGATGGCTTCAACGACCACAATTTCCTATCCCTGTTCATAGACAAGTACAGGGAGCTACCCTGTCTGTGGCAGGTAAGACATCCCCATTACAACAATAAACAAAAGAGGCAGGCAGCGCTGGAGAAACTGCTGGAGTTGGTGAAGCCGGTGGTCCCCACAGCAACCATCCCCTATTTAAAAAACAAAATTGGTGGCCTGAGGAGCACTTATCTAAGGGAGCGCAAGAAGGTCACGGATTCCCAGAGATCAGGAGCTACAGCAGATGACGTTTATGTCCCTAGGCTCTGGTACTATGAGAGACTGCGATTTCTGTCAGACCACACTGACGTCAGGGAATCCCTCTCTACTCTTCCTTCCACTCTTCCTTTCACCCCAGCTGAGGCTTCCGATGTCCAGCCTGGGCCTTCAAGCCAGGAAGAAGTGGAGGAGCCCAGCTGGAGTCAGGTATAGCATTGTTCTACAGATTTCTGGTCAATAAATAAATTATGTTTACTAGATGTCATTATTGATCACTAATTGCTGATTGCAAAAAGTGTTTTACATATCAATAGACAGTAGTGGGCACCCAAAATTGGGACAAGAATGAAAAATTCTGGTCTCAGAATGATAGTCTGTTATATTTGTTAACATTCAATTTGCAACAGTCAGGAGGTGAAAATTGTGTGTGATTGATGAAAAAAATACTAAAACAATGTCCCTTTTTCATACACAGGAACACCTCAGCCAGGAGGAGGCTGTGGAATGTGGCAGCTAGGAGGAGGCGGGGCTAAGTTGCAGCCAGGAGGAGGCGGGGCTAAGTGTCAGCCAGGAGAAGCCTGGGACAAGTCGAAGCCTGACCGAATCGCAGGTTCCTCCCCTCCGCTTTCCATACAAAAGAGCGAGGAAAGCGACTCGCATGCAGGATTCTGCGCTCAGGCTCATTCAGGAGGCTTCTGCGTCCCTCAGAGCCTTATCCACTCCTGAAGAGGCCTTTGCCTGCATGGCTGCCACAAAACTGCAGGGCATGCAGGAAGGTCAACGCAAGCTATGTGAGGACCTTCTGTATAAAGTCCTAAGTAAGGGGGTGAGTGGGGAACTAACACCCAATACCCACCTAAGTGAGTTGGCCCCTCCTCCTCCTCCTCCTCCTGCTGCCACAACTCCACCACCAGAGCCACAGCATGGAAGGAGGCGTGGAAGGAAGACAAGAGGGTGATGACCCTGGGTTCAGTCTGGTCTGGCAAAAGATGCAGTCTCTTGTATGACCACAGCCTGGGGACACAGATGTCATCTGCTGCTTTCCGGATCTCTGGGACTTCTGGACCAGACTGCACTCCCTTAGATAAGGACTCCTCAGGCCACCAATTTTGCTTAAAAATAGTTGATGTGTGCCCTGGGGGTCCAAGGCTTCACCCATTTCTGCTGTTTCTCAAGCGTTGCCTCCCTCTTTGTTTAGTTGTGAGCCCTTAATAAATGATTTTTTTTTTTTAAATTATACTCTCCTATGTGTGTTTTCATTCAAAAAGGACAGTTTGTTGGTGACGATTCAGGTACATTTCTAAAGTACAATGTGAAATTAACAAGAGACAACAACACCAAACAATCTCCTACAGATTAAATATAACAACATATCAATGGTGTTGTGGTAACTTGACACACAAAACACACACAAAAATATTCTGTAGTAAAACTAAAAATACAATAAAACAAAGATCAGCCTTGAAAAAAATACAAACCAAAAAAAATAATCTGCCTTAAAACAAAAAAAACAAAAAATACAACACAAAAATAATGTTGTCAGATGTGACAAATCAAAATATACTGAGGGAATCCCGATAAATAGTAAAGAAAGAAGTTTGTGAGAAGTCTGTGTGAATATGAGCAGCAAAACTACTTCATTCTTCTCACATTATAAAGAAGAAGAGAGTGCGCTGTATTAAACCATTTTTAACATTGCAGCGTGCCGAAAGTGCTGTATCCATTGCGAACGCTAAGTTTACCAGACCGAGCTGTTCCGTCTCGGAATTTCTTCTGAGTATGTGTGGCACTTTGTGCGCCGGAACAGGCCACACGGTCGGAATTGACGCGATCGGATTTTGTTGTCGGAAAATTTTATAGCCTGCTCTCAAACTTTGTGTGTCAGAAAATCCGATGGAAAATGTCCATTGGAGCCCACACACGGTCGGAATTTCTGACAACACGCTCCATTCGGACATTTTCCATCGGAAAATCCGACCGTGTGTATGCAGCATTAGAGTAATGCTGCGTACACACGATCGGAATTTCAGCCCGCAAAAGACCGATGAGAGTTTTTCATCGGAAAATGTGACCGTGTGTATGCTCCATCGGTCTTTTGCTGGCGGAATTCCAGCCAGCAAAAGATTGAGAGCATGCTCTCAATTTTTCAGGCGGGAAAAGTTCCTATCCGAAAATGCGATCGTCTGTGGCAATTCCGACGGGCAAAATCCCTACGCATGCTCAGAAACAATTCGACGCATGCTCGGAAGCATTGAACTTAATTTTCTCGGCTCATCGTGGTTTTGTACGTCACCGCGTTCTTAACGGTCATAATTTCAGCGAACTTTTGCGTGATCGTGTGTATGCAAGGCAAACTTGAGCGGAATCCCATCGGAAAAGCCGTCATATCTTTTTCCGATGAGAAATCCGCTCGTGCGTACGCGGCATTAAACTAAATCAAAATTTGCTGCCAAAATTAACACTGCACTCCACGCTGTGCCAGCACTGACTTCTGCGCCAAAAAAACTCTGCAGCAGCACCACCATTAGGCCTCTAGGGGTCGGGGCCCTTGCTACATATTGTTAAATGTATCCTATCTAAGTGATATAAGGCAATCAGTGCTTGAGCAATTACAAATTATTGTCTCTACTGTGTTTCTGCAATGTAACCTTTTCTGGATTTGTAAGCTGGGCACATGGAAGCCCTTTTGGGGTAAAGAGTAACACCATTTTCATGAAAAAAATATAGCAAATAGAAAAATAGTATAGCAGATACAATTGCTACGCAAGTCATTTTTTATTTAAAGGGCATTAAAAATGACCTTCCTTTTCAATCTGCAGCAATTGCAACTTTCTGTAAAATTCAATGCAAAATGATAACACGCAAGCCTTCTGTACACAGTGGGTGTAGAGAACTTCCCCAGAATCTGTGATTGGTTTACTGATTTCCCAGAAGTCTGCAAAAAGATACAAATGAAAGTAAAATCGAAGGCATTGTCTGCTATAGAATTTATGATTTTGGTGAGATACTCCTTAAAGGCGCTGAAACTTTCCTCATTAGAAGATTGCATGTACAGCTGATTAGATTGAACACAGACACTCCTATTCAGGAACCAGGCTTTCAAGAACATAGTAGAACATACAGGTAGAACACTGCTACAAAGTTTTGTAAAATACTTGCTAAGAACACAGATCACCCAGAGGGGATTTTTTTTTTTCTCAACAAAAGTAGAGTTAGGCCTCTTTCAGATGAACGATCCGTTCAGGTCCGACTGTCAGTTTTTTAGGCGGATCTGAACGGACCCTCCATAGACATCTATGGAGTGTCGGATGTCAGCGGTGACATGTCCGCTGACATCCGACCCGCTCCGATCCGAAAAAGTGTAATGGAGGAAAAACCTACTTTTCCATCCGTTTTCAGATCAGGTGACGACGGACTCTACGGTCCGTCATCATCCGATCCCCCATAGGGGAGAGCGGCACTGTGACAGGTCCGTCGCTGCACACTGACGGACCTGTCATCTGCCTGCTCAACGGGGATCCACAGAGCGATCCCTGCTGAGCAAGCGGATGTTCATGCGGCGGATCATCTCGGATCCGTCCTGTGTGAAGGAGCCCTTACTCTTTTAAGCTCAACTCCAGGCTCATCTTTTGCCTGTCCTTCCAAATGTTGGGCGGCATCGGCCGATTCAATAGAAACTGGTCCGTCAGAAGCCAGCTGTCCGGCTGGCTTCTGTCAAAGGGTCATGACCAAAAAAGGTCTGCAGAACGGCTCTCGATCAGTGCTCTCAGCAAATTGCTGAGAGCACTGACCGGAGTGTTCTGGTGAGGGGGCTGTCCCACTGTCGGAACACATTAGCACAACAGGGGAGATCGTTGTACTAACATCACATTCTGAGCTGTCAGTTCAACCGCTGAGTTGAACAAAAAAAAAAAAATAGACTAGCCATGTGTATGAGGATTTTAACCTAGGTTGTGTAATGATGCATTCCAAGGATAGTATCAAACAACCTGGCTCCTAGGAAGCAGCTGTTGCTAGGCATCAAATAACCCAAAAGAAGAGTGATAAAAAGTTGTGGGGGAGGACATGAAATTCAGTCCTGGAGTATGAAGAGGATAAGCAATGCATTCTATTTTTTTTTTTTTTTTTTTAAACCCAACATCTGGTTCTGAGCGGAAAGAGCTCAGAACCTGATGTTGGGTTTTAAATAAAGAATATAGCTATAAATGTTTTGTATATAGTGTCATATTGTTCTTTCATCCAATATCTCTCCAATATTATGGTGATTTTGTAGCTAGCAAAAATCATGTTGTATGATGTGGTCCTTAGTAGGACAAGCTGCTGCTGTCTTTCATTGTGTTAAAACACTCCTATATGGGTTTTTTTACTCTTTACAGTTACAAAAAAACAGGACAAAGTAAAATGGTTTAGCTGCTGAACTGGATTTAGTGAAGGCTTGGGCTTAATTGGTATTAGAGGAGATGTATAATTCCAAAGGTTAAATAAAAACAAGAGTAGTACCTGCCTTTTTTTAATTAATCTTCTCTCTTGTTTCTTAGAATTTCTTTACTTTACTTTACTTCAAACTTACAGGTAAATGAGATAAACAGAATTTTTTTTTTAAGAGACCAAAACAGGTTGCTATTTTGGTTAACATTTAATTTAAAACACTTTTTTTCATCAGCAGACTCACCAGCAATTCTATATTTGTTTCCCAGTCATATCATCATGAAGTGGATGTCTCACAGTCCACATGCCAAGTGTTAGCATTTTATTCCAGTGAACAGTGACTGCTATTGCAACATTTAGCCTGCTATAAAGTTCTATTATTAGCAATCAGCTGTGGGTCATGTAATATTTATTTTTCTGGCCTCAGCATTGTCACTGTAGAAGGAAACCATATGTGGATGTCAGTGGTGTCTCACAATAGTGCAGCCTGACAAACTGGACAGCAGAGAAAAACAAAAGAACAGACATGGAGTTAAAATATGTGGCATAAATGAAGACTAATTCACCTTGCACCTCTGCTGTGAACATTAAAAAGGTAGCCATACCTAAAGTAAACTGCTAATGCAAGAAAGCTTACTGCAGCAAACTTTTGTGGCAAATTGTAATTTACAGAGTGAAATTGACACTCCAAAACAATGTTGAAACCTTGGTTTCCATTCTGGGGAATTTTGGATGATCAATTTTATCTTTCTCCAGATATGCATCTGGCCAGAATAGTTACAGCATATTGAGTATTTGTGAGATTGGCTTCAGGTGGGCTCAATTATTGAAAAAAGTAAGACACAATAAAAACAAATTATTTGGATTGGTATTACAGGACAAACTAAAACTGTTTTTCATGTATTAAATATTATGTAGAAATGTCAGTGAATGCATTAGGAGATAATGCTAATACATTTTTTTTTAATATCAGGGCATTAAAGGGAATGTTTTTTTTACTAATATTCTTTTAGATATACATGCAAAGGTCAGCGGCTTTTAACAATGTGTGTTTTGTTTTAAAATACCTTGTATTTATAAACTAAATGCAATTATAATGTATATGTATTTAATGGCAGCTATATTTTATCTTTATTCTTATGCCGTATACACACAAGCGGACTTTCCGGCAGACTTGGTCCAGCGTACCGGACTCCATCGCACAATTCGATCGTGTGTGGGCTCCAGCGGACTTTTTTTCCCAAATAAAGCACGTTTCAAATCTTTCTGACAGACTCGAGTCCGGTCGAAAAAAATCCTCTCGTCTGTATGCTAGTTCGACGGACTAAAACCGACGCTAGGGCAGTTATTGGCTACTGGCTATCAACTTCCTTATTTTAGTCTGGTCGTATATCATCACGTACGAATCTGTGATCGTGATCGCGTGTGTCCAAGAAAGACTGTCGGACCTACTCTGTTGAAAAGTCCGCTCGTGTGTACGAGGCATTATTCTACATATCCCTACTGAGTAATTCTTTCTGCTCAATATTCCAAGACGATATACTTGCTGAATTGAAAAAAGCAAACAGGATTTGTAAAAGCCTGAGTGTTCACTGATAACAGTAAGACAAACTGCCTGCAAATGTAGAAAATACAGTGCTATTGGTTTTAGCAAAGCTCAACTGCAGTCTCTCCTCTACCCATCACCTTTGCCCTATTCACCCTTCCCTTGCTTGCTGTTCTGATGGAGATGAACAGAAAACTAGGGAAACAGTTGTCAGGGTCTTAGTAGGAGGCCGAGATGCAGAGAGGGCTCCCCTTGCGGCTGAGTGCAGCACAACCCTGAAGGTGACACAGGGATGTGGTGCTCACAGAAGCACGGGTTGCCTAGAAGTAGAAGCTGGTGTTGGGAACTTGACAAAACAAAGTCACTGGAGGCAATGTGCTTAAGGTCCAGACAGGGGGACCAATGGAAGTCCAATAGAAAATCAGAAGCCAAGCCAGGGGGTCAAACACAGTAAGACAGTCCAAGAACCGATTCAACAAATCCAGGTACAGAAGACAGAGGGAAGCGGAGTCCATTAATCAAGCCGGGTTCAGATGCAGGGAGCAGGCAGGAGGGGTCCAAAGCAAGCCGGTGCGTAGAGTCAGGAGGATCAGAGGAGTAGATAAACAAGCCGGGTCGGTACACAGGAGGTCAGGAGAACAGGAAACTCAATCACAGGAACACAGGAAGAGCTGATGATAATCCAGCGATGTGACACTGTCAGTGGAGCGTTTAAATAAACAAGGCGCCTGTATCATGTCGTGCGCGCACCGTTACGTTCGTGCGTACGCACAATTGCGGCATTGTCACACACGCGCATTCGCCCGATCGCGGCGCCAGGCTTACATCTAGTAAGGGTATTGTACCTTCGTGTACGCTGATGCGCGTTAGCGCGACCTTGCCTGTGCTGGTTAGCTGACCTTGTGGAACTGTGCATGGGGAGGCGCCTGTTCCCTGACAACAGTATAGGATCTGCAATGATTTTTGAACATGTGAAAGTTTTTGCTCTTGTGTACATTTTGAGAAAACATCACAAAAGATCACCAAAGAAGTAATCACTACTGCTCAGAAAGACATTGCTATATGTCTCAAGAAATGAACATGAGGATGTGCCACTGTGCTTCTAGGGTAATATTCTGTGGATGGATAAGACTGTTTGTCAAATGTGCACTATATTTGGTGAAAGAAGTACCACATACCAACGTGGAAAACCCATCACAGTCATACCAGGCTTGAAGCATGGTGATTCGTGGTTTGAGTTGCTTTGCTGCCATAAGTCCTGGACAGTGGACAGCTTGTTATCAGAGAGAAAATAATACATTTGAAAATATTTTACAGGAATGCTTGCAATCTGATGTTTCATAGAAGCTACATAGTTACATAATTAGGTTGAAAAAGAATACACTAGTCCATCTAGTCCACCAATAGAAAAAAAATAATAAAAGACACCTGTATACACAACCTTATATGCACAGTTATACCTTGCCAACAGAATACAATCAAGCTGCCGGAAGCAGGAAAGAGAATCCAATAATCTATGGCTTGCCCTACTGAGAAAAAGCCTTTCTGTATGTGAAGGGTAAATCTCTTTTCCTCCAGACGTAAAAAGCACCCCCTGACCCTCTGTAATAACCTGAAAGTGAATAACTCTACACCAAGTTCATTGTAGGGACAAATTATGTATTTTTACAGTTTGATTAATTGCCTCTTTTCAAAAGTGAATAAACTCAGTTTAGTTAATCGTTCCTCAAAGCTGAGCTCTTCTATGCCACTTATTTGGTTGACCTTCTCTGCACTTTCTCCAGTTCTGCAATATCCTTTCTTGTGAACTGGTGCCCAAAATTTTATTGCATATTTTAGATGAGGTATTACTACGGTAATCATTTGTACAGGGACAAAATTATGTTTCTCTGTCTGCAGTCTATACCTCTTTTAATAAAAGACATCATTTTGCTAGCTTTAGAAACTGCAGCTTGGCAGTGCATGCTATTATTAGGTTTATGATCTACCAAAACACCAAGATACTTCTCCACCATTTACTCGCCCAGATGCTCTCCTTCTAGAATGTATGATGCATGCATGTTTTTTAGCTACCAAGTGCATAACTTTACATTTATCAACATTTATCTCATTTGCCACATAGTTGCCCAATAGGGATGAGCCGAACACCCCCCCAGTTCGGTTCTCACCAGAACATGCGAACATGCAAAATATTTGTGCGAACATGCGAACACCATTAAAGTCTATGGGACACAAATATGAAAAATCAAAAGTGCTAATTTTAAAGGCCTATATGCAAGTTATTGTCATTAAAAGTGTTTGGGGACCTGGGACCTGCCTCAGGGGACATCAAGGGGTATCAATGCAAAAAAAAAGTTTTAAAAACTGCAGTTTTTTCAGGAGCAGTGATTTTAAAAATGCTTAAAGTGAAACAATAAACATGAAATATTCCTTTAACCACTTGTCGACCAGCCTCCGTCATTATACTGCACCAGGTCGGCACAATCCCGCGAGCCGTCGTAGCTATATGTTGGCTCCTTTAAGCAGGATAGCAGGTGCTCGCGCCACCAGAGGCATGTGCATGCATCGGCTGCACTCGAGGGGTGCCGATGCTCGTGACCGGTGGTCGCAATGACCGCCGGCCACAAGCGATCTCAGGCATGAGAGGCAGAAAAGGGAAGTGTGTGTGTAAACACACAAATCCATGTTCTGTTCTGAGAGGAGATGCAGATCGTGAGTTCCTAATAGTTAGGAACCACGATCTGTCATCTCCTATAGTCAGTCCCATTCCCCTACAGCCAGGGAACACAGTTAACCCCTTAATCGCCCGCTAGTGTTAACCTCTTCCTTGCCAGTGACATTTACTGTATACAGTAATCAGTGCATTTTTATAGCACTGATCGCTCTATAATTGTCAATCGTCCCAAAAATGTGTCAAAAGTGTCAGATGCCATAATGTCGCAGTCACAATAAAAATCGCAGATTGCTGCCATTACTAGTAAAAAAAATAATAATAAAAATGCCATAAATCTATCCCCTATTTTTTAGATGCTATAACTTTTGCGCAAATCAATCAATATCTGCTTATTGCGATTTTTTTTACCAAAAATATGTAGAAGAATACATATTGGCCTACGGAGAAAACAGAGTTAGGTACCTGGTAACTCTTTTTCTAAGAAGTCTTCCAGGGCAGCATCCGAGAGATAGGCTCCTCCTCCCTAAAACAGGAAACACATTAGTCCACCATTATAAATTTCACACTCTTACCTGTGTGCCTCAGTTATGTTAAAGCACCGAAGGAATTCCCTGTAAGCTGCAAGCTCCCCCTCTGTACCTAGTTTTTGTTGTTTCAAGGGTGGGAACTAGTGCTGCCCTGGAAGACTTCTTAGAAAAAGAGTTACCAGGTACCTAACTCTGTTTTCTCGAATCGTCTTCCAGGGCAGCATCCGAGAGGATATATCAAGCAATACTTACTAGGGTGGGGTTAGAGACTGGAGCACTTTACGACCAAATGCTTGGTCTTGGTCAGACAGCTGGTCTATGCGGTAGTGCTTAGCGAAAGTACTGAAGCTCGACCATGTCGCTGCCCTGCAGATCTGCTCCGGAGTTGCCCCTGCTTTCTCTGCGGCCGAGGTTGCCCAGGCTCTAGTTGAGTGCGCTCTGATTTCACTAGGTGGAGTGAGATTCTGTGCCTTATAGGTAATCTGTATGGCCATCCTTATCCATCTGCTGATGGTGCTTTTTGAAGCTTGTTTCCCTCTGTTGATTCCTGCATAGAGGATGAAGAGGGAGGTCGTTCTACGCCATTCTTTTGTTCTTTCGAGATACGCTATGAGCGTGTTCCTTACATCAAGTTTGCTGTAAATGTTTCTTTTCCTACTATCCATGGTTGTTGGAAGTGAGGGTATGACGATGTTTTGGGTTCTGTGAAATGTAGAAGAGACCTTGGGTAGAAAGGCCGGATCTGGAGAGAGAATTATCTTGTCCAGATGTATTAGACAGTATGGTTCTATTGAAGATAGAGCTTGGATCTCACTCACTCTTCTGGCGGATACTAAGGCCAGAAGGAGCGCAGTTTTTAACGTGAGGTTTTTGTCTGAGCTGTCCTCGATAGGTTCAAACGGAGGGGAAAGAAAGCCCTTAAGTACTGTGCCCATGTCCCAGGTGGGAGTTTTGTACAATTTGGCTGGTTTGGATCTTTTAAGAGCTATGAGGAATCGTCTTATCAGCGGGTCTTCCGCTAGTCTAGTATCCATGACCGAGGAAAGTGCTGCAACTTGTACTTTCAGGGTACTTGGTGATATGTTTTTGTCTGCACCATCTTGTAGGAAGTCCAAAACTATTGGAATTATCCCACCGTTGGAGATTGGTCTGTCTTCGTACCAAGAAACAAATTTTTTCCTTATTTTCTCATAGATGGCTCTCGTTACCGGCTTTCTGCTGTTTAAGATGGTGTTGATTACTCTGTCTGACAGGCCTTTGTTCTGGAGTTTTACCCTCTCAGTAACCAAGCCGAGAGCTTCGAGATTTTGTGGTTCGGATGGTTGACTGGGCCTTGTGACAGTAGATCCAGGCGGTCCGTCATTGTCAGCTGAGGTTGTATGCTGAGATTTTTTAAATGACTGAACCATGCTCTCCCCTGTAATGCTGGCTTGAAGGTTTTTAGCGCTTCCCCCACAGCTTTCAGCTCTCTCAAGTTTGAGGAGGCTCGTGCCCATTTGGGTGTCCATTTCCCTTGCGAGAACCGCCCTTCCATGTGGGCTCCCCATCCTAGGGCGCTTGCATCGGTGGTGATGCTGACTGGATTGACTTGAGCCCATCTGCGCCCCTCGATGACCCGAAGTGGGTTGAGCCACCAGTAGAGTGTTTGTTTGACTGTGGCGGGGACGGGAATGGATTTTTCTAGGGATGCTTGCCTGCCATCCCATTGGGACAGAATGTAGTTCTGTAAGGGTCGCATGTGAATTTGTGCCCAGGTGATGGCTGGAATGGAAGACGTCATCAGTCCTAGTACGGACATTCCGTGCCTGATCGTTGTGGAATGGTTCCTTAGCAGGGACGTAATTGCTTGTGTCATTTTTACGTCTTTTCCCTTTGTTAGGAAAATTTTTGACAGTCTGGAGTCCAGCACGTATCCCAGGTACACTACTCTCTGGCTTGGGATCATTTGCGATTTCTCTGCGTTTATTAACCATCCCAGGTTTTGCAGATAGATCATACTCTTGCGCAGGTTGTTTTCTAGGATTGCTGCTGAGTCCGCAAAGAACAGGAGGTCGTCTAAGTATGGTATTATTCCAATACCCTCTTGTCTTAGACCTTTTAGCGCTTCCGCCATTATTTTTGAGAATATTCTTGGAGCTGAGGAGATTCCGAAGGGGAGAGCTGTGTACTGTAGGTGCAGCGTAGCTGCTGGCCCCTGGATTGCGAACCTTAGAAACCTTTGGTGATCCTTCCTTATGGGGACATGTAGGTAGGCATCCTGTAAGTCTAGTGTTGCCATGAATGTCTCCTGTGGTAGGATGTTCCTGATTGAATAGATAGATTCCATTCTGAATCTCTTGTATCTTATTCCTCGGTTGAGTGGTTTGAGGTTTAGTATCAGCCTTAGTTTGCCTGATGGTTTTCTTTTTGCGAAGATGTGTGAGTAGAAGCCCTTCTGTTCCTCCTCTTGGGGAACGTGACAAATCACCTTCTGATCTAATAGTTTCTGTAGGGATTCTAGAAACACCTTTGCTTGATTGCTGTCCTTGGGTAGCATGGTCACTAAGTATTTGGTTGGGGGGCGGTTGGAGAATTCTATTGCGTAACCGTCCGCTATGGTGCGCAGTATGAATTTGTTTTCTGTTATCTCCTCCCATTGGTGGGAGAAAGCCGCCAATCTGCCCCCCACCTGAAGGCAGTCATTGTTTTTTGTTCTTTTGGGTATTAGGCTTGAGGATGAATTCACCTTTGCCTTTCTTGTTTTGTTGACCCCAGTGCTTTTTTGCCCCTGGCTTATTGAATTTCTTGAAATGCCGAAAGGGCGCCTTCCCTTGTCTCTTCTTGGTTTGAGGGAATCCCTTATTTTTTGCTGCAGTCCTATCCAGGACTGTTTCTAGTTCGGGACCAAACAGTAGGTCTCCAGTGAATGGTATGCCACATAAACGGTTCTTGGAAGGTGCATCCCCCCCCCAGGATTTTAACCACAGGGCTCTGCGGGCCGAGTTTAGTAGTGCCGTGGTCCTAGAGGATATTCTGACAGTTTCTGCTGAAGCATCTGCCAAGAAAGCTGCCGCTCTAGTTAGTGTGGGGATGGTTTTAATTAGTTCCTCCCTGGGTGTGTTGTTCTCCAATAGATCTTGCAGCTGGGTTAGCCAGATTAGCAAGGTTCGGGCTGTGCAGGTGGAAGCAATAGCCGGATTTAGGTTTGCCGCCCCTGCTTCCCATGCCCTTTTCAGGAGAGCTTCTATTTTCTTGTCCATGGGGTCGCTGAGGGTACCTGCGTCATCAAAAGCCAAGTCCGATTTGTTCGTGATTTTTGCCAGAGAGGCATCCACCTTGGGGCATTTAGCCCAGGTTTTGGTGTCTGCTTCCGCAAACGGGTATCTGCGTTTGATTGTGGCGGGGATGAAAAGCTTTTTCTCTGGGTCTTCCCATTCCTTTTTGACTATGTCTTTAAGTGTTTGGTGTACCGGGAACGTTCTTGGCTTCTTGGGCTGGAGCCCTTTGTACATTCTGTCATGCATAGTGAGTTCTGCGGTTTTCTGTTCTTTAATGCCTAGAGTGTCAGTGATGGCTTTGAGAAGACTGTCTGTGTCCTCAGAAGGAAACAGGTTGCAGTCTGTCGTGTCATCTTCCTCCTCTGAGTCTGAACAGATACCGTCTTCTGATTCAGATTGTTCAGATTCATCTGAATCCACCTCTTGTTCTGCCTGTACCTTGTTCTCCCTTGGAATGTGTGTTCCGCTGGTAGATGGGATACTGGCCTGAGCGACACTTGCTGGCGTTTCTAATTTCTCTATAGCTGAGCGTAGTGGTGCCATGGTGCTCTGAATTTCTTTCTTAAAAGAATTGAGCAGGTCTTTCAAAAATCCCTGTGATTCTTTTGCCACCATTTTGTCTAAGCATTTCTGACACAGGGGCTTTTTCCAATCTGGGGAAAGCCTGTGGCTGCATGAGGCACATGTTTTGCCTTTAGCCTTCCTTTCCTCAGGGGTCTTTGCCTGCAAGCGAGCATAGAGAACAAAAAAAAAAAACCCCGTGAGTTCAGGTGGTCAAAGGAACTGCCTGTAGATAGGCAGTAAAGAGGTTAAGACAGAGATAATTCAAGAATATTCTGGCTTACCTTGGAGCTGTCCTGATTTGCAGGATCTGCAGGGCAGGGTGGGGAAGCGTCAGACATGATCAGCCACCAGGATCCTCTGCTTAGAGGCCTTTTTATCTGCTTCCTGCATAAGCTCCGGCCCCGCCCCCGGCTGACCCCGTGCAGGTTGGTGGACACACCTGCACATGCCGCTGTATTGTAGAGTAACTGTGCTGGTAGTGAGGGGTAGCATTGAACAAATTTGCTATTTGTATTCTGTTTTCTTTCTCTTTTTTTTTTTTTTTTTATAAACTTCCCGCCCCTAGGTGTCCCTGCTCTATCTCCGTAGTAGATAGACTACGGGAAAATGGCCGCCAACCCGGAAGCGGAACTTCCTCGGCGCCATCTTGGTACACCCCCGACTTCCTGTAGCGGCCTGTGGCGGTGAGGACGCTGCTGCGCCGCCCGGAGAGCGGTGGATTCGTTTGGGGGGACAGCCGCAGCCACCAGGGACCTAATTTAGAAGGTGCAAAACCCTCCCTGCTAGACCCTCTGCTGCTGAGGTTTTCGGCAGCGGTCGGCGGCGGCGGCGGGGGGGGGGGGGGCCCATCTATGCATGTATCCATCCCCCCTGGCGGGCTCCAGATTCTGCGGAAAGCCAGAGGGGGGTGCTTGCGGAAGCATACACAGGCCTAACAGCGGCATGGGGTGGGGATGACAGAGTCCTCCTGCAGCCTGGGGGGATGATTGCAGACCCCTCAGTAGGGGCGAAATCTCAGGCTTTGAGCAATGTTGCCCAGTGCTGCGCCTGCTCGCCCTCCCAAAGCCCCTTGGGCTGTATGGGATGCTGGCAGGGGGTCTCCTGCAACAAGCACAGAGACAGGTGAAAATAAAATAACAAACGTTCTTGCAGCTCCTGTGGGTCCGGAGGAAACACAAACAACTGAGGCACACAGGTAAGAGTGTGAAATTTATAATGGTGGACTAATGTGTTTCCTGTTTTAGGGAGGAGGAGCCTATCTCTCGGATGCTGCCCTGGAAGACGATTCGAGAAAAAAAAAATAGCTTTTTAAAAAAAAATTGGGGATATTTATTATAACAAAAAGTACAAAATATTGTGTTTTTTCAAAATCGTCACTCTTTTTTTGCTTATAGCGCAAAAATTAAAAACTGCAGAGATAATCGAATACCATCAAAAGAAAGCTCTTTGTGATAAAGAGCCCCCTTCCTGAACCATGCCAGGCCTCATGCCCTCAACAAGGGGAGGGTGCTTTGGGGTCCCCCAAAGCACCTTGTACCCATGTTGATGGAGGTCTGCGGGTGAGGGACTTATCGGAATCTGTAAGCCCCCTTTAATAAGGGGGCCCCCAGATCCCCCCCCCATGTGAATGGGTACCGGGTACCCCTACCCTTTCACCAAAAAAAGTATCAAAAAGTAAAAAAACACAAAAAACAGTTTATGAGAATTTCTTTAGTAAAAAAGAAAAAAAAAAGTGTCCTGCTTCTTCAATTGCGATGTCCATCCTTCTTCAATCACAGTGCTGACGGACCCAAAAATAGAAAAAAAAGTCAAGGGCGGGGCCACCTGAGAACGTAACCAGATGACCCCAACCCCCTCTGATGGCATGTTATGTTACCGAGTGGCCGCGCCCTTGCCTATATAACAGCTGTCACTGCGAAAAGACAGCAGTCGACGTGAAGCCTCCCATCGAGCCGAGCTTTTTTTTTTATTGTCAAAAACTGTCTTTTGTGTACCCCTACCCGTTCACATAGGCAGAGCGGGATCTGGAGGCCCCCTTGTTAAAGGGGGCTTCCAGATCCTGATAAGCCCCCTACCTGCAGACCCCCACAACCACCGGGCAAGGGTTGTGGGGATGAGGCCCTTGTTTGGGATCCCAAAGGACCCTCCCCATGTTGAGGGCAAGTGGCCTGGTATAGTTCAGGGGGGGGCGCTCGCATGCCCCCCTTATTCTGACCTGCCAGGTTGCATGCTCGGATAAGGGTCTGGTATGGATTTTAGGGGGACCCCCACACCATTTTTTTTTTTATTTTGGCATTGTGTTCTCCTTAACCACTTCAATACAATATGTTATATTTACTACACTGCCTGCCCTGACTGATTATACAGTCTACACTGAATATCTAGTCTACACTAAATGCAGAGTATATATATATATATATATATATATATATATATATATATATATACACACACAGTCAGGTCCATAAATATTGGGACATCTACACAATTCTAATCTTTTTGGCTCTATACACCACCACAATGGATTTGAAATGAAATGAACAAGATGTGCTTTAACTGCAAACTTTTAGCTTTAATTTGAGGGTATTTACATCCAAATCAGGTGAACGGTGTAGGAATTACAACAGTTTGTATATGTGCCTCCCACTTTAAGGGGCAAAAGTAATGGGACAATTGGCTGCTAAGCTGTTCCATGGCCAGGTGTGTGTTATTCCCTCATTATCCTATTTACAAGGAGCAGATAAAAGGTCCAGAGTTCATTTCAAGTGTGCTATTTGCATTTGGAATCTGTTGCTGTCAACTCTCAATATGAGATCCAAAGAGCTGTCACTATCAGTGAAGCAAGCCGTCATTAGGCTGAAAAAACAAAACAAACCCGTCAGAGAGATAACAAAAACATTAGGTGTGGCCAAATCAACTGTTTGGAACATCCTTAAAAAGAAAGAACGCACCATGGAAAACAACTGTGGTGGATGACCGAAGAATTCTTTCCCTGGTGAAGAAAACAGATCAAGAACACTCTCCAGGAGGTAGGTGTATGTGTGTCAAAGTCAACAATCAAGAGAAGACTTCACCAGAGTAAATACAGAGGGTTCACCACAAGATGTAAACCATTGGTGAGCTTCAAAAACAGGAAGGCCAGATTAGAGTTTGCCAAACAACATCTAAAAAAGCCTTCACAGTTCTGGAACAACATCCTATGGACAAATGAGACCAAGATCAACTTGTACCAGAGTGATGGGAAGAGAACAGTATGGAGAAGGAAAGGAACTGCTCATGATCCAAAGCATATCACCTCATCAGTGAAGCATGGTGGTGGTTGTGTCATGGCGTGGGCATGTATTGCTGCCAATGGAACTGGTTCTCTTGTATTTATTGATGATGTGACTGCTGACAAAAGCAGCAGGATGAATTCTGAAGTGTTTTGGGGGCAATATTATTTGCTCATATTCAGCAAAATGCTTCAGAACTCATTGGACGACTCTTCACAGTGCAGATGGACAATGACCCGAAGCATACTGCGAAAGTAACCAAAGAGTTTAAGGGAAAGAAGTGTAATGTTATGCAATGGCCAAGTCAATCACCTGACCTGAATCCGATTGAGCATGCATTTCACTTGGTGAAGACAAAACTGAATGGAAAATGCCCCAAGAACAAGCAGGAACTGAAGACAGTTGTAGTAGAGGCCTGGCAGAGCATCACCAGGGATGAAACCCAGCGTCTAGTGATGTCTATGCATTCCAGACTTCAGGTTGTAATTGACTGCAAAGGATTTGCAACCAAGTATTAAAAAGTGAAAGTTTGATGGATGATTGTTAATCTGTCCCATTACTTTTGGTCCCTTAAAAAGTGGGAGGCACATATACAAACTGTTGTAATTCCTACATCGTTCACCTGATTTGGATGTAAATACCCTCAAATTAAAGCTGAAAGTCTGCAGTTAAAGCACATCTTGTTTGTTTCATTTCAAATCCATTGTGGTGGTGTATAGAGCCAAAAAGATTAGAATTGTGTTGATATTGCAATATTTATGGACCTGACTAACATATATATATATATATATATATATATATATATATATATATATATACACACACACAGTGGAACCTCGGTTTGCGAGTAACGCGGTTAACGAGCGTTTCGCAAACCGAGCACTGTATTTCTAAAAATCCTAACTCGGTTTGCGAGTGTTGTCTCGCAAAATGAGCAGGATTCAGGCCAAAAGTGGTGTGCAGTACCACTTTTGGCCTGAGGTGGGGGGCGCCGGAGCAGAGCCGAAGGTCACCGCACAGAAAGGCCCGAGGACAGTTCGGCTGACCTTGGAAAAGCTTGTGAACAGAGTCTTTCCGAGGTCAGCCGAAGTGTCCCTTGGGCCTTTTCGGACGTTTCCAAGGCTCTCCGGCGCCCTCCGCCTCTGGCCGCATGCGGTATTGCATCCCATTGAAGTCAATGTGGAACAAATTATTTTAGTTTCCATTGACTTCAATGGGAAAACTCACTTTAATATGTGAGTACATTGGATTACGAGCATACTCCTGGAACGGATTATGCTCATTATATATATATATATATATATATATATATATATATATATATATATATATATATATATATATTACACTGCCACCACAACACTAACTAACCTGCCTGCTATCTCCATCCACACACTATACACGGCCACTATGTAAGCAGCCTTATGTAGTGTGGGGTGTGGACTTAGTGCCCCTGAGCCATGATTGGCCAAAGGCAGCCTGCCTTTGGCCAATTATGGCTCTTACATCAGAGCGTACTGTGATTGGCCAAAGCATGCAGGTCAGGTGCATGCTTTGGCCAATCATTAGACGTCAATGCACTGCGATCTTGCATATGGGGCTCAAATTTCCCGTGAATGCCCCATATGTTCGGTTTGTTTGCGATCAAACATCCGATGTTTGAGTCAAACTTACTTACGTTCGACAAGAACCGTGGGCTCATCCCTATTACCCAATTAAATAGTGCATTGAGGTTGGCTTGTATGTTTGAGACATCCTGTAAGATCGTTATTCCACTACAAAGCTTGGTGTCATCTGCAAACCTTGAAATAGTACTTTAAATCCCAGACTCTATATCATTCATAAATATGTTAAAAAGTAAGAGTTCCAAAACTGAACCTTGAGGTACACCATTACTAGCCTTAGACCATTGAGAGTATGAATCATTATTCATTTATTTTAACCAGATAAAGTTTATTAAACAATAATTAACGGCTTGCTGACCAGCGCACGAAGATGTACATCGGCACAATTGCACAGCTGCGCAAATGGGCGTACCTGTATGTCCCCTTTAAGAAGCGGCATTGTGTGCGTGCGCGCCCACCATGTACTCCGTGACTGTGCCCGTGGGTCCCGCAGACTTGATGTCCACCGGTGTCCCACGATCGTGTCACGGAGTGGCAGAATGAGGAGATGCCTGTGTAAACAAGGCATTTCCCTGTTCTGTCTAGCAACATAGCTATAAAGGAAATTTCTGCTCTAAGTGAAAAGAGCGCAGTTGCTTGTGTAAGCCTAAATACAAAAAAGCTCAAAAACATATGTCTCCGAAAAACAAGCGCGCAACCATTAATTAATCAGTGAAGATGATTAAACACAACCATACAAACTCATATAAAGATATATATAGTATTATGCAAAAGTGATACAATAAAGTAAAAAAATGCTACCAAAAAATGCCCATGTGAACAGTGGTGTGCACCATTAACCTGTTGCAAGGACCTAAAGCAAAAGTACTCTGATATATACAAAATCCATTAAGGTGAGTGTATCTAAGTGATCAAAAATATATAAGCAAAGTGCATAAAAATGACAATGTGAGTATGGAGAAACTCAGTAATCAGGAGAGATGGGAATGAGATGTTCTTGCAGCCTAAAAATGTGTGATATTACTGCCGCTTACCAGATCAATTGGGCCTCAAATTATAGAGATCATGGGAGCCTGTTGCATCAGCCTGCCGGCATCAAAATCTTCTACTTATCTTTCAATCCAGGGATCGTGATTACAATCACCCTCAACGACCAAAGCTAACTCCTCTCTTCGTTTGGAATCCATACACAGGAGCAGTTATAATCACCTTTGATTCAGATCTCTTTTCATGGATGATCTCAGCGGTTAACACTAAAGGGAGATAAGAAAAAAGCTCCATAGTGCAGGTAAACTTTGAAAAGGGGGGTTTTATTCCAAAAAACGTCACAGCAGCTCACAGCAATTTAAAAAACTTTGGTAAAACTTCACAGCAAATGTTCACAGCAAGCTAGCAATCTAGCAATCATATCGTTCCCAGTTGATGCCTTCTATGGAGAAACGCGTCGGGTGGAGCAGCTGATTCTGACGTTATCACGTTTTATCCAGCTATTTGGTTTGATCCTGAGCTGTTGCTTCATTCGTTTTTCAACTGTTCCTGTTTTCGTTTTTATGATTGCTAGATTGCTAGCTTGCTGTGAACATTTGCTGTGAAGTTTTACCAAAGTTTTTTAAATTGCTGTGAGCTGCTGTGACGTTTTTTGGAATAAAACCCCCCTTTTCAAAGTTTACCTGCACTATGGAGCTTTTTTCTTATCTCCCTTTAGTGTTAACCACTGAGATCATGCATGAAAAGAGATCTGAATGAAAGGTGATTATAACTGTTCCTGTGTGTGGATTCCAAAAGGAGAGAGGAGTTAGCTTCGGCCGTTGAGGGTGATTGTAATCACGATCCCTGGATTGAAAGACGGGTGGAGGATTTTGATGCCGGCAGGCTGATGCAACAGGCTCCCATGATCTCTATAATTTGAGGTCCAACTGATCTGGTAAGCGGCAGTAATATCACAAGTTTTTAGGGTGCAAGAACATCTCATTCCCATCTCTCCTGATTACTGAGTTTCTCCATACTCACATTGTCATTTTTATGGACTTTGCTTATATATTTTTGATCACTTAGATACACTCACCTTAATGGATTTTGTATATATCAGAGTACTTTTGCTTTAGGTCCTTGTAACAGGTTAATGGTGCACACCACTGTTCACATGGACGTTTTTTGGTAGCATTTTTTGGTAGCATTTTTTTACTTTATTGTATCACTTTTGCATAATACTATATATATCTTTATATGAGTTTGTATGGTTGTGTTTAATCATCTTCACTGATTAATTAATGGTTGTACGCTTGTTTTTCTGTCTAGCAACATGACAGAGATCTATTGCTACCTGTCATCGGCAGCAGTGATCTCTGTCATGTTGTAGTGAGCCCATCCCCCCTACAGTTAGAATCACTCCCTAGGACACACTTAACCCCTTGATCGCCCCCTAGTGTTTAACCCCTTCCCTCCAGTGTCATTTACACAGTAATCAGTGCATTTTTATAATACTGATTGCTGTATAAATGACAATGGTCCCAAAATAGTGTCAAAAGTGTCCAATGTGCCCTGCCTCCTGGACGGGGCAAATAAACATTGTAAAAATGGTGCTTGCACCTAAAGTGCTGTATAAAATGCAGATGTTGCCCATCCCAGTCCCCCGGGAGTTCTTCAGGGTCCTGTCAGAGATAATTAACAGATATGTGTGGGGTAATAAGAAACCGAGAATTGCGCATGGGGTGTTATGTAGAGAGAAAGCACGTGGGGGGTTAGCTCTCCCTGACTTTAGAAACTATTATAGAGCAATTGTAATAGCGCGGGCACTGGAGTGGGGTAAAAGTAGTAACAATAAAAGGTGGGTGAATTTAGAAATAGGGTTAAAGTGTGGGTTCACCTATCTATCGTTTTTTTTTTTTTTGAGTTCATTCACAAACTTTTCTTCTCAGCATTACATACTCACATATTGTGTGTAATATGTCCGCCTGTGTCAGATTTCGTCAGAAAGAATAACTTATATTATTCACTGCAGGCGGTTTCCATCTTCATTGTGGGCATTTGAAGCCCACAAGCATTTATTTCCTGGATGCAGTGAATGCTGTGCTCCCAGCATTCACTGCTCGTTCCCGCACATGCTCAGTGACATCCTGGGAAGCCTGTGACTAGCTCCCAGGAGTCTGGGAGAGGCTAGAAACACGCCTACTCCCACCGGAGGAGAACCAGGAAGTGCAAAGAAGAATAGAAAAATAAAAGGTAATTACGGCGATTTAAATTTTTTTAAACGGCATGTCAGCATCTAGGCAAGGAAGAGAATACATACAGATATTGTTCAAAATTTGGGTGGAACCCCGCTTTAAGTAAGGTATGTTTGAGCCATATGATTTGGAACCCACCACAATACAGGAATTTAGGTAAAGATACACACTATATAACGCACCATACACTGAAAGTGTGGGACCAGATTCACCAATTAAATAAATGGGACTATAACTCACCGTTAATTTATATAAAAAATAACCCATTTTTTCCCCCAGGGATGGGATCGATAGGAGGGAATTGGATTTTTGAGAAGGGAACACAGATAAGGGATTTAATAAGTAGAGGTAAATTAAAAACACTGGAAGAATTGAAAGCATTAAGGGAGGTATTATTAATAAATGGGTGGCGGTATAACCAATTAAAACACTTTATTAGAAGTCTCCCAGGCCCCTTAAGGGAGGAGGCGAACTACAGGGGGTTGGAGAAAATGGCACTTAGAGAAGAATTAAAAGGGACGGTTTCGGAGGTGTATAAAATTCTGATGAGTAGGGGTGGACAGGACCCGCCCCCGTTCATCAGAAAATGGGAGGAGGATCTGGGATCTCAATGTGACAGGGAAATGGAGAAACGAATCCTGGAAGGCACGCATGGGACGGTAGTGGATATGAAAACAAGGGAGAGCAACTATAAGTGTATAGCCCGGCCAGAGTGAGTAAATTTTCTCTAGATAAATCCCCTAATTGTTGGCGAGGGTGTGGAGGTCCTGATACAATGGCGCACTTATGGTGCGATTGCCCCAAAATCAAGATTTACTGGCAGGTAGGGATGAGCTTCGTGTTCGAGTCGAACCCATGTTCGACTCGAACATCGGCTGTTCGATCGTTCGCCGAATTGCGAACGTTATGGGCCGTTCGCGCTAAATTCGTGTGGCGCGTCACGGCCCATAATTCACTGCGGCATTGCAGTGCATTGCTGGCTGATGATTGGCCAAGCATGCACTATGACCCGCATGCTTGGCCAATCACAGCGCCGTCAGTAGAGAGAGCTGTAATTGGCCAAAGCCAGGGTGGCTTTGGCCAATTATGGCTCAGGGGATTTAGTACACACCCCACACTATATAAGGCCGCCTGCACGGCGGCCCTGTGTAGTGTGTGTTCCGGTGTGCTGAGAGATAGAGAGAGAGAGAGACAGTGTCATTTGATTTGAGTTAGATAAATTAGGCAGAACAGTCAGTCAGTTAGCTGCACTTACAGTGTATTGTGTATATATATGCATCCCAGGTGTTGCATATATATATATATACACTGTATTCAGTTTAGCTAGATCCGTTCCTGTTATCTTCTATCTAGACTATTTACATTTAATGCAGTGCGTCCTGCTCACAGTGTTCAGCTAGATCCGTTCCTGTTATCTTCTAGACTATTTACATTTAGTGCAGTGCGTCCTGCTCACAGTGTTCAGCTAGATCCGTTCCTGTTATCTTCTAGACTATTTACATTTAGTGCAGTGCGTCCTGCTCACAGTGTTCAGCTAGATCCGTTCCTGTTAAATTCCTACTGACAGGCAGGCTTGTCTGGTTACAGTATATAAAGCTACCTGAAGAAAATTACAGGTGTTCTATTTGATCCTATTAGTACCACGGTCAGGCAGCTAGACTATTTACATTTAGTACAGTGCGTCCTGCTCACAGTGTTCAGCTAGATCCGTTCCTGTTATCTTCCTACTGACAGGCAGGCTTGTCTGGTTACAGTATATAAAGCTACCTGAAGAAAATTACAGGTGTTCTATTTGATCCTATTAGTACCACGGTCAGGCAGCTAGACTATTTACATTTAGTACAGTGCGTCCTGCTCACAGTGTACAGCTAGATCCGTTCCTGTTATCTTCCTACTGACAGGCAGGCTTGTCTGGTTACAGTATATAAAGCTACCTGAAGAAAATTACAGGTGTTCTATTTGATCCTATTAGTACCACGGTCAGGCAGCTAGACTATTTACATTTAGTACAGTGCGTCCTGCTCACAGTGTTCAGCTAGATCCGTTCCTGTTATCTTCCTACTGACAGGCAGGCTTGTCTGGTTACAGTATATAAAGCTACTTGAAGAAAATTACAGGTGTTCTATTTGATCCTATTAGTACCACGGTCAGGCAGCTAGACTATTTACATTTAGTACAGTGCGTCCTGCTCACAGTGTTCAGCTAGATCCGTTCCTGTTATCTTCCTACTGACAGGCAGGCTTGTCTGGTTACAGTATATAAAGCTACCTGAAGAAAATTACAGGTGTTCTATTTGATCCTATTAGTACCACGGTCAGGCAGCTAGACTATTTACATTTAGTACAGTGCGTCCTGCTCACAGTGTTCAGCTAGATCCGTTCCTGTTATCTTCCTACTGACAGGCAGGCTTGTCTGGTTACAGTATATAAAGCTACCTGAAGAAAATTACAGGTGTTCTATTTGATCCTATTAGTACCACGGTCAGGCAGCTAGACTATTTACATTTAGTACAGTGCGTCCTGCTCACAGTGTACAGCTAGATCCGTTCCTGTTATCTTCCTACTGACAGGCAGGCTTGTCTGGTTACAGTATATAAAGCTACCTGAAGAAAATTACAGGTGTTCTATTTGATCCTATTAGTACCACGGTCAGGCAGCTAGACTATTTACATTTAGTACAGTGCGTCCTGCTCACAGTGTTCAGCTAGATCCGTTCCTGTTATCTTCCTACTGACAGGCAGGCTTGTCTGGTTACAGTATATAAAGCTACCTGAAGAAAATTACAGGTGTTCTATTTGATCCTATTAGTACCACGGTCAGGCAGCTAGACTATTTACATTTAGTACAGTGCGTCCTGCTCACAGTGTTCAGCTAGATCCGTTCCTGTTATCTTCCTACTGACAGGCAGGCTTGTCTGGTTACAGTATATAAAGCTACTTGAAGAAAATTACAGGTGTTCTATCCCAGCTTAGTGCAGCTACAGGCCATTAGTATGTCTGGAAGGCCAAGAAGGAGAGGCAGACAGTCACAAGCCAATAAGAGAGGGCAAGCAGGCTCTGTGTCTAGTGCTGGTCGTGGAGACGGTGCATCCTCATCAGCACGTGGCCATGGGACACGCTTGGCCTTTTTTTCGGCAGCTGGCCGTGTTGAGCCGCAACATGCGGAAGACTTGGTCGAGTGGATGACCAAGCCGTCCTCATCCTCCTCATCCTCTCTCACCCATGCCCAGGGTGCTTTGTCTGGCAAAGCAGCGGCCTCTTCCCTCAGCTCAATGTCATCAGTGACTCCTTCCCTAGCTCCACCATGTCCTCATGAGGATTCCCTCGAACTGTTTGACCACAGTGTTGGGTACATGCTCCAGGAGGATGCCCAGCGTTTGGAAGGCTCTGATGACGATACTGAGCTCGATGAAGGCAGTAACATGAGCACGGACAGAGGGGGTGCCCAAGAAGGACAGCAATCTGGCAGTCATGCTCCCCCTGCTGCAGCATACTGCCAGGTTTGCTCCAGTGATGAGGAGGGAGGGGATGATGAGGTCACTGACTCAACGTGGGTGCCTGATAGGAGAGAGGAGGAGGAGGAGGAGGAGGAGGAGGAGGAGGAGGCGGCGGCACATCACCAATGAGGCAGGATGCCCTCCAGGGGCCAGCCTAAGGGCAGCACATTGACTGCATCACACCCCAAAGCTCCACATGTGCAGGGCGCTGCAGTCTCTGCGCGTTATTCAAAAAGTTCTTTGGTGTGGGCCTTTTTTGAGACGAGTGCATCAGATCGCACCGCTGCTATTTGCAACATATGTCTCAAGCGTATCTCGCGTGGCCAAAACATCTCCCGCTTGGGTACCACATGCTTGACCAGACATATGTTGACCTGCCATGCAGTTCGTTGGCAAGCGTATCTAAAAGACCCACACCAAAGAACAAAGAGGATCTCTCCTTGCTCCTCATCAGCTGAGATTTCCAACCCCACTAGACCTTCAGTCCTCTCTGAGACCTGCAGTGAGAGGAATGAAGGTGTAGAATTAGGTGTGTCACAGCCAAGTACTTGTGGGCAATCTGCTTTTGGTACACCGACGTCAGATTGTACCAGGCAAATTTCCCTGCCCCAGCTGCTGCACCGCCGAAAGAAGTTTGCTCCCAGCCATCCACATGCCCAGCGGTTGAATGCTAGCTTGGCAAAATTGCTAGCACTTCAACTGCTGCCTTTTCAGTTGGTAGACTCTGCCCCCTTCCGTGAGTTTGTGGAATGTGCGGTTCCTCAGTGGCAGGTACCCAAACGCCACTTTTTCTCACGGAAGGCGATTCCGGCTCTCTACCGGCATGTGGAAGGCAATGTCCATGCCTCGCTGGACAGGGCGGTCAGCGGTAAGGTGCATATTACCGCTGACTCATGGTCCAGCAGGCATGGACAGGGAAGTTTCACGGCGCATAGGGTGACTCTGCTGGCAGCTGGGAAGGATGCAGGACAAGGTGCAGTAGTGTTGGAGGTTGTTCCGCCACCACGCCTCCAAAATGCTGATTGTGACACACCTCTCTCCTCCACCCCCTCCTCTTCTTCTTCCTCCATGGCCTCTTCCTCGGAACCAGCGGTGCTCCGTAGGCGTTCAAGGGGCTACGCAAGTACGCAGGCCAAAAGATGCCATGCGGTGCTTGAGCTGGTGTGCTTGGGGGACAGGAGCCACACTGGGGCAGAGGTTTTGTCAGCTCTGCAGGGGCAGGTTCAGAGGTGGTTGACGCCACGCCAACTTAAGGCAGGAATGGTGGTTTGCGACAATGGCACCAACCTCCTCTCTGCCCTCCGACAGGGACAAATGACCCATGTGCCCTGTTTGGCTCACGTCCTTAACTTGGTGGTGCAGCGGTTCTTGGGCAGGTACCCGGGCTTACAGGATGTCCTGAGGCAGGCCAGGAAAGTCTGTGTGCATTTCCGCCGGTCATATAATGCCAGTGCTCGGCTGACGGACCTCCAAAAGGAGTTTAACCTGCCCAAGAACCGCCTAATCTGTGACATGCCCACCAGGTGGAACTCAACGTTGGCCATGCTGCAGCGGCTGCACACGCAGCAGAGGGCCATCAATGAGTACCTGTGCGACTATGGCACCAGGACAGGGTCAGGGGAGCTTGGTTTTTTTTCCCCACGCCAGTGGGCCATGATCAGGGATGCATGCACTGTCCTGTCACCATTCGAGGAGGCCACGAGGATGGTGAGCAGTGACAGTGCATGCATCAGTGACACTGTCCCCCTTGTCCACCTGTTGGAGCACACGCTGCGTGGAATAATGGACAGGGCACTTGAGGCAGAACAGAGGCAGGAAGAGGAGGACTTCCTTAGCTCTCAAGGCCCCCTTTATCCAGACAGTGTTCCTGCGTGCCCGCCGATCACACAGGAAGAGGACGAGGAGGAAGAGGAGGAGGAGGAAGATTGTGTCAGTATGGAGGTGGAGCCTGGCACTCAGCATCAGCAGCAGTCTTTAAGGGATCAGTCCCAAGAAACACATGGACTTGTACGTGGCTGGGAGGAGGTGGCTGCGGACCATGTCGTTCTTAGTGACCCAGAGGACTCCGGACCGAATGCCTCAGCAAACCTACGCTGCATGGCCTCCCTGATCCTGCAAAGCCTGCGTAAGGATCCTCGTATTCGTGGTATCAAGGAGAAGGACCAATACTGGCTGGCAACCCTCCTTGATCCACGTTACAAGGGTAAGGTTGCGGACCTTATCTTGCCATCGCAGAGGGAGCAGAGGATGAAACATCTTCGGGAGGCCTTGCAGAAAGGTCTGTGCAACGCGTTCCCAGAGACTGGGAGGTTACAAACTCCTGTTTCTGGACAACGTGTTGCTGAGGCTTCGGTCAGTCAAAGAAGGAGCGGTGGAGAAGGTGGCCGTCTGACCGATGCGTTCAGACAATTTTTTGGTCCGCAGCCCCAAGGTATGATCGGTTCCAGCAACCATCGCCAGCGTCTGTTTTACATGGTGCAGGAATACCTAGGGGCAAGATCAGACTTGGACACCTTTCCCACCGAAAATCCTCTGGGTTACTGGGTCTTGAGGATGGATCACTGGCCAGAGCTTGCACAGTATGCAATTGAGCTACTGGCCTGTCCTGCATCCAGCGTTCTTTCGGAACGCACATTAAGTGCTGCTGGAGGCGTGGTAACCGATCACAGGGTGCGTCTGTCCACCGACTCGGTCGATCGGCTGACCTTCATAAAAATGAATGAGTCTTGGATCACCACCAGCTACCAAGCACCTGATGCTGATGTAACCGAATAATTTTTTTTGAAATCTCAGATCCCTTCAAAGACTGCCTATGCTGATGCTGAGTGACTATCCCTGAGTAATTATCCTCTTCCTCCTCAATCATCACGCTGATAGCTTGTAAGAACATTTTTGGTTCTGGGCGCCACCACCAGTGCCTAAGGCACAATTTTTCAGCCCCTGTTTAACAGGGGCGTGTAATTACAATTTTTGATGTAATACTTTGCAGCAGGGCTCGTTCCTGCATTCCAACTAGAGTGTCTGTGAGGGGTTGCAGTGTTGTGGCACCAGCACCAGTGCCTAAGGCCCAATTTTTCTGCCCCTGTCTAACAGGGGCGTGTAATTACAATTTTTGATGCAATACTTTGCAGCAGGGCTCGTTCCTGCGTTCCAACTAGAGTGTCTGTGAGGGGTTGCAGTGTTGTGGCACCAGCACCAGTGCCTAAGGCCCAATTTTTCTGCCCCTGTCTAACAGGGGCGTGTAATTACAATTTTTGATGCAATACTTTGCAGCAGGGCTCGTTCCTGCGTTCCAACTAGAGTGTCTGTGAGGGGTTGCAGTGTTGTGGCACCAGCACCAGTGCCTAAGGCCCAATTTTTCTGCCCCTGTCTAACAGGGGCGTGTAATTACAATTTTTGATGCAATACTTTGCAGCAGGGCTCGTTCCTGCGTTCCAACTAGAGTGTCTGTGAGGGGTTGCAGTGTTGTGGCACCAGCACCAGTGCCTAAGGCCCAATTTTTCTGCCCCTGTCTAACAGGGGCGTGTAATTACAATTTTTGAAGCAATACTTTGCAGCAGGGCTCGTTCCTGCGTTCCAACTAGAGTGTCTGTGAGGGGTTGCAGTGTTGTGGCACCAGCACCAGTGCCTAAGGCCTAATTTTTCAGCTCCTGTTCAACAGGGGCATGTAATTACAATTCTTGATCTAATATTTCACAGCAGGGCCCTGTGAGGGCTTACAGTGTTGTGGCCACAGCAACACCTAAGGCCCAAATTTCTGCTGAGTATATAGGGCAGGACCCTACTTTCAAACATCTAACTTACAAACGACTCCTACTTGCAAACGGAAGGAGACAACAGGAAGTGAGATGAAATCTACCCCTAGGAAGGGAAATTCTTTCCTGTGAGAGTTAATATGGGAAAACAATTTCTCCTTTCCACTGATGCTTTCCAATCCTTGTTCCACAAAAAAACCCAAATTTTCAAAAAACATTTTTCATTGGGACAAAAAAGTGAGGTGAAATCTTCTGAAGAGGAGGAAAGACAGCAAAACAAATGTCACAGGGGTGATAACCCTTCCCTATGTTTTCCAAAAAGCTTAGAAAAGATTTTTTGGCTGGAGCTAAACACGTTAAAAATGTTCAAAATTACAAACAGATTCTACTTAACAACAAACCTACAGTCCCTGTCTTGTTTGCACCGCCTGTATACTGCTGTTCAGAGTATATAGGGCCTGGTGGCCCCACACCTTTCCTTATTTTAATTTGGGTGCGGGGTTTCCCTTAATATCCATACAAGACCCAAAGGGCCTGGTAATGGACTGGGGGGTACCCATGCCGTTTGTCTCACTGATTTTCATCCATATTGCCATGACCCGACATGACATTAAACCCGCAAGCAGTTTTAAATGAGATTTTTTCCTTTAAAAATGACATTTGGTGCAGGGACTGTTCTAAACATGGGAAACACGCGTCACTTTACGGGCATACTATAGACACCCCCCAGGTACGATATTTAAAGGAATATTTCACTTTTTTTTTTTTACTTTAAGCATCATTAAAATCACTGCTCCCGAAAAAACGGCCGTTTTTAAAAGTTTTTTTTGCATTGATACATGTCCCCTGGGGTAGGACCCGGGTCCCCAAACCCTTTTTAGGACAATACCATGCAAATTAGCCTTTAAAATGAGCACTTTTGATTTCGAACGTTCGAGTCCCATAGACGTCAATGGGGTTCTAACGTTCGTGCGAACTTTCGGTCCGTTCGCGGGTTCTGGTGCGAACCGAACCGGGGGGTGTTCGGCTCATCCCTACTGGCAGGAAGTGACAGGGTTGATAGAGGGGATAACAGGGAAGAGTATACGGTTGGACCCCTGGATCTGTCTGTTTCATGGCCTGGAAGGAGGGAAGAAGGGGTATAAGTCCTCATTGACACCAATTTTACTTAATGCAGCTAAAAATATAATCCCTGGAAGGAGGGAAGAAGGGGTATAAGTCCTCACTGACACCAATTTTACTTAATCCAGCTAAAAATATAATCCCAAAGAAATGGCAAGAAATAGAACCTCCAAAGATTAAAGATTGGATCACAAAAGTAGATGAAATTTACAGATTAGAGAGAATGGAGCGGAAGGAACATCTAGATAGGAGCGAAGAGGGAGAAAAGGGAAAGTGGAACCTATGGGGGGCTTTTAAAAAAACAGAGAAATTCGCGGAAGTAGTGTTAAGATAGCCCAAGGGGAGCAAAGTAAGGTTGTTAAGGACTGGAAGAGAGGATAAGAGTCTGCGGGGGCGAGGGGAGAGGAGGGTGGGGGGTATGGGGGGGAGGTTGGGGGGAAGGGGGTCCAGTGGGAGAGGTAATCTTAGAAAGTACATTAGGGGATATGTAAAATATTTTTTTTTGATTGAAAATTAAATATATTATATATATATATTTTTTTTGGGGGGGGTATTTATTATAGCAAAAAGTAAAAAAATATTGCTTTTTTTTTTTTCAAAATTGTCGCACTTTTTTGTTTATAGCGCAAAAAATAAAAAACGCAGAGGTGATCAAATATCACCAAAAGGGAGATCTATTTGTAGGAAAAAAGGACATCAATTTTGCTTGGGTGCAATGTCGCACGACCGCGCAATTGTCAGTTTAAGAGCCGTATCGCAAAAAGTGCTCTGGTCAGGAAGGGGGTAAATTCTTCCGGGGCTGAAGAGGTTAAAGGTTCCAAATTAAGTGTACACCAATTTAACAGTATTAGATTAATTCCAGTAAACTCACATTGCCATACTAATGACATAAGTGTGAGTCACTAGTACATCAGGAATATTCAAGCCTGCATAGAATTCATAAGATAGCTATAACATTGCTAGTGGATTTCGATCAGGAGCCAATATAATAAGGTAAAAAATCAAACATATTACAGAATTCTGTCTAGTATAAGATCAATGGGTGACAAACCAGGTATAGCTAAGCAACTTCCCCACGGTTCAAATTTACCGGGGCACACTCTGTGTTGGAACTTTCCAACTAATATACGCTAAACAGAGGGTGGTGGGTATAAGGTAGATCCATTCCCTCTGGGTTGGCAACCATTCAGACTTGTAGGATAAGCATCCTTGCATGAAGCAATGCTCTATTGACAGCTGCCCTAGTAAACTCAGACAGTTCATAACCTTCCAAAATACCCAGAATGCAGTGTTTAGGGTCCAGTGGGATATTAGTTTGAAAAAACATATTGATGGTGTCTATAATCTTGGCCCAATATCTATGGAGTTTAGGGCAGTGCCAAATCATGTATAAGGTTGCCATGATTTCTATGACACTTGATGCATAGGGGGGTCTGTAATAGGCCCAGGTTATGCAGGTTAAGTGGGGTGTAGTGGAAACATAAAAGAATATATATTTGTGAGAGTCTTTGTGAGGTAGTTAAAGAACTTAAAAGCATTGACTCTAGGGCACTCTGCCACTGGTTTTCATCAAGGGTACCAACATCTCACTCCCAACACTCCTTGGCTTTATACGGATAATCCTCCAGCTAGGAGGAGAGCTTCATCTCATAGCATCGGGAGATAAAGCCTTTAGATGTAGTAACATTTTGCAGGTAATTGAGTACGGGTGTGGGAGATAGATGCCAGTCCCAGGATATTCCATGTGCCCGAACTGCATGCAGGAGCTGTAAATAGTACAAATGCATAGTTCCTGGGGGGTTATATCTAGACTGTAAAGCAATCCCCAGAGTAGAGAAGGTCTCTTCTTTGTCTAAAATATTTAGTTGTGTGTGCGAATTTATCTATAACCTTTTAGATGACATTACTGTCAGCACCCCTGTCAAAGCTGCTGTCCCTATGCTCATGTCCCTGGGAAGGTGTCCAAGGGCTCAGTTTGGGAAGGACATAAAGCAGTTGCAGCACCCTCTCCCTAGGTGCCTAGGTTTTACAGAAGATCAACTTTTCTACTAGCAATCATTTTGACATACCTTACATACATTTATATAATTATTTGTCACAATTATAAACATCACTTCCATGTCATAGGTTTACAAAGCCATATATTGTATAACAGTTTTGATAGTTCAGGTAGAGCACAAAACAAAACCTTGACCTGCTAAAAATGTATCCAAAAAGTCCACAGTTGAAACAATGTTTCCGTATCTCTCTGGTTTAAATAACCTTCTTGAATACTTTCTTCACAATATGTCTTCAATGGTAGGAAGGAATGTATCTGTTTTATCTTGTTTTTGCTTGTACACACCACTCCTGACAGAATTCTCCTGAAGTTTACCAGGCAAAACACTTCTGTGTCCAAATCCAGTGCCCTCAGTTCCTCCATATCTAGTCCTCCTCTTCTCATGAACCATTTCCTAATGCCAAACATTGATTCAGAAAATTTCCTGACATTTTCTTTCTTCATTCATATACCCTTTCATGCCTAAGCCTATTTCTGACATCTGTTGCTTACAAGTTAAAATCCATATTTGTTGCTAGAAAATTACTTAGAACCACCAAACAATATATATTAAATTTTAGCAGAGAATCTAGAGAATAAAATGGCGATCATTGCAATATTTTATGTCACATTGTATTTGCGCAGTAAAGTTAGCCCAATTTTTTGTATAATGTGAAAGATGATGTTATGCTGAGTAAATAGATATCTAACATGTCATGCTTTGAAATTGCGCACACTCGTGGAATGGCGACAAACTATGGTACCTAAAAAATCTCCATAGGCGGCGCTTTATAAAAAAATAACTGTTACCAGGTTAGAGTTACAGAGGAGGTCTAGCGATAGAATTATTTCTCTCACTGAGACAATCATGGCAATACCTCACATGTGTGATTTGAACACCGTTTACATATGCGGGCGCGACTTACGTGTGCATTTTCTTTGCTGCGCAAGCTCGTGGGGACAGAGGCGCTTTACATTTTTTAAAATTATTTATTTTTAATTTTTTACATTGTCACTTTAAAAAAATTGATAATTTTTTTTGCTGTCACAAGGAATGTAAACATCCCTTGTGACAGTAATAGGTGGTGACGGGTACTCTTTATGGAGGGATCAGGGGTCTAAAAGACCCCAAATACCTCCTTTGCACTTCAAAGTATTCAGATCACCAAAAATTCTGAATACTGTAATTATTTTTTAAATGGCGTCATTAGCAGCCTAGCAAACACGCTACCGTGTTTATACCAAGAAGACTGGAAGGAAGACTTTTCCGGCTTCCTTCCAGTCTAACTCTAGTCAGTGGAAGTGACGGATTGTGGATCGGGAGGCCAGGGAAGAGCGGTGGAAGGCAGTGGGAGGGGAGGACGTCCCTTCTTGCTCCTTCAGGATAACAGCCGAGCGGCTTCTAGCCGCATTGGTTGTTATATCTGAAGAGCCGACCGCCCGCTCTAAAAAACGGTGGCTGCATGCATCATCAAACATACAAGCCAACCTAAATGCACTATTTGATGGGGGAATGTGTCACCAAAGATCTCCCAGTATCCATTAATAATGTCAACTGAAACATAAATGCATATGTATCAATAGATGCTGCCATACCAGCATAGAAGTAGTATATGATAAAAGTATGTATAGGCAAACTGGTTCAATAATGGTATGAGCTAGGAATCTAGGGGACAATGGAGAAAAAAATAAAAATAAAGGAATAAAGAAATAAAATAAAGAAAATGTGACAAGAACAGTGTGTGTTCTGTATAGCATGTATCCAAGTACATTGTCAATGTCAGCTTGTACTAGAGTAACCATGATATACAATGTAATGAAAAAAATATATATACACATATGAACCAATGTTGTTTAAAGCTAGATGGACTTGGAAACTCAGAGACAGTGAAATGAATGAGATGAATGTGTAATGGTGTGTGCATGAATGAACAATAAGAGTGAATATAATAATGTATGAGACAATGTATATGGCAGACCATGCTAAAGTTAAGTGCTCAAATGTGAAGGTAGTGAATGGGTGATTAGCATCCATCAAGGAGTGTGGACTCACCTTGAATGAAGTAAACTGCTGCATGTGAGTGAAACAGGAAACAGGAAGTGACAAACAGATCCCAGCCATGACTAGCCCTCAATTTATATCCCCAGAGGGCCCAGTGAGCTCCGCCTCCAACGCCATGTGTGTGTGACAAGGCAAGTGAATGTGAATTACTTACAGATGTACTACACATGCATTTACCCCTGATGAAGCAAGCATGGCCTTGCAAAATGCATTGGAATACTTTTTATGCCTGTGTACTCTGCAATTGACATTTTATACCATGATACGTGTAATGAAATTTTCTACTGTATGTATCACTTCAGTGGCTTGGCTATGATTCATGTTTATGTTTGCATTACTATTTTAATACATTTTGATACTGCATTTACTCTGTCAATTGTTGACTAACCGCATTCACCTCATTTAAAGTCCCGGGGCGATTTCCTGTTTTTGTAGCTCTCATAAAAATGGGTGAGATTCTGTTCAGCAAATCTGTATTATTTTCATATAGTGTCTTTCTAGAACATACATTTTTAATGCAAATTTTTGGCTAACTAATTGCCTAACAATGCGCCTCCTAATAAAAATGATAAGATTATTTTCTGCAAATATTAACTTTTTAAGATCTGTGTCTGACAAAAAAATGCGATTTAAGGTAATATTTCTGGCTGAAATAGGGCTATTTCTGTTTCAAAATTAGGCACCCATTAATAAAGGTTTAAATTATCTGCAGCAAATATGTACCATATCTGTATAATGTCTCCACAAAGATTTAGCTCAACCACCTCAATACAGTGCACTTACATCCCCTTTCTGCCCAGACCAATTTTCAGCTTTCAGCGCTCTCACACTTTGAATGACAATTACTCAGTAATGCAACACTGTACCCATATTAAATTTATCTTTATGAAACAAAACAAAAAAATGAAATTTGTGTCCTTTTTTTCACACAAATAGAGCTTTCTTTTGGTGGTATTTAATCACTAGTGGGTTTTTTATTTTTTGTGCTATAAATAAAAAAGTCCATAAATTTTGTGAAAAAATGCGTTTTTCTTTGTTTTTGTCATAAAATTTTGCAAATTTGTATTTTTTCTTCATAAACTTTGGTCAAAATTTATACTGCTACATATCTTCAGTAAAAATAACCCAAATAAGTGTAAATTATTTGTTCTTTGTGAAAGTTATAGAGTATACAAACTATGGTGCCAATCACTGAAAATTGATCACATCTGATCACACCTGATGTACTGACGGCCTATCTAATTTCACGGGACACTAAAAAGTCAGGAAAGTACAAATACCCCCCAAATGACCCCTTTTTAGAAAGTAGACATTCCAAGGTATTAAGAAAGTAGCATGGTGAGTTTTTTTAAGTTGTAATTTTTTTCCCACAATTCTTTGCAAAATTAAGATTTTTTTTTTTTTTTTTTTTACAAAATTGCCATATTAACAGTTTATTTCTATCACAGAGCATATGCATACAATAAATGACACCCCAAAATACATTCTGCTACTCTTCCCGAGTATGGTGATACCACATGTGTGAGACTTTTACACAGCCTGGCCACATACAAAGACCCAACATTGAAGTAGCACCTTCAGGCGTTCTACGAGCATAAATGACACATCTCATTTCTCAACCACCTATTACAATTTTGAAGGCCCTGGAGCACCAGGACAATGGAATTGCCCCAAAAATGACCCTATTTTGGAAAGCAAACACCCCAACATATAATCTATGAGGCATAATGAGTCTTTTGAACGGTTCATTTTTTTCCAGAAGTTTTTGGAAAATGTGGAAAAAAAATGAAAACGCATTTTGTATTTCCACAAAGTTGTCCATTTATCAGATATTTCCAACACATAACATATATATAGCAAAGATGACACCCCAAAATACATTCTGCTACTCCTCCTAAGTATGGCGATACCACATGTGTGAGACTTTTACACAGCCTGGCCACATACAAAGGCCCCACATTGAAGTAGCATCTTCAGGCGTTCTACGAGCATAAATGACACATCTCATTTCTCAACCACCTATTATAGGGCGTACACACGGTCGGACTTTGTTCGGACATTCCGATAACAAAATCCTAGGATTTTTTCCGACGGATGTTGGCTCAAACTTGTCTTACATACACATGGTCACACAAAGTTGTCGGAAAATCCGATCGTTCTGAACGCGGTGACGTAAAACACGTACGTTGGGACTCTAAACGGGGCAGTGGCCAATAGCTTTCATCTCTTTATTTTTTCTGAGCATGCGTGGCACTTTGTCCGTCGGATTTGTGTACACACGATCGGAATTTCCGACAACGGATTTTGTTGTCGGAAAATTTTATTTCCTGCTCTCAAACTTTGTGTGTCGGAAAATCCGATGGAAAATGTCCGATGGAGCCCACACACGGTCGGAATTTCCGACAACACGCTCCGATCGGACATTTTCCATCGGAAAATCCGACCGTGTGTACGGGGCATTACACTTTTGAAGGCCCTGGAGCACCAGGACAATGGAATTGCCCCCAAAATGACCCCATTTTGGAAAGCAAACACCTCAATGTATAATGTATGAGGCATAGTGAGTCTTTTGAACAGTTCTTTTTTTTTTTGGAAAATGTGGAAAAAAATGAAAACGCATTTTTTTCCACAAAGTTGTCCATTTATCAGATATTTCCAACACATATCATGTACATAGCAAAGATGATACCCCAAAATACATTCTGCTACTCCTCCTGAGTATGGTGATACCACCTGTGTGAGACTTTTACACAGCCTGACCACATACAAAGGCCCCACATTGAAGTAGCATCTTCAGGCGTTCTACGAGCATAACTGACACATCTCATTTCTCAACCACCTATTACACTTTTGAAGGCCCTGGAGCACCAGGACAATGGAATTGCCCCCAAAATGACCCCACTTTGGAAAGCAAACACCTCAATGTATAATGTATGAGGCATAATGAGTCTTTTGAACGGTTCATTTTTTTCCAGAAGTTTTTGGAAAATGTGGAAAAAAAATGAAAATTCTTTTTTTCCCACAAAGTTGTCCATTTATCAGATATTTCCAACACATATCATGTACAGCATGTACATAGCACGTACATAGCAAAGATGACACTCCAAAATACATTCTTCTACTCCAATTGAGTATGGTGATACCAAATGTGTGAGCCTTTTACACAGCCTGGCCACATACAGAGGCCCAACATCCAAGTAGCACCATCACGCATTCTAGGAGCATAAATGACCTATGTAATTTCCTGGCAACCTATCATTTTTGAAGGCCCTTCATATTTCTAACACATAGCATGTACATACCAAGAATTACAATCCAAAATAAATTCTATTGTGGAAAGGGTAAAAAAAAAGCATTACCTGTGCTTTTAGTAGTATCCACAAAGGAGAGCACTGGTCCAGGCAGCAGGCAGGGATGTGCATAGCAACAGCAATAGTAATTATCCAGGCAGCAGGCAGGAAAATTGTCTATAGTCAGCACAAGGATATTGTCAGCACAGCACAGTCCATAGAAATTGTCCAGGCAGAGACAGCCAGCACAGCCATAATATTGGTCCTGGTACACTGTTACCTGCAGACACTCATTGTACCGCTCTCCAGCCCTTCATAAACATACTGCCTCTTGCTACAGCTAATTATTTGCATAGTCCAGGTAGCGGTGTGGTCCATTCATGCGGCAGGCAGAGGCATGATGGCAGTAAGTCAGCAGCAAGCTGAGGGCCACAATCAGGTAAGACCTGTTCACAAGGGCACAGGGGTAGAGGCTTCGACCCACCCAAATCTCTATGAAGCCTCTGGAATCCAGACCCTAATCCGGAAATTCTGAAACACGGAGAAAACAAAAAAAATTGTTTTCTCCATCTGGAAAAACAATTCTGGAGCCCCTCACATATGTGAGACCCCTGTGTACTATAGTAGCAGGGCAACAGATCATTCCAAGTGGTAGGCAAAAGCATAGTCCATAAAACAGGCCAGGGTCAGTTCATGTGGAGGCAGTCCAAACGGTAGGCAGAGGCATAGTCACAAACAGGCCAGGCTCAGTTCACGTGGAAGCAGTCCAAAAGGTAGGCAGAGGCATAGTCAAAAAACAGGCCAGGGTCAATTCACATGGAAGGCAGTGGCATCGTTATTTGGGGAAGCATGGAAAATGGTCAGCACAGATGATGAAAATGGGGAAATGGTTAAAAATATGGGCTAATATTTTAGGGATGTATGATAAAGTTGGAAGCATTCACCAATGCAAAGGCCAGGTTGGGAGGGACACTGGGGACAATGGTAGCTGATATCTTTTCGAAATCCTCTTTTGGTGCACATGCAACATTTTTTTTTTACGTCTTCGACTTGCTTCAGATGGTGGAATGTTGAAGGGGAAGTGGCGCTCATGAAGTCGGCAAACAGCCTCAGAGCGAAGGTCTTCTGGAGGGGTCTTTGGTGATAGATGAGGGACGTAACGACTTCTTCTATGAATTGTAGGAAGGGGGCGGGGCTTTCTGTGGATTTGGTGTAGACTACGTAGGAATTATAAATGGCCAAATGGATGAGATAAATTGCTACCTTCTTGTACCAGAATCGGGACCTCCTTATCGACAAATAGGGCTTAATCATTTGATCATTGAAATCCACCCCCCCATGTAGAGATTATGATCTTGGACACATACTGACTTTTCAATGGGACCTCGTCTTCTTTGAACCTCAATTGTAGTGTCGTCATGGATGGTGATCATGTGCACGTCCCTTTTATCCTTCCACCTCAAGGCCAGCACTTCATTGCATCTCAATGATGCTCTTTCCCCCCTTCGCAGCTTTTTGTTTGCTAGAGATTGTGGAAAGGCCTTCCTATTTTTTCTGGAGGTTCCGCAGGCCAGGGTTTTTGCAATGTATAGGTTTGAAAAGGGGCAGGCCAGTGTAGAAATTGTCAAGGTATATGTGATATCCTTTGTTCAGAAGTGGGTATGCCAAGTCCCATACATTCTTTCCAGTTGTGTCCACGTAGGCCGGGCACTCAGGGGGCTGGAGCTGGGAATCTTTTCCTTCATATATGCGGAACGCATACAAATATCCAGTGGATCTCTCACAGAGCTTGTATAATTTTACTCCGTATCTGGCCTATTTGCTAGGAATATATGGCTTTATTCCTAGCCGGCCTGAAAAGGGTACCAGGGACTCATCGACACATATATTCTGATCAGGGACATAGAATTCTGCAAATTGTTGGGAAAAGAAATTTATCAGTGGGTGAAGTTTATATAATTTATCATAATTTGGATGATTGCGGGGAGGGTACTGGGTGTTGTCGCTAAAATATAGAAAGCGCATTATCATTTTTTATCGGGACCTGGCCATTACTGCAGAAAAAAAGGGCATGTTGTGGATGGGGTTGGTGGACCAATAGGCATGCCCTTCATTATTTTTGTAAGCCCCATGTTTAGGGTGAGGCCCATAAACAATTTGAACTTCTCCACATTCAGATCTCTCCACTCAAATGTACGGGGATAGGATGATTGGGGGTTGTTGGCAATATACTGCTGAACATACAAATTTGTCTGGTCCACAATGAATTGCAGCAAAGTGTTAGGCAAAAACAGATGAAAGCAATCAATCTCTGAGAAATTTTGGGTGTTGGCCTGCACACCTGGCTGTGCTGTGAAAGGGGGAATAATTGGTGATCCCAAGTCAGATGGCAGCCATGTTGGGTTGGCAAGACCATCTGGCATATATGTAGAGGCCCTGGCTCTTGGGAGACGTGACACTCCAGTAGTTGGGGGATTTGAATTTCCTGTGCTGGTACTCAGGCGTGATGTGGCAGAACTGGTACTGGGTCTGGGCTTTTGTTCCTGGGGCCTATTGCCGGCGGCAGCGCTGGTAATGGGCATTTGTTCCCAGGGCCTATCGCTGGTGGCAGCGCTGGTACTGGGCCTGGGAATTTGTTCTTGGGGCCTATTGCTGGCGGCAGTGCTGGTAGTGGGCCTGGGAATATAATCCTGGTTTCCAGAGTGCCCTTTTAGGAGGGACCCATTCTTCCTCCGAATCTTTTGCCGATTCACTATTCGGCTCAAATGTTGAATTTGATTCGGAATCAGAATTGGAATCTGATGAGAACTCCCCGTTGCTCTCATCAGTCATGGAGAGGATCTGGAACACCTCCTCACTGTTGTAATCTCTTTTGGACATGACTCTGATGGCTGTGTGACAGGTGGCAGGTGATGGTCACTGGTGGGCTGTGAGATGGGTGGCAGGTGACGTTCACTGATAGGTGATGACGTTGTGACAGGCGATGGTCACTGATGGGTGACAGGCCACGGATGGTGACGGATGATGGTCACTGACTGGTGATGGTCACAGACGGGTGACAGGCCACGGTCACTGATGGGTGATGGGTGCACCGCTGATGGTCACTGATTGGTGATGGGTATTGGCTGACATCACTGATGGGTGATGGATAATGGCTGACATCACTGATGGGTGATGGGTAATGGCTGACGTCACTGATGTGTGATGGGTGATGGCTGATGGTCACTGATGGGTGACGGGTGATGGCTGACGGTCACTGATGGGTGATGGCTGACAGCTGATGGTCACTGATGGGTGATGGGTAATGGCTGACGGTCACTGATGGGTGACAGGTGATGGCTGATGGGTGATGGCTGACGGGTGACGGCTGACGGTCACTGATGGGTGATGGGTGACGAAAGACGGTCACTGATGGGTGACGAGTAATGGCTGATGTCACTGATGGGTGATGGGTGATGGCTGATGGTCACTGATGGGTGATGGCTGATGGGTGACGGGTGATGGCCACTGATGGGTGACGGGTGATGGCTGACGGTCACTGATGGGTGACGGGTGATGGCTGATGGGTGGCAGGCACCACTGATGGTCACTGATGGCAGTCTCTTGTGTCACAGGTGCACTTTATGGGGTGACTGTGGTGACTGTTGGGTGACAGATGACAATGGGGGGATGGGACAAGTGTTGTGTTTGATGCAGTACAATACAGACACAGATCGGTAACTCACTGCTCCTGGCTCTTCTCTCCTCACACTGGAAATGGTGTGTGAGGAGAGAAAAGCTGGTAACAGCTAGTTACCGCTCTGTGTTTACATTTAGTGATCGGCTGTGAAAGGATCACAGCCGATCACATGGTAAACAGCCACCGGCCAATTGCTGTTTACCATCGTCGGTGACGAGCAGTGTTCCCGGGAACACGCAGCCAGCGACATACACGCACGGTGCGCTCCCGATCGCATGCATGCGCCGTGCACAATGGGGCGGTACCATCTGTCATTGGCCATGACTTCATCACGGCTGATCACGTGGTAAACAGCCATGCCCAATGGCTCTTCACCCCCCTCGGTGGCGAGCGGTGTCTCCGTGACACGCCACCACCAAGGGTACAGGGATGCGCGCACATTATCGCATTCCCTGTTTAAAGGGCAGGGCATCATATGACGCCCTCTCAGAATGAGAGCCACACTGCCTGGCCATCATATGACGGACGGCGGGTGACAAGCGGTTAATTTAATATTTATTGCTCAAACCTGCCTGCTCTTTCCCTCAGAATTAGTAGTCTATCCAAAATGACTTAAAATGTGTATTTGAAATCACAAACATTTTTCTGGTTTTCAATTCTACATAGAAATAGAATTATGTTTTTTTGCCAGATGCAATCTGCCTGCTCTCTTCCTCAAAAATATCCCCTTTTGCGAAAGCTGTGCTACAAATTTCTGTATTTTTTCCTCTGCTGTCAATATTTTTTGCAACCTGCTTTTTCTGTGGCATAATAATATGCAAATCTGTAACCTTTTTTCATCTTCAGTCTCAAAAACAAGGGGCTCATTTTTTTCTATATGCAACCTGCTTGTTCTCTCCCTCAGAACAAGTGGCCTATCTAGTGAAGACTTCTAAGGTGTGCTGCAAAGCTGTTCCATTTTATTCTTTTAAATTTAAACAAATAGACACTACAGGGTGGATTTGCTAAAGACAAATAGACTGTGCACTTTGCAAGTGCAGTTGCACTCATTTTCCATAGTAAATGTAAATGTGGTAAAGCTGCACTTTGTAAAGAATACCCAATCAGGTGCAAGCAAAATAAAAAAACTAAAAAATAGCATTTTTGCTTGCACATGATTGAATGCTGGAAATCAGCAGAGCTTTACTGCATTTACTAAGTTCTGGGGGGAAATGGTTGCAACTGCACTTGCAAAGTGCACAGTTTATTTTTGTTTTTTAACTCCACCTCTATATATTTTATTTCCAAATGCAATATGCCTGTGCAATGCTTAAATAATTGTTGCCGGTCTAAAAAAGGCTTAGTAGCTGTTTGGGAAAGCTACATTCTTACTCTCTTCAGTCTCTAAATCAAGATACTTGTCAGAAAATGTTCCATCCGCTGGTAATATCTGTTATTTGGCATGCAGTACTGAGGTCCACCAGCAGGTGTCTCCTGGCAGTTTGGAACTGTCAGGAGAGCTTTTCCCTGTTAATGTTATGTCATCTTTGGGCCGCAGTACTGGCGTCCACCAGCGGATGGATCCTGGCAGTATAGAGCAGGTATTCCCCTCTGCAGACAGGTGTCACCTGACATTAATTAGCAGAGCTGCAGTATAAATACCCGACAATTGCACACTTATGTTGCCCTGGTATTGTCCTTGAGCCCTGATCTGCATCCTGTTACCCTGATTCCTGATCCTGTAGCCTGAACCTGAAGCCTAATTCCTGGAACCTGGAACCTGTTGATCCTGTTTCCTGTCCGTTACGTGAACCCTGAACCCTGAACCCTGGACTCTGGACTCTGAGCCTTGTACCTCACCTGTCCCTCCTGAGATCCATCCTCTCTTGTCCTGTTTATCTCCCTTCCCAGCTACTGATTCCGTGTTTATGACCCCGGCCTGGCTTGACTACGATTCTGGTACTCCCTCTTGCTACATATGCTGGTTGGTTTTATATCACTGATTGTTTGGTTGTTCACTCTTTATTGGTGTGTTTACATATGCATTTTCCTTAATAAACTTACTTTCACCTATTTATGTCTGGTTCACTCTGTTGCAGTCACACAGTTCTGGTCACATCTGGTTTATGACAATACTAATTATTTATGTAGTGCACCCCACGTAGGAGCCGCTGGTTAATAGGGAACCCCCAGCCTGCACAGCCAAGCACACCAAATATTCACTGTATTCCAGAGTCAAGAAACAGTCCAGTGCTTGTTTTTATGTTTTATTGAAGGGATAAAACTTAGATAGGGAATAGGGAAATTATGGGATGCCCACTTGACTTCAAAAACTTCAGGGAAAACTTCTCTATATACAATCTACAGTATATACACTCTTCTCTCTTCCGCCAGCACTCACTCACTTGTAGAAAAAGAACACAGACTCAGCTGGACACCTTAATGATCCTGACAAAAAGAGCATCAGCCAGATCTTGTAGCAAAAAGCCCTTTACAAGCAGGGCACCCAGAGTATTTAAGAGGTGTCTTCCCCCTGCCAGTCTATTTGGCTGGAGATTGGCTGGAGCCCTTATCAATAAGCCAGACAGCTCCTCCTAACCTCCCTCCCAGTCTTTTGGAAGCTTCTCCAAGGTTCCTTGCTGCTAAAAGCTTGAGCCGGGCGCTCCTGCCCCCTGAACAGCCCAGCACTCCAGTGAATGAGGAGGGGGCAGAGCAGAGAGCTGTGACTGACAGTCAGCAGCTCTATCCTCACAGAGATATGAGAACTAAGTGATCCTCGGTTTTTAATCGCTCAGTTTTTAGTGTTAGAGGTGCCGGGGGACAGATAGGTAAGTATGATTCTTAACAAAAAAAAAAAGCCATATATCTCTTTTAAGTGGCTCTTCATATACTGTACATGTTAAAGTGAACCTATGCTCAGCTTGTGATCATGAAAGTATTTACATATTTGTAACAAGCAGTAAAAAGCTTGAAAGCAAGCCATCCCTGACCTCTCTAGCTGCATGTAATGTGAAGTATTTAATTCTTAAAATCTTCAAAGATCACAGGAAAGACTTTAAAGTGGTATTGGACCCAAAACCAAAAATGTATTATATTGCAGCTTACCAATCATTAGATGTGATGGCTACATCTAAGAAATTGGCCAGCTGTAATATAATAAATGTTTGCTTTTGGGTTTAATACTGCTTTAAAGTCTTCAGAACTTTAATTAATGTAGCAAGCCACATTGATCACATGGCCACTGGTTTGCACTGAAAGTAAAAAACACCATTGTGCAGGCCGTGAAGTAAACAGTGCAGATGTTCCTGTGTGAATTAAATGTTGAATACTTTTGGGAGATTTCTTCTCAGGATGCCTAATGCAGTCACAGCACACCTGCTGTGAATGACTCCTTAGAAACACTTGCTATGTGTTTACATTAGAGGGCTGGCAGACTATCATGATTACAATATTGAGTCTCGCTTGAGAAAGTTGTGCCTACCAGCATTAAAAAGCATTGCTGCAGCTTGCAGTGATGTTTCACCATATCTCCTGATATTTTCTTTTTTTGTTTGCTTATCCAATTTTTGGTATTTGGAGAGTACCAGGCATGAGTGACTTTATAGGCAGAGCAGACCTTCTTAAAAGACATCTATGGATGGGGTGAAGTATATTCAATACATCAGTATGGCATATGGTTGTAGAATTTTGGTGATGTTGTATTCATCTGCAAGTGATTATTTACTGAAATTAATCTGGATCCAAGTTTGTGGTCTTATAGAGTTCCATACTTTTGGACAATGTAATGCTAGCAATTATGTGGCCTCTGGAATCTGGATTTGACAAAGAAGCTGTTTGCTTTGAAACGTGTTATCCTATGTGATCTATCTATGTGATCCTCTCCAGCCTCCGTTCCCATAGCCGAGACCATCCTTGACATCACTTCTGGTCTGCGGCTTGGTGCTGACATCTCACCCGGTCCCCTGTGTGTGTGCAGGGCGGCCATCAAGTTGGTTGGATTCCAGCCGCTGCTATATCACTTACCTTGGATTAGTGCTTCCCTTTCTCCCTGGCACATTCACAGCTCCCTGTCCATCCCACTGCTGTATGAATGGGTATGTGCATTTACCAATCCCAGCTTCTTTATTATACCAGGAGCTGTAATATGCATTGTGCTGAGAAGGCTTGGTGGAACCAGGAACTTCCATGTATGCGTCATAGTGCTTGTCATTTATCCTCTTGATTGCACTGAGGTGTTGTTACTATCACGGATTTTACTAAATAAAACAGTTTCAATCTTCTCTTTTGAGTTGCATAGCTAATTGTGCATACCTACAGAAATGCATATAACAAGTTACAATTATGTATTACATACATTCAATTATTATGATGTTACAAAGACATTTTGCGATTTTTGTGGATTAAATTTGGATTTATTTACCTGGGTGCATTTATGCCAATGAAGTCTCATTCATGTTTTTGGGTATCCCCCCCCCCCCCCGGATTAAATAGTTTCCCATACCCTTTATGGTGGGTTGTATTTTGAATATTTATTTTAGCTTTTCAAGTTGGGGTTAAGATATATGGGTACAGGGCTGGTGCTACCACTAGGCAAATGAGGCGGCCGCCTAGGGCGCCCGGCTGCTGGTTCCCTAATCTCTGTCTTTGCGCTATGTAAGTATTCAGTTCTGTATTATAAATACCTCTGTAATAAATGTTATAACCTCTAGTGGGTGCTGCTGGGATAAAGCGTGCACATCTAGGGGGGTGCCTCTGCTGCATGTTACTCAGGCAGCTGCTCTGTAGTGTCATTATGGAGGCACAGCACTGGAGGACATGTCCTAAGGGGATGGAAGCAAACAACCCCTGCACGCCTCTATTATCAGTGCTCTCTACTGCAGCCACATGCTTCCTCTAGCGCCAGCTCCTGTCACACTGATGCTCGGGCAAAGGGGGTGGGTTAAGGGGCGGAGCTAAGGTGGGCGGCAAAATGAGGTTTCGCCTGGGGTGTCAAAAATCCTTGCACTAGCCCTGTATGGGCACAGTCTTGTGAATAAAGTTATTTTTGCTATTTTGATTGTTTTGGTTGTTGTAGTACATATACATTTGCTGTTTCTTTTTGGCCTTTTGCGGCTTGGCTTTGGTATGTTTTGATGACCCCTGAAGCTTCATATATGAGAACCCTTTTCAATGAATTAAAAATTCACTTTGTGGGGGGGAGTGGCCTAGCGATGGCGGAGTGAGGACGTGTTTCCAAAGAGCTCCTGACTGTCCCCTCTCCCACTCACGAACCTAACGGCTTATATAATCTATGAAGGAGGAATGCTAACCCCCAAAAGGTACAGAACAAGATCTGCAACAAACGGAGGCCAGATAGCTACCCCATGGAGCAGTATTCGGAGATACTTCCGCGGACAGCAGAGGAGATCACCAGGCGCCATAGTTGCAGCGCCACGTGGACACTATATGGCAGACTCGGACGTGCTAGCCTCACCTCTGTCCCCGACTTCGTCTGTGTCTTCAGATTGTCTATCAGACACACCAGCGATCCTTGGCTCTATTATGGCAGGCACATCACAGAGACATTCTGGAATTCCGGAGGAGCTGCGTGCTATCCTATGTGCTCTTCCTACCAAGGCAGACATTGAGGCCTTGCCCACCAGATCGGATATCGAGGCCCTCATATCCCGGGTGGAGGAGGCACACTCCCACGATGTGCAAGAAATCAAAGCGGAGCTCCAGACAATTACAGAGAGGGTGGATTCGGGGGAAACCTCTCTGTCTGCTCTTACACAACGGGTTGCGGCCTTAGAACATTCCCAAGAATCACAAGCGGCTACAGCAGTGGAGTTTCAACTACGTTTGGAAGACATGGAAGATCGTAGCCGCCGCAACAATCTGCGGCTGCGGGGCCTTCCCGAGGCTACAGGAGCGGAGGACCTAGAAGCATCTGTAATCGCCATCTTTAAACAGGTCCTGGGAGCCCCTCCGGCTTCACTGGAATTAGACCGTGTCCACAGGTCATTGGGGCCCAGATCAACAGATCCGGACAGTCCGAGGGATGTGATCTGCAGGATTCACCGCTACACACAGAAAGAACTTATCCTACACAAGGCCTGGGACCAAGGTGCGGTAGAATTTGACGGAGCGACGATCAAGATCCTGCCAGACCTCTCGAGAGCGACTCTACAGAGAAGGGCACAGCTGAGACCAATCTTAGATATGGCTCGACGGCAGGGATGCACGTATCACTGGGGATACCCCTTAGCGGTAAATTTCCGAAAAGGATCCAGCACCTTCAGTCTACGCTCTCCCCAAGATCTGCCGGACTTCTTTACCTTCCTAGAAACGGAACCGATTACAGTTCCTAACTGGCTGGCTCTACTCCCTCGAAGAACGGATCGCCCAAGTTCCTCCTCCCAACGGAACTTTCAGCACCCGCGCCAACAGCGATCCAGGAGACGGAACCGGGCGACCTCGGCCGAGGGTACACGTGAGTTGTAATGTAGCTTCCCTGATACCAATGTTGCCCTGACCTGATCCTCATCCACCACCACCCGGTTGTTTGGCTAAATTGAGCCCTTGATCTCGGCATGCCCACTAGACCCCCACGTGAATGACAGCAGACTTACTCACCCCACAAATCTACAGTCAAACACCCCACTTACTATGTGTAAACGGTCCCAGGGACTTGTCAGGTGGAGTATGTTCGGGACATGATTAGCTCCCTGATTCCTCCAGTGACTATCTGGGCTCAGATTCAGAGCCATAACATCAGTGAGGGTCATGGACTGGATTATATCTGCAGATCCTAGATATTACCTTGCATTACCAGAAGGAGACAATGACCTGCGAACTCCCCACGTCTATATGATCGCGGTGAACAGTTTCATTTGCAGCCCGTAAGAAATCCCTATCACTAGCATGCTGTACACTTTATTTTCTGAGTTAGAAGCATTCTTTAGTATTCTTAAAATGTCATTACATTTGATATATGCATGCCTTTGCAAAAGAAGTTAATAGGGAGGGGTCTATGACACCGGAATCTTAATGACTCATGTGGTAATAGATAATAAGAAAACATTACAGCCTCATTATAAGGAAGTTGCTAGGAAGATGGCCACAGTTCCCAGAGTTTTATTTTTCCATGCTGCAGCTTAAGGTAAACAGAAACGGAACCTGCATTAGGGAATAACATGTATGCCTATGCGGGGGGGGCAAATAGGTCCACTATTTCTATGGGTTCAGCCGAAGATAGCGGAGGATTTGGTCGGGAATGTTAAGTGACTGCCTGATGGCGGCACAACACACAGTTCTGCATTCTGTTTGTGACAGGTTGTTTTAGGGTTCTATCCTGTCTTATAATTTTACCTAACAATGTTCTCTAGTCGTTTCCATACCAATACTGTCATACCTATTTCAACTGAGTTGGGAGAGGGAGGTCGATGGGTTCCAATCTGACTATCGCTTCCTACGCCTCCACTTAGGGTTACGCTCGTTTACCAGCAGTTAACTGGTGAGCGTATTAGCACTAGTGTGCTACCTCTTTAGATCGACATTACTGCACCTGAAGAGTGCAAACTTAATATCTCTTTTTTTCTATCTCTCACTTACTTGATTTACTTCTACTCCTTCTCTCTTTTTCTTCCTTCTTCCAGACTTATAGACTGGAACCGTCATCATTCTACTAAACTTTGGACCAGATTGGAACAGTTACAATGTGACATACCCCTTAACAGAGCACCATGGTGCTATGACCTTCTTCCAAATTGCATGAAAAGACATCCCCTTATAGGTGTGACCACGCGCATATGCTCAACCCTGTTCATACAGTTCCACCTTACATCATCATTATCCCCGATCCGTCCGATCTTAGGTACGCCAGAGTTCACTCCAGGATACACAGATCCATTATTTATATCCCTAAAGAGTTCTAATCACTTCCAAGCCTCTCACTTTCCCTTGAACGGAAAGTGGCCTACTATAACGGAACTTAGGAACCCAGTCGGCCCGTTTCAGTTAGACTTTTTGAGAGCTCTCCAACTAGATCATTTTCTCAAAACACTACCACCCCCCAATAGCTTTAGCCAGTCTCTGACGACATACGAAATATATTGTAAGGAAGAGGATCCCATGCCACATGCCTTATCAGCCACATACCAATTGTTAATTACGCCCCCAGACAACTTCAGCTTGCAAAGCTTGGAATCCTGGGAACAGGACTTACAATGTAAATTTACGTCACGTCAAAAGCAGAATATAATTCATTTCACATGCAGATCCTTGATCTGCACGAAAATGCAGGAGACTAATTACAAACTGATCACTAGGTGGTACAACACTCCTGTAAAATTACATAAGATGTTCCCTTCCACATCGGATAGATGCTGGAGATGCCATAGTGATCGTGGCACCATCCTCCACATTTTTTGGACATGCCCATTGTTAGAGCGGTTCTGGAAAACCATCCAAAACATTATGCAGAAGTTCACCGAACGAACAATGTCAAACGATCCCGCCCTATTTCTGCTTCACGCCACCACCTCGGCTAGTAAAGTGTACAAAAAGTCACTGATCCGGCATTTACAGGATGCTGCCAAAGCGTGTATTCCCTTGTTTTGGAAATCTACGCAGCCCCCTTCAGTTGGTGTGTGGATCAGAAAGGTAGAAGACATTAAGAGAATGGAAGATCTGATTCTGACCGCTAGAAATCAAAGCGAATTGTTTACCAGGACTTGGTCCAGGTGGAACATGTTTATCTTTTCAGATGAAGGGCAGATGCTGCTAGATGGGAACTCATCTGTTTAGTAGAGGCCACCTATGATATGCTTTGGTTTGTGTACAGCGCGCAGCGTTAGTTCATCCCGAACCTGCCAGGCGATGCACGCAGTAACCGTCTCCCTGTCCCCTCCTTCCCCTCCCTTTATCCCTATCCCCCCCTGTCTCCCCCCCCTTTTTGATCCCCAATGCTATTCCTCCTTCCTTTAATTTCTATCTCCTATCTCTTTGTTTCTATTTAGGTTATTTTCCTTCTATAGTTTTAACAGGAATAGGTAAACGAAAATGGAAACGGAGAGGGTCGGTTCCACCCACATATTTTGTCTTAGTCATACATATAAGGCTTATTAGTGTTACACGATGGTTTACTTACAAAGAAATATTTCTTGCTGTATCTATATAAGGCGATTTTGTACCACTGGAGGCTGCACATGCCTTATGTTACCATGTTGGACCTACGTCCTCTCTTGTTCTTTAATAAACGTATAATTTGAAAAAAAAAAAAATTCACTTTGTAAACAGAATTATTGAAATTGTTTTTATAAACTGGACAAAAATAAGCCATAAAAGAAGAAAAGTTTACCAAGTGCTAGTCATATAAATGACTAAAGCAGAAAAGTTGGATCAGTATTTGACATGGATCACCCCGACTCCTGTACACGGAATCTGGCATAGTAAGAGGAATTTATTAAAACTGGAGCAACCATAATCTGGAGCAGCAGAATATGGTCACCAATCAGCTTCCAGCTTTCATTTTCAAAGTTTTAGGCCCCTTTCACACATCCCTTCAGTTTGTTTCATCAGTTCAGTCACGTTTTTTCAAAGAAAAAAATGGATCAGTTTACATCAGTTTTACATCAGTTTTTACATCAGTTCTTTACATCCACTTAACTACTTGAATCAAATTTTTGGTTTACATTAGAGCTGCACGATTAAAATAATAAAATAAAAATAAAAATAAAATGAGAATCACGCTTTTTTTGCTTATAATAAAGATCACGATTCTCTCATGATTCTTGCGGCATAACATCATCTTTCACATTATAAAAAAAAAAAAATTGGGCTAACTTTACTGTTTAGTTTCTTTTTAATTGTGTTTGAAAGACCGCTGCGCAAATATCGTGTGACATAAAATATTGCAATGATCGCCATTTTATTTTCTAGGATCTCTGCTAAAAATACTGATTTTAATTTGTAAGCAACAAGTGTCAGAAAAAGGTTTAGTCTTTAAGTGGTTAAACTCACCTCATTTACAGACCGAATTTTATCCCTTCTAAAAGAACCAAGAGATACGTTGTATCTCTTCTCTTCTCTATCTCTCAGTGCTGAGGAATGTTTTCTTTTTTTTGACAGCTCTGGCTCTGCACTGTTTACATAGAATCAGGGAAATGCCAGTTAAGATCGAGAGGGGGGTTGAATCGAGATTTTTTTTTTTTTTAATTGTTTATTTATTAAGTATATTCAAGTATACAGAAACAGAGTATTCATTCTCATAGAAAAATCATTGATAGCAGCATATTCTCAATGAGGTAAAACATTTTTTGTAGCTTATTATATATCAAGAAGAGATAACATTAGGTGTCAAATGATTTTCAGACAATACATACACATCATGGTAGAAATAAGAGGGTCAGTTAGTGAAATAAAGCAATGTCATGGTCAGTGGCCCTGCTTCACTCATACAATATAGGAATCTGGCTTTATACCTCATTAACTCTGGACTACCTGGGGATTCTCTATGTTGTATTCAGAGGAGTCCCAGTGTCCCCATATAGCCTCAAATCTGGGAAGGGAGTCATCAATTATGGCTGTGATACGTTCCATCCTGCGGATATCTGTAATAACTGACAAAAATTGTGCAAAAGTAGGGGGGGGTGTTGCCTAACCAACATTGGGGTATAACCCGTTTAGCCGCTAGCAAGATGAAAGCCATCAGTTTCCTAAGCGTTTTTGGCATCTTAGGGAGGGGCAAGCCTAGCAAGAGATGTATAGGTTGGTGGGGTACAGGGAATTTTAGGATTTTTTCCAATAGGGCATGGATCTGTGACCAGTATGGCATTATCAAAAGACATTCCCAAAATATATGGAAATGGGTGCCCAGAGATGAGCCACATCTCCAGCACTGTCCAGATGTGGTCAGTTTCTGTCTTAAAAGAAACTCCGGGGTTCTATACCAGAACATCAGTATTTTATAGGTTGTTTCTTTCTGAGCCACACATCTAGATGTCTTAGATGCACTTTCCCAGATATTCTTCCATTCACTTAATAGGATAGGTCTGTTTAAAATGTGGGACCATTTGCGCATATATGTGTGAGTCTGTTCTGTGATAGGAGAGGCAGCATGCAAAATTTTGTAAATAGTGGATATTAGATGAGAATCATGAGGGCCTCTGGAGCACACCATTTCAAATTCAGTAGGGATAGTTAGGGTCAGTTGTGGTATTTTGGTGGAGAAAAAATGTTGGATTTGTAGAAAGGAATAGAAAAGGTTTTTTGGGATTTTATATTTAGATTGTAGGTCAGTAAAAGTGAGGAGTTTACGGGTCACTGGGTTAACCAGGTGGCGTAGTTGGAAAATACCGGCTTTCGTCCATGGCAACATGGCATCATAAGAGAGGCTATCAGGGATTTCCGGATTAAAAGTAATATTTGTTAAAGGAGGGCATGGGGATGAAAGCCTATATTTACCGGAGCAGCTTTTCCATATTGAGAGGGTAAATAGCATCGAGTTTAAGCTGATTTTATGTGACTGAGAGATGAATTTATCCGAGGATGGCCATAACATGTAGCATGGGTGTGCGGGTACCGTAATACCCATTTCTATCTCAGACCATCTGTTAGGGGCATATCTAGATGTCCAGGAGGTTATTGTTCTTAGATGGGAGGCGTAATAATATTTGATTATGTCAGGTGCCCCCAAACCTTCACCGGCTCGGGATGCAAAAAGTACAGAGTTATCTATCCTATGGGATTTATGATTCCAGATAAAGTTTAGGAAATTTTGTTGGATTAGCTTTAATTGGGACATTGGAACCTTGACTGGAAGGGTCTCAAAGAGATAGAGGAGCTTAGGGAGCACCGACATTTTGAGGACGTTTATCCTTCCAAGAAGGGATAAGGGTAAATTTGTCCATGACTTTAATAATTTGTTAATTTCTATAAACATAGAAGGAAAATTGGCCTGAAAAAGAGTGGAATATGAGGAAGTCAGATAGACCCCAAGATATTTCAAGGAATGGGAGCACCAACGATATTTGAAATTTTCCTGTAAAGTCGAGAGCATATCTGTGGAAAGATTAATAGGAAGGACTTCAGCTTTGGTCGGATTTATTTTAAAACCTGAAATGCTGCCAAATTGATGTAGGATTGCATGGAGAGAGGGGAGTGATATATGGGGATGAGTCAATGTTAGTAGAATATCATCAGCGAATAGGGACAACTTGTATTCCTGATGTCTCAGCGCCACTCCCCCCATGTCAGGGTGGGAACGAATAGCTTCGACCAGAGGTTACAAACTTAAAATGAAAAGTAAAGGGGATAGAGGACATCCCTGAAGGGTACCGTTACTTAGGAAGAATAGCGGGGAGACATGGGAAGACAGCTGTACCTGGGAAGTGGGCGTGGAGTAAAGCGCTTTTAAAGCGTGTATAAAGGGGCCTGAAATTCCATATCTAGTCAGAATGGTGAACATAAAAGACCAGTTTAGGCGATCAAATGCCTTCTGGGCATCTAAACTAAGGACTATCGCAGGTTTCTTAGTTTTAGTCAGTAAGTCAATAAGATCGATAGTTCTTCTAGTGTTGTCTCCTGCGTGTCTAGTGGGAACAAAACCGACCTGGTTCTTATGTATGAGTGAGGGGAGAAGTAGGGACAGTCTGTTAGCTAAAATTTTCGTGAAAATTTTATAATCAGAGTTCAGGAGGGCGATGGGGCGATAGTTGTCTGGTAGTGATAAGTCCTTATCCGGTTTCGGAATAACCGTAATAAAGGCGTGGGGAAATTGGGAGTGCGGAACTTTCCCTGACATCAGAGAGGTAAACAAACTTATCATATGGGGTATTAAAACTGGTAGGAAGCTTTTAAAATGTGAGTAAGGGAGTCCATTGGGCCCTGGGGACCAAGATTTTTTTTTTAAAGATTAATCGTGCAAATCTAGTATGCCTGTGTATGTGGGGGTGGGGAGGCTCAAATTGTTTTTTGTTTTTCTACTTTTCATTTGTTTGTTTTTTACTTATGATTTTCTTGCTATCACATAGGGGACCAATAGTCATAGACCAATAGTAATTGACGGCTCTTTTTTTCCTATACTTTATAACGCTGAGAAGGAGCTGTCATTCGGGCTTGCCACTAAATTAAACAAAGGGACGGGGTTACCGGGTGATTTCACTGGGTGACCCGTCCCTTTGTTTAATTTAGTGATGGGCCCAAATGCCAGCTCCTTCTTGGCGCTATGAAGTTTAGAAAAAAAAAAAGAGTCGATAATTACATTTAAAAGCTGACAGTGACAGTCAGGATCAGCAAGTAAGAGAGCAGACTGCTCCCTCACTGTATATACTGCCCTCTACCTGTCCTCTCCTTGTACAGACTGCCCCCCCCCCCCCACCAATGACAGCTCCAAAATCTAAAGAAAAAAAAGCTGGCAATTACATTTAAAAGCCGACAATGACGGTCAGCATCGGCTAGTGAGGGAGCCTGTCTGTATAGACTGCCACCTCACTGTGTATACTGCTCTTCCCCTCTCCTGCCTTTCTCCACCCCAAACCCCCCCAACAGTGACTGGTTGCTCCTAACAACCAATGCAAAAATGGATGCAACAACGGACCGCTTGTCTATTTGCATCCATTTAGCCCCTGTTCCATTTTTTAACGGGTTAAAAATAGGGCTTTCATCCGTTCAAAAATGGATATTCACAGAAGCGGATGAAAACTAATGTAAATGGATGAGCATCCATTTACATCCATTTTTCCATAGGAATGCATTGATGTCCATTTTTCATCCGTCAATGGATGGATGAAAAACGGATGCATGGTCCATACGTGTGTTAACTGAAAAAGCTGAAGATGATTGATGGTCCTGCACAGCTGCTCCAGATTCTTTCTGCTCCACTTTTGATAAATCCCCCCCCCCCAGTGGCACTTGAAAGTGCTCAAGCTTCCCCATTGTTTATAACAGAAAAAGATTAATAAAACTAAGAAAATACATTTGAAGTCAAACATTCCTGTTTAGGAATCTTGCACATATTAATGTTATATGTTTTTCTTAAAAAAAATCTGCACAAAATGTGCATTTTTTTTTTTTTACTAGGAACCTGCAAAGCACTACTATGCAGGGCTCTTGCAGACTGTCAGTGTAAGTTGTCCGCTTATTCCCTGTACGAGCAGACAGTTACACACTGACAGGAAGCATCAATTAACTATCTAGACTAGAGCATTGAACAATGCCCTGGTAGTTCATTGAGAACTACAAGCCGAAAGCTGCAAAGGTTGTGTGTACTTGTAGTTTTCACATTTACAGAACTCTGTGAATGAATGATGTGAGCAGATAGTTTTTTCTTTAATTGTGACAGTGAGCGGGGGAAGAAGATCCCCACTGGCTGTCAAAACAGGGGATCGGGGGATGCTATAGTAAAAAGTTACATGTTACACCCAAAATATGTAATATATATACAGTACACATACAGTATCTCACAAAAGTGAGTACACCCCTCACATTTCTGTAAGTATTTTATTATATCTTTTCATGTGACAACACTGAAGAAATGACACTTTGCTACAATGTAAAATAGTGAGTGTACAGCTTGTATAGCAGTGTAAATTTGCTGTCACCTCAAAATAACTCACATCCATTAATGTCTAAACCGCTGGCAACAAAAGTGAAAATGTCCAAATTGGGCCCAAAGTGTCAATATTTTGTGTGGCCACCATTATTTTCCAGCACTGCCTTAACCCTCTTGGGCATGGAGTTCACCAGAGTTTCACAGGTTGCCACTGGAGTCCTCTTCCACTCCTAAATGATGACATCACAGAACTGGTGGATGTTAGAGACCTTGCGCTCCTCCACCTTTTGTTTGAGGATTCCCCACAGATGCATTGCTCAATAGAGTTTAGGTCGGGAGACATGCTTGGCCAGACCATCACCTTTACCCTCAGCTTCTTTAGCAAGGCAGTGGTCATCTTGGAGGTGTGTTTGGGGTCGTTATCATGTTGGAATACTGTCCTGCGGCCCAGTCTCCAAAGGGAGGGGATCATGCTCTGCTTCAGTATGTCACAGTACATGTTGGCATTCATGGTTCCCTCAATGAACTGTAGATCCCCAGTGCCGGCAGCCCCAGACCATGACACTCCCACCACCATGCTTGACTGTAGGCAAGACACACTTGTGTTTGTACTCCTCACCTGGTTGCCGCCACACACGCTTGACACCATCTGAACCAAATATGTTTATCTCATCAGACCACAGGACATTGTTCCAGTAATCCATGTCCTTAGCCTGCTTGTCTTCAGCAAACTGTTTGTGGGCTTTCTCGTGCATCATCTTTAGAAGAGGCTTCCTTCTGGGACGACAGCTATGCAGACCAATTTGATGCAGAGTGAGGCATATGGTCTGAGCACAGACAGGCTGACCCCCACCCCTTCAACCTCTGCAGCAATGCTGGCAGCACTCATATGTCTATTTCCCAAAGACAACCTCTGGATATGACACTGAGCACGTGCACTCAACTTCTTTGGTAGCTCATGGCAAGGCCTATTCTGAGTAGAACCTGTCCTGTTAAACCACTGTATGGTCTTGGCCACCATGTGACAGCTCAGTTTCAGGGTCTTTGCAATCTTCTTATAGTCTAGGCCATCTTTATGTAGAGCAACAATTCTTTTTTTTAGATTATTTGCCATGAGGTGCCATATTGAACTTTCAGTGACCAGTATGAGAGAGTGAGAGCGATAACACCAAATTTACAAATTTAACACATCTGCTCTCCATTCAGACCTGAGACCTTGTAACATTAACGAGTCACATGACATCGGGGAGGGAAAATGGCTAATTGGGCCCAATTTGGGCATTTGTACTCACTTTTGTTGCCAGCGTTTTAGACATTAATGGCTGTGTGTTGAGTTATTTTGAGGGGACAGCAAATTTACACTGTTATACAAGCTGTACACTCACTACTTTACATTGTAGCAAAGTGTCATTTCTTCAGTGTTGTCACATGAAAAGATATAATAAAATATTTACAAAAATGTGAGGGGTGTACTCACTTTTGTGAGATACTATATATGTATGTATCTAGATAGATAGATAGATAGATAGATAGATAGATAGATAGATAGATAGATAGATAGATAGATAGATAGATAGATAGATATTTAAAGGTAACGAAAAAGTTCAAACAAACAGTAATCTTCCCTCGCAGGGGGGTTCCACCATCACTGTATAAACACAAACTATAGCCTCCTGGCTTACTCACTGTCAGCTTTGTGCTGTTTTGGTCACGGGCCACATCTGCCTGCTACAGACGTGCACACACAGGCTGCCACCTGCAGCCTTAGACTCCGAGACCTCCTGTCTCCTGGAGCCGTCTCCTACTGGGACCCTCCCGACCTCCCAGGCCAGACTGACTGCTGGGCAGAGTTGTCTCCAAGTCTGAGCACTGACCTCTATTCCTGGGATATTTATGAACCCAGCCCACAGGTGTTCAATTAGTATTCCTGCCAAAATCAGGCATACACTGCTCATATGCACCTGTGACATGGGGTAGCATCTCCACAATATATATATATATATATATATATATATATATATATATATATATATATATATATATTATTGTGTTGTTCCATTCCTGTCGGGTGTCAGAAATAATATGTAACTTTCAGTCATTAAGATGTTATGTGCAATCCAGTGCCAAATAGCTATCCTCTTAACTTTTTTCTACTACAACCCACAAGAATGAATTCGTTTTATTACATTTCTCTCAATCCCTACTATAATATCTTCAGCAGCTGTTACACACACTAAGCACTTCTTTGCGCCAAAATAAAATATTTTTGCACAATTTCACAAATTAGATACTGATATGAAGCATAATATTGAAACATAAAACAAACCTGTTATAAGAGATCCAGTGCTGAAATGCCAATTAGGCATCTAGCATTTCATACAATAACAGCTCGCAGATTCATCTATTGACAAGTGTACTTTAAATTAAGCAAGTCATTTGACAAACACAGATTTTACCATGACCTCATTTTGTAAATAAGTCATTTTTCTCCTTCACTGATGTGCGCTTATGGGCACTGATAGGCTGCACTGATGAGGTGGAACTTATGGGCACTGATAAGGTGGCTCTGATGAGGAGGCACTATTATGCCACACTGATGGGCACTGATATGCAGCACTGATGGGCACTGATAGGCAACATGAATAGGCAGCACTGATGGGCACTGATGGGCACTATAGGGTGGCACTGATGGGTGCTGATGGGCAATGAGTGAAAGCACTGATGAGCAGGCACTCGTCGGCACTAAAAGGCAGCACTGACTGGCACCAGTAATGGGATTTGATTTGTGTCCCTGATTGGCACTGATTTGTGTCACTGATGGGCACTGATTTGTGTCACTGATGGGCACTGATTTGTGTCACTGATTGGTGTCACTCATGTGCATTGATTGGGGGCACTCATGGGCACTGATAGATGGCACTTCTGGTGCTTTGCTGTAATCAGGGCACTAATGACCTGCCCTGTCCTCCCCTTCGAGGTGATGCTGCTGATCGACACTCCTCGCCACACACTCTGTCAGTGTGAGGTGAACCGATTATCGGCTCGCCTCACTGTGGGCGTGTGGGCGTGGCCGTTCTGGTGCGCTGTCATATGACGTCCACCCAGAATGAGAGCCGCGCCATCCCTCCGTCATTTGACAGTGGGCGGGCGGCAAGTGGTTAACAACCAGCTATTTTTCACACAGAATTCAGATCGATCTGAATTTGAATCCTTCACAAAATTTGGAATTCGTTAGCAAACAAAAAAAAGAAACAAAACTAAAGGAATTTTAACTAAACTCATTACTATTGTCATTCAGAGATGCGGATACATCCGCATCTCTGAATAACCAAAAATAACCATAACCAAAAATGTAGATTTGGACCAAAGCGAATCGCACATGGCTAGATTGAAGCCCTTGATGACTTAAATGCGTCTTTACATGTGTAGCATTATCGCTAGTTTTGCTCTCATGATATTTAAACACCTCCACAGACACGTGTAAAAGTTAGCACCAGTGAGCTGCAATCTGGACTTTACATGTCTTAGGTTTTCATCTGATTGACAGTTTGATCTAGTCGCTTGCCCAAATCATCACTGACAAAAGTCAATTGGAAGCTATTGACTGTTACTGTGAAAGTGTTCACTTCATGCTTCAATTGACTGCTTTCCTTGGCTGAAATTAACACAAACAATGCTTCCTTTGAGTTAAAGTCAGTGAAAATGGTGCAGGATAAAAAAAAAAATCTGTTCAGCAACAGAGACAACTAGAGTTATCCAATCTGATTCTGCTAAATCATTAAAAAAGAATCAAAATTTTAGAGGAAAACCATGGGTTTTTGTCAGATTCGAAGGATGTAATAAATCATATAACAATGTATAGTATACTGTATAAGAATAAGTTAATTTTAACAACCAGTAACAGTGATAGTGATGGTCAATATAGGTGTCTGACTTAGGAAGTAATCTATAGATTTTAATCATGATCAGCTTTAGAAACTGGGATAAAAAAAGTTACAAGAGTAAAAGAGTTGTCAACAGGTTTGCAGTTAATAATTTGTATAGACTCTGCCTATGCTGCTGTGTCCCTAACTAAATGTAAAATGTGTTGTTCCTAGATTGTAGCCAAAATATACAAGGAAAAGAGAGCTCATGGCTGCCCTAGTGTAATTCCATTTTAATGATACAAATACAAAATCAAACAATAGAGGATTGCACTCACAAACATGGGACTTAGATCACATGTACAGCAGGATGTATGTCTCCCTTCCAGGCCTGTATAACTAGGTCAGTGGTGACTTTGTTTTTTTTTGTGTCTAGACTGTAGCCAGCCTAAGCTGTTATTTACCTTTGTTTTGGCTCTTTAGTAGAGCTGGGCGAACAGCTTGGCCCAAGCATGAGTTCGGGCCAAACATCGGCTGTTCGCCTGTTTGACAAACACCCAAATTATCGGGGCATTCGACCATTTGGTTGGCCTGCCGGATGATCACAATGCACTGCGCCGCTGCACAGTGCATTGGAAGCCCTGATTGGCTGAAGCAATGAAAGCTTTCACCAATCAGGGCACAGAGCACTGTCAGAGCCATGATTAGAGAATGTAATGATGACTCCATCCAATCATGGCTCATTGCTCTTAGTCCCGCCCCACACTATAAAAATATTCACCCCATAGAGGCCATTTGCAGTGTGATATTGACGTGGAGAGAGATAGTACAGGGCTCTGTTCAGTGCTGCTAGCAAGTTAGTGTGCTATAGTGTGTTTCTATTATCAGCGTAGAATATCAGTTTAGTGTGAATCTAGTGATAGTTTAGTGTGAGCGTAATGTGACCATTCATTTTTATTTTAGTGTCAGTTTTCATGAGTGTAGTGTAATTATTCATTCTTACTTTATTGTCAGTTTTGTGAGTTTAGTGTGACCATTCATTTTTACTTTCGTGTCAATATACAGTATATCCAAGTGTTACTGCATGTTTAACACAGTATATATCAGTGCATTACTGCACATTTAACGCAGTAAAAATCTGTGCGCTACTGCATGTTTAACACAGTATATATTAGTGCATTACTGTATGTTTAATGCAGTAAATATCAGTACGCTACTCTCATTTTAACGTAGTATGTTTGAGTGCATTGCTGCATGTTTAATGCAGTATATATCAGTGCATTACTGTAAGTTTAACGCAATATTTTTGAATGCGTTACTGAAAGTTTAACCCAGTATATTTCAATGCGTTAATGCATATTTATTACAGTATATTGCAGTGCATCAGTGCAGTTTTACTGCAGTATATTGTAGTGCGTCAGTGAAGTGATGTATGTGTAGTGAGTACTCAAGTTAAAGTGTGCCAAACACCACTTTCCATTGATTAACCACTTGCCGACCGCCTCACGATGATGTACGTCGGCAGAATGGCACGGGCAGGCAGAATCACGTACCTGTACGTGATCTGCCTCCCGCGGGTGGGGGGTCCGATTGGACCCCCCCGGTGCCCGAGGCGGTCGGCGTTTGTTCACGGGCGATCAGAGGTGAGGGGGAGGCCATCCATTCGTGGCCACCCCCCCGCTATCGCTCCCGGCGAATGAAATCCTTCCTCTGCTTCTGTAATGTAAACAGAGGCAGAGGAAGTGATGTCATCCCTCCTCGAGCCGGTCTTTTCGTTCCGGCGCCAAGGAGAGAAGACATCAATGTGAGTTACACCAACACTACACTTTCAGTAGAACACACTAGGCACACTTTTCACCCCCATCACCCCCCGATCACCCCCTGATCACCCCCCTGTACCCCCTGTCACACTGACACCAATAGCAGTTTTTTTTTTGCATTGGTGTCAGTTTGTGACAGTTATAAGTGGTAGGACAGTTAGGGTTAGCCCCTTTTCAGTCTGGGGTACCCCCCTTTAGGTCCAGGTTACCCCCCTAACCCCCCCTAATAAAGGTTAACCCCTTGATCACCCCCTGTCGCCAGTGTCACTAAGCGATCGTTTTTCTGATCGCTGTATTAGTGTCACTGGTGACGCTAGTTAGGGAGGTAAGTATATTTTTTTTCGCTGTCAGTGTTTTATAGTGACAGGGACCCCCATATACTACCTACTAAAGGTTTTAACCCCCTGATTGCCCCCTAGTTAACCCTTTCACCAGGGATCACCATATAAGTGTTACAGGTGACGCTGGTTAGTTTGTTTTCTATAGTTTATTATAGTTTTAGGGCACCCGCTGTTTATTACCTTATAAAGGTTTAACCCCCCAATTGCCCGGCGGTGATATAAGTTACGTTTTTAGGGTCAGATAAGGTCTGCGTCGCCCCAGGCAGCGTCAGTTTAGCGCCAGTACCGCTAACACCCACGCACGCAGCATACACCTCCCTTAGTGCTATAGTATCTGAATGGATCGATATCTGATCTGATCAGATCTATACTAGCATCCCCAGCAGTTTAGGGTTCCCATAAACACAGTGTTAGCGGGATCAGCCCAGATACCTGCTAGCACCTGCGTTTTGCCCCTCGGCCCAGCCCTGCCCAGCCCACCCAAGTGCAGTACCGATCGATCACTGACACTTACAAAACACATAACTGCAGCGTTCACAGAGTCAGGCCTGATCCCTGTGATCGCTAACAGTTTTTTGGTAGCGTTTTGAATCAGTCGCTAACAGTCAGGAGCTATTTTTCCTGTGAGTCTCACTAGTGTACCCCTAAATTTAGAGCCCAAAATGGCAAATCGAAGGTACACTAGTGAAGAGGCCTACACGTTTCTGAGCATGACAGATAGTGAAGAGGAAGTCATACGAACCTGTAGAGGACAGCGGCTCCATGACAGATAGCTCTGATGACGGAGTTGTTGTCCTTGCTAAGGTCAGGCGTACCAGACCCCAATCTTCTTCTTCTGTCCTTGAAGTGCAAGAACCGCAGGGCCCTCATATGGAGCAGAGAAGTACTAGCGCTGCTATTCCTTCTGGTGAACTGGCAAGCACTAGCGGCCTAGTACACCCTGGTCGTACATCCAGCACTGCAGTATCACGTGGTGACGTGGCGAGTCACATGAGTGCAGCTCAAGCTGGCGAGGTGGCAAGCACTAGTAGTGTCCCGCTGCCACCAAGAAGACGAACACAGGCCCGTCATGCCCATAGTGCCCTTCCTGCTGCATTCGCCAATCCGAATTGGGAACCCACCACTTCTGCAGCACCCGTACTTCCCCCATTCACTGGCCAACCCGGAATTCAGGTGGAAACAGTTGATTTTACGCCACTGGATTTTTATTCGCTGTTTTTCACCGAAGATCTCTATAGATCTATTGTGGACCAAAGTAATTTATACGCTGGTCAACACATCGCCGCTAATCCCCAGTCCTCCCTTACCAGAGATTGGAGATCAATTACGGTCTCCGAATTTAAGATCTTTCTGGGCCTTTCCCTCAACATGGGCATAAATAAAAAGAGTGAGTTGCGGTCATATTGGTCCACTGACCCAATTTACCATATGCCTGTGTTCTCTGCTTCCATGGCCAGGGCACGATACGAGCAGATTTTGCGGTTCATGCACTTCAATGACAATGAACTCTGTTGTCCTCGTGGAGACCCTGGATAGGATCGGCTCTACAAAATTCGGCCCCTCGTAAACCACTTCAACCAGCGTTTTGCAGACTTGTTTACTCCCCATCAAGTTGTCTGCGTTGATGAGTCCCTGATTACATTTTCTGTCCGCTTGTCATTCAAACAGTACCTTCCCAGCAAGCGTGCCAGATACGGGGTCAAGATGTATAAGCTCTGTGACAGGGCCACAGGCTATACATGTATATTTATGGTTTACTAGGGCAAAGATAGTCACGTAGAGCCGACAAACTGCCCTGACTACATAGGAAGCGCTGGCAAGATAGTGTGGGACTTGGTGTCACCCTTATTCGGAAAGGGGTACCACTTATACGTGGACAATTATTACACAAGCGTGCCACTTTTTAGTCACCTTTTTGATCAACAGATTGGAGCATGTGGCACCGTGCGACCTAATCGCCGGGGCTTTCCCCAGCGGCTTGTAGATTCCTGTCTTAGGCTGGGGGAGAGAGCCTGCTTGCAGTTTAATAATTTGCTCGCTATGAAGTGGAGGGATAATAAGAATGTTTTTGTTCTTACCTCCCTTCATGCAGACACGACGTCCCAAATTACTACGGCGACTGGTATTGTGGAGAAACCCCTCTGTGTCCACAAATATAACCAAAATATGGGAGGGGTGGACCTCAACGACCAGTTGTTGGTGCCGTGCCTAGTTGCCCGTAAGGCCAGACACTGGTACAAAAAAGTGTCTGTTTATTTATTTCAATTGGCTTTGCTGAACGCTCATGTGCTATACAGAGCTTCAGGACGGACTGGATCCTTCCTTAAATTCCAGGAAGAGATCGTCAGAGCCCTTCTGTTTCCAGACGGTGCTCCACCTCACCTTCCCCAACCAAATGCAGTAAGCCGGCTGCATGAGAGGCATTTTCCTTATGTCCTCTCGAGTACCCCTACCCAACGAGCCCCCCAAAGAACGTGTTGTGTCTGTAGCAAGCGCGGATTTAGGCGTGACACCAGGTATTATTGTCCCTCCTGTCCTGACAATCCTGGTCTATGCATTGGTGAATGTTTTGAACACTACCATACACTAGTTGAGTTTTAGCGTAGGGTACAGCATTGCACAGACTAGGACACACTTTCACAGGGTCTGCCAAGATGCCATCGCATTTTGAGAGACCCAAACCTGGTACCAGTAACAAAAGTTAAAGTTACTAAAAAAAGTGTAAAAAAAAAATAAAAAAATAAAAAAAATAAAAACACAAAAAAATATAAAATAAAAAAAACAAAAATAGTTGTCGTTTTATTATTCTCTCTCTCTCTATTCTCTCCCTATTGTTCTGCTCTTTTTTACTGTATTCTATTCTGCAATGTTTAATTGTTATTATATTTTACCATGTTTGCTTTTCAGATATGCAATTTTTTTATACTATACTTTACTGTGTTTTGTTGGTAACCATTTTTTTGTTTTCAGGTACGCCATTCAGCTACAGAGCGGATTTATTTATCTTGACAGCAACAGCCTTTGCTCCCATGATACATAAAGCCGTGACTCCAGCGCTGTCAGAGGTGATTTCACCACCACAGTTACATACTTCAGCATATATGCCGAAGCGTGGGGGCAGCAGTGGGTGGAGGAGCGATTTGCTCCTGCCTTTTGTGGGAGGATGCCCCCATGCTTCGGCATATATATATTTTGGGCACAGGTTGCGTTAAATGTTTTATTTTTTACTATGTTTTTTTTTATTTGCTTTACAGGTATGGTAAGTCTTATGCCCCGTACACACGGTCGGACATTGATCAGACATTCCGACAACAAAATCCTAGGATTTTTTCCGACGGATGTTGGCTCAAACTTGTTTTGCGTACACACGGTCGCACAAAGTTGTCGGAATTTCCGATCGCCAACAACGCGGTGACGTCAACCACGTACGACGAGACTAGAAAAGGCCAGTTCAGAACCAAGTGCGGCACCCTTTGGGCTCCTTTTGCTAATCTCGTGTTAGTAAAAGTTTGGTGAGAGACGATTCGCGCTTTTTCAGACTCGTGGCTTTCAGATCGTTTTCTGCGGTTCAGTTTGTGCTTGTGGGTTTGTATCTGCTCTTCAGTGCATGCAGCGAGTACCCTTGACTTGTCATTGTGTTCTTGTTCATTCGTTACTGTTTTTCAGGTCGCTCTTCACAGGCCTTGCTGTTCTTTAGTGCGTTCTGTTACTTCGTTCTGAGCAGCCGACCGTTTTCTAGCCATGTTGCATATACGTACTCCTCGTAGAGTTCGTGCTGTGCGGGGGCTTGGTGTTGGGGTCCTGACCTTGACACAAGTCCAGTCCATGAACAGGGTGGGGAGGAGTTCATGGACCAAGAATTGGTTGCTTCAGCGTGGCCAGTTCTGTCATATGCCTTTGCTCCATGAGATCCGTGAGAATAATCCTGATGATTTCAGGAACTTTCTCAGGATGACGGACCCCGTATTTCACCGTCTGCTGGCTTTGCTGACCCCCTATATCAGCAGGCAGGATAACTGCATGAGGCAAGCCGTCACTGCGGAGCAGAGGATCGTCGCTACCCTGCGGTATTTGGCGACAGGGAGAAGCCTGCAGGACTTGAAGTTCTCGACAGGCATCTCCCCCCAGGCTCTGGGTATCATTATCCCAGAGACCTGTTCTGCCATCATCCAGGTCCTGCAGAAAGAGTATATAAAGGTAAGTTTTTTATCCTTTAATATCACATTTTATTGTACTTAATGTTTGCTAATGTAATGTATTTCTTTCCTCATTCCCTAATTACCATGTTTGTAATATGCATTGAATGTCCCCTTTGTCCTCATTCATGCTGGATTTTTATGTAATTATTTTTTTGTCCTTCATACATATTTGCCTTCACTAACCTCCCCAGCATGCTCTCCTGCCCCTATATTCACCTCATGTAGTCACTTAACAATGTATTTTGTCAGCTCCATAGTAGTGCTTTACCCCAAACACCCCCTAAAATGTTTTGAAATGTGATTTGTGCTTTAAATTCAGGCAGAGTGCCAGAGACTTTTTTTGTGGTGTCCCCAAATCATTTTTGGTAACCCTCCCTCCCCCCAACTGCTAAGTCAGCTGATCCCAATTCTCTATCTATCCTCAATCATTTACCTGCTGACTTTGCCAAACCCAGACCCACTATACCCACCTCTTTTGTGGTCAGATGTATGGATGAATTCCCCAAAGCATATAGTGCAAGGGCCTGCCTGTATACTTTCAAATGGTACTGTTTAAAGTTTTTGTATCCTATTATTATCTAGATAGGTAATAGCAGAATGTCCAAATGTGCTCAAATGTGTACAGTGTGTATTTATATCTTTGTATTATGACACTTCTTACCTGTCCAGTGGGCTGCCAATAGTGTAACTAAGGAGGGGCTGTTCCAAGTAATACCCTGTATTTAGGCATTCATCTCTCAATGAAGTGGAGAGGGTTACCTGTCCAAGATCCCCCCCCATAATTTTAGAAATGGCCCATGAGAGGGGGGAGGGGGAATACGATAGGTGTACCTTATACTTTGGTGTTGTAAAATTCCCCTTAATAAATGTTATCTGGAGGTTGGCCAAGAATGTTTGTGTCTAATCTGCTTGCCATGTTTATGTGCAAAAATACCAATTTTTTTTTTGTTTTCCTCAACAGTTTCCTTCCACGCCACAGGAATGGCAGACTGTGGCCTCCCACTTTGCCCAGCTGTGGGACTTTCCTAACTGAGGAGGGGCAATTGATGGGAAACTCATCCCACCACCCAACTCGGGGTCATACTATTATAATTACAAAGGGTTCAATAGTATTGTGATGTTGGCGGTGGTGTCGGCTAATTACGACTTCTTGTATGTGGACGTGGGGAAGAATGGCCAGATGTCCGACGGTGGAATGATCGCCCAGATGGAGTTTTACAGGTGTCTCCAGAATGGCAGCTTGGACTTGCCACCTCCAGAAGACAATGTGGAAGGACTCCCATTCGTCTTCATTGCAGATGAAGCATTTGCGCTGGGGGACCATCTTATGCGGCCATTCCCGATGAGGATCCTCACCCCGGAACAGAGGGTTTTTAATTACCGGCTGGCCAGAGCCAGAAGAGTGGTGGAGAACACATTTGGAATCATGGCCAGCCGGTTCCACCTATTTCTGACACCCATCCATATGGCGGAGTATAAACTTAATCATATAATCCTAGCGTGCTATGTTCTACATAACTTTTTACGCCAACATTCTGCCGACTATGCTGGCTCAGTTGGGCCTGAGGCCGGAATTCTACATGAAACAACCCTGAGGGTGCTTGAAAGTGGCCGTCCTGGCTTGCCCTCCCTGAATGCCCGTGATGTCCGGTTAAGATACCTTGAGTTCTTTGCGGGTAGGGGGGCCATCAATATGCCAGACAATTTGTGAAGCCTTTATCAAAGAAAAAAAAAAGAAAAAAAAAAAGAAATCTTTGGTGACATTTACTGCTTGTGTTTGTTTTAGCTGACCCTGACTGAAATGTGGGTAGTCCTGAATAGGGATGAGCCGAACACCCCCCGGTTCGGTTCGCACCAGAACCCGCGAACGGACCGAAAGTTCGCACGAACGTTAGAACCCCATTGACGTCTATGGGACTCGAACGTTCGAAATCAAAAGTGCTCATTTTAAAGGCTAATTTGCATGGTATTGTCCTAAAAAGGGTTTGGGGACCCGGGTCCTACCCCAGGGGACATGTATCAATGCAAAAAAAACTTTTAAAAACGGCCGTTTTTTCGGGAGCAGTGATTTTAATGATGCTTAAAGTAAAAAAAAAAGGTGAAATATTCCTTTAAATATCGTACCTGGGGGGTGTCTATAGTATGCCTGTAAAGTGACGCGTGTTTCCCATGTTTAGAACAGTCCCTGCACCAAATGTCATTTTTAAAGGAAAAAATCTCATTTAAAACTGCTTGCGGGTTTAATGTCATGTCGGGTCATGGCAATATGGATGAAAATCAGTGAGACAAACGGCATGGGTACCCCCCAGTCCATTACCAGGCCCTTTGGGTCTTGTATGGATATTAAGGGGAACCCCGCACCCAAATTAAAATAAGGAAAGGTGTGGGGCCACCAGGCCCTATATACTCTGAACAGCAGTATACAGGCGGTGCAAACAAGACAGGGACTGTAGGTTTGTTGTTAAGTAGAATCTGTTTGTAATTTTGAACATTTTTAACGTGTTTAGCTCCAGCCAAAAAATCTTTTCTAAGCTTTTTGGAAAACATAGGGAAGGGTTATCACCCCTGTGACATTTGTTTTGCTGTCTTTCCTCCTCTTCAGAAGATTTCACCTCACTTTTTTGTCCCAATGAAAAATGTTTTTTGAAAATTTGGGTTTTTTTGTGGAACAAGGATTGGAAAGCATCAGTGGAAAGGAGAAATTGTTTTCCCATATTAACTCTTACAGGAAAGAATTTCCCTTCCTAGGGGTAGATTTCATCTCACTTCCTGTTGTCTCCTTCCGTTTGCAAGTAGGAGTCGTTTGTAAGTTAGATGTTTGAAAGTAGGGTCCTGCCCTATATACTCAGCAGAAATTTGGGCCTTAGGTGTTGCTGTGGCCACAACACTGTAAGCCCTCACAGGGCCCTGCTGTGAAATATTAGATCAAGAATTGTAATTACATGCCCCTGTTGAACAGGAGCTGAAAAATTAGGCCTTAGGCACTGGTGCTGGTGCCACAACACTGCAACCCCTCACAGACACTCTAGTTGGAACGCAGGAACGAGCCCTGCTGCAAAGTATTGCTTCAAAAATTGTAATTACACGCCCCTGTTAGACAGGGGCAGAAAAATTGGGCCTTAGGCACTGGTGCTGGTGCCACAACACTGCAACCCCTCACAGACACTCTAGTTGGAACGCAGGAACGAGCCCTGCTGCAAAGTATTGCATCAAAAATTGTAATTACACGCCCCTGTTAGACAGGGGCAGAAAAATTGGGCCTTAGGCACTGGTGCTGGTGCCACAACACTGCAACCCCTCACAGACACTCTAGTTGGAACGCAGGAACGAGCCCTGCTGCAAAGTATTGCATCAAAAATTGTAATTACACGCCCCTGTTAGACAGGGGCAGAAAAATTGGGCCTTAGGCACTGGTGCTGGTGCCACAACACTGCAACCCCTCACAGACACTCTAGTTGGAATGCAGGAACGAGCCCTGCTGCAAAGTATTACATCAAAAATTGTAATTACACGCCCCTGTTAAACAGGGGCTGAAAAATTGTGCCTTAGGCACTGGTGGTGGCGCCCAGAACCAAAAATGTTCTTACAAGCTATCAGCGTGATGATTGAGGAGGAAGAGGATAATTACTCAGGGATAGTCACTCAGCATCAGCATAGGCAGTCTTTGAAGGGATCTGAGATTTCAAAAAAAATTATTCGGTTACATCAGCATCAGGTGCTTGGTAGCTGGTGGTGATCCAAGACTCATTCATTTTTATGAAGGTCAGCCGATCGACCGAGTCGGTGGACAGACGCACCCTGTGATCGGTTACCACGCCTCCAGCAGCACTGAATGTGCGTTCCGAAAGAACGCTGGATGCAGGACAGGCCAGTAGCTCAATTGCATACTGTGCAAGCTCTGGCCAGTGATCCATCCTCAAGACCCAGTAACCCAGAGGATTTTCGGTGGGAAAGGTGTCCAAGTCTGATCTTGCCCCTAGGTATTCCTGCACCATGTAAAACAGACGCTGGCGATGGTTGCTGGAACCGATCATACCTTGGGGCTGCGGACCAAAAAATTGTCTGAACGCATCGGTCAGACGGCCACCTTCTCCACCGCTCCTTCTTTGACTGACCGAAGCCTCAGCAACACGTTGTCCAGAAACAGGAGTTTGTAACCTCCCAGTCTCTGGGAACGCGTTGCACAGACCTTTCTGCAAGGCCTCCCGAAGATGTTTCATCCTCTGCTCCCTCTGCGATGGCAAGATAAGGTCCGCAACCTTACCCTTGTAACGTGGATCAAGGAGGGTTGCCAGCCAGTATTGGTCCTTCTCCTTGATACCACGAATACGAGGATCCTTACGCAGGCTTTGCAGGATCAGGGAGGCCATGCAGCGTAGGTTTGCTGAGGCATTCGGTCCGGAGTCCTCTGGGTCACTAAGAACGACATGGTCCGCAGCCACCTCCTCCCAGCCACGTACAAGTCCATGTGTTTCTTGGGACTGATCCCTTAAAGACTGCTGCTGATGCTGAGTGCCAGGCTCCACCTCCATACTGACACAATCTTCCTCCTCCTCCTCTTCCTCCTCGTCCTCTTCCTGTGTGATCGGCGGGCACGCAGGAACACTGTCTGGATAAAGGGGGCCTTGAGAGCTAAGGAAGTCCTCCTCTTCCTGCCTCTGTTCTGCCTCAAGTGCCCTGTCCATTATTCCACGCAGCGTGTGCTCCAACAGGTGGACAAGGGGGACAGTGTCACTGATGCATGCACTGTCACTGCTCACCATCCTCGTGGCCTCCTCGAATGGTGACAGGACAGTGCATGCATCCCTGATCATGGCCCAAAATAGATCAAATAGAACACCTGTAATTTTCTTCAGGTAGCTTTATATACTGTAACCAGACAAGCCTGCCTGTCAGTAGGAAGATAACAGGAACGGATCTAGCTGAACACTGTGAGCAGGACGCACTGTACTAAATGTAAATAGTCTAGCTGCCTGACCGTGGTACTAATAGGATCAAATAGAACACCTGTAATTTTCTTCAGGTAGCTTTATATACTGTAACCAGACAAGCCTGCCTGTCAGTAGGAAGATAACAGGAACGGATCTAGCTGAACACTGTGAGCAGGACGCACTGTACTAAATGTAAATAGTCTAGCTGCCTGACCGTGGTACTAATAGGATCAAATAGAACACCTGTAATTTTCTTCAGGTAGCTTTATATACTGTAACCAGACAAGCCTGCCTGTCAGTAGGAAGATAACAGGAACTGATCTAGCTGTACACTGTGAGCAGGACGCACTGTACTAAATGTAAATAGTCTAGCTGCCTGACCGTGGTACTAATAGGATCAAATAGAACACCTGTAATTTTCTTCAGGTAGCTTTATATACTGTAACCAGACAAGCCTGCCTGTCAGTAGGAAGATAACAGGAACGGATCTAGCTGAACACTGTGAGCAGGACGCACTGTACTAAATGTAAATAGTCTAGCTGCCTGACCGTGGTACTAATAGGATCAAATAGAACACCTGTAATTTTCTTCAGGTAGCTTTATATACTGTAACCAGACAAGCCTGCCTGTCAGTAGGAAGATAACAGGAACGGATCTAGCTGAACACTGTGAGCAGGACGCACTGTACTAAATGTAAATAGTCTAGCTGCCTGACCGTGGTACTAATAGGATCAAATAGAACACCTGTAATTTTCTTCAAGTAGCTTTATATACTGTAACCAGACAAGCCTGCCTGTCAGTAGGAAGATAACAGGAACGGATCTAGCTGAACACTGTGAGCAGGACGCACTGTACTAAATGTAAATAGTCTAGCTGCCTGACCGTGGTACTAATAGGATCAAATAGAACACCTGTAATTTTCTTCAGGTAGCTTTATATACTGTAACCAGACAAGCCTGCCTGTCAGTAGGAAGATAACAGGAACGGATCTAGCTGTACACTGTGAGCAGGACGCACTGTACTAAATGTAAATAGTCTAGCTGCCTGACCGTGGTACTAATAGGATCAAATAGAACACCTGTAATTTTCTTCAGGTAGCTTTATATACTGTAACCAGACAAGCCTGCCTGTCAGTAGGAAGATAACAGGAACGGATCTAGCTGAACACTGTGAGCAGGACGCACTGTACTAAATGTAAATAGTCTAGCTGCCTGACCGTGGTACTAATAGGATCAAATAGAACACCTGTAATTTTCTTCAGGTAGCTTTATATACTGTAACCAGACAAGCCTGCCTGTCAGTAGGAATTTAACAGGAACGGATCTAGCTGAACACTGTGAGCAGGACGCACTGCACTAAATGTAAATAGTCTAGAAGATAACAGGAACGGATCTAGCTGAACACTGTGAACAGGACGCACTGCACTAAATGTAAATAGTCTAGAAGATAACAGGAACGGATCTAGCTGAACACTGTGAACAGGACGCACTGCATTAAATGTAAATAGTCTAGATAGAAGATAACAGGAACGGATCTAGCTAAACTGAATACAGTGTATATATATATATGCAACACCTGGGATGCATATATATACACAATACACTGTAAGTGCAGCTAACTGACTGACTGTTCTGCCTAATCTATCTAACTCAAATCAAATGACACTGTCTCTCTCTCTCTCTATCTCTCAGCACACCGGAACACACACTACACAGGGCCGCCGTGCAGGCGGCCTTATATAGTGTGGGGTGTGTACTAAATCCCCTGAGCCATAATTGGCCAAAGCCACCCTGGCTTTGGCCAATTACAGCTCTCTCTACTGACGGCGCTGTGATTGGCCAAGCATGCGGGTCATAGTGCATGCTTGGCCAATCATCAGCCAGCAATGCACTGCGATGCCGCAGTGAATTATGGGCCGTGACGCGCCACACGAATTTAGCGCGAACGGCCCATAACGTTCGCAATTCGGCGAACGATCGAACAGCCGATGTTCGAGTCGAACATGGGTTCGACTCGAACACGAAGCTCATCCCTAGTCCTGAAATTGGCGTGATTGTGTAACCTTATCCAAAGAACTGAACATATTACAACATATACAACATATACTCCCACTTGGGTGGTTTCTAACTACTAGAACTGACCCATAAATTAAACAACAAAAAATATCACCGATATGTTCACCGATTTATGTGGGACATTATTATATGTATGTACACATACAGTCAATATTGACCAGGCCAGAATTCAATTGACAATGGTTGATTTGTCCAACTGAATTTTAACATAGCAAGGGGACAGCCGAAGACCCTTTGATGTGTTAATCTTATGCAAGTCTATTTGAACATCTCAAAGGGTGTTCAGGTAGTATCTGTTAATCTAATCTAATTACACATATCTAAGGGGACTTGTTGATGTTAATATGCGGGAGTGCAAATTGGGGTGGTTTATGACTGCAGCTGTTCACGGCTGGGAGTTGTTGTCTATCTGAAAGACTGAAGTGTATAAAAGACCTGAATGGAGACGGCCAATCAAATTGCTCAGCCATTCAATATCTAGTGAATATAACACGGTGTTCAGTCTATAGTTGAAGTTAGGCTTGTCTGTGTATGAAGACACAGACCTAAGAAATGGGTCTCTGAATTATATCTACTCTGTCAGATTTTTTTTTGTCATCTGTGGACTTTGGACTTTGTTCTGTGTTGGAAGTCAATAAAGTGCATCTCTCTGGAAGAATTGGGTTGCTGCGGAAGAGTACTTACTAATTAATTATCATACCTACTCTACATCATATCACCCAGTATATATTATATCACTACACCGATGTCCAACCTGGGCCTTCCAGCCAGGAAGAAATGGAGGAGCCCAGCTTGAGTCAGGTATAGCATTGTTCTACAGATTTCTGGTCAATAAATAAATGATGTTTACTAGATGTTATTATTGATCACTAATTGATGATTGAAAAAAGTGTTTTACATATCAATAGACAGTAGTGGGCACCCAAAATTGGGACAAGAATGAAAAATGCTGGGCTCAGAATGATAGTCTGTTATATTTGTTAACATTCAATTTGCAACAGTCAGGAGGTGAAAATTGTGTGTGATTGATGAATAAAAAAATAAAACAATGTCCTTTTTTCATACACAGGAAGACCTCAGCCAGGAGGAGGCTGTGGAATGTGGCAGCCAGGAGGAGGCGGGGATTAGTGGCAGCCAGGAGGAGGCGGGGCTAAGTGTCAGCCAAGAGAAGCCTGGGACAAGTCGCAGCCTGACTGAATCGCAGGTTCCTCCCCTCCGCCTTCCATACAAAAGGGCAAGGAAGGCGACTCACATGCAGGATTCTGCACTCAGGCTGATTCAGGAGGCTTCTGCATCCCTCCGAGCCTTACCCACTCCTGAAGAGGCCTTTGCCTGCATGGCTGCCACCAAACTGCAGGGCATGCAGGGGGGTCAACGCAAGCTATGTAAGGACTTTCTTTATAAAGTCCTAAGTAAGGGGGTGAGTGGGGAACTAACACCCAAGACCGACGTGATTGAGTTGGACCATCCTCCTCCTCCAACTCCAACTCCACCACCAGAGCCACAGTGTGGAAGGAGGCGTGGAAAGAAAACCAGAGAGCGATGGCCCTGGGTTCAGTCTGGTCTGACAAAAGCTGCAGTCTCTCGTATGACCACAGCCTGGGGACACAGATGTCATCTGCTACTTTCCGGATCTCTGGGACTTCTGGACCAGACTGCACTCCCTTAGATAAGGACTCCTCAGGCCACCAATTTTGCTTCAAAATAGTTGATGCTTGCCCTGGGGGGTCCAAGGCTTCACCCATTTCAGCTGTTTCTCCAGTGTTGCCTCCCTCTTTGTTTAGTTGTGAGCCCTTAATAAATGTTTTTTAATGAAAATTATACTCTCCTATGTGTGTTTTCATTCAAAAAGGACAGTTTGTTGGTGAGGAGTCAGGTACTTTTCTAAAGTACAATGTGAAATTAACAAGAGACAACAACACCAAACAATCTCCTACAGATTAAATAATATAAGATATCAATGGTGTTGTGGTAACTTGACACACAAAACACACACAAAAATATTCTGGAGTCGAAATAAAAATCCAATAAAACAAAGATCAGCCTTGAAAAAAATACAAACCAAAAATAACTAATCTGCCTTAAAACCAAAACAAAAAAAAATCCTACACCAAAATAATGTTGTCAGATGTGACAAATCAAAATATATTAAGGGAATCCCACTAAATAATAAAGAAAGAAGTTTGTGAGAAGTGTGTGTGAATATGAGCAGCAAAACTACTTAATTCTTCTCACATTATAAAGAAGAAGAGAGTGCGCTGTATTAAACCATTTGTTACATTGCACCGTGACGAAACTGCTGTAACCATTGCGAACGCTAAGTTTACCAGACCGAGCTGTTCCGTCTCGGAATTTCTTCTGAGCATGCGTGGCACTCTGTGCGTGGGAACAGGCCACACACGGTCGGAATTGACGCGATTGGATTTTGTTGTCGGAAAATTTTATAGCCTGCTCTCAAACTTTGTGTGTCGGAAAATCCGATGGAAAATGTCCGATGGAGCCCACACACGGTCGGAATTTCCGACAACACGCTCCGATCGGACATTTTCCATCGGAAAATCCGACCGTGTGTACGGGGCATAACTGTTATACTGTAATGTTACTTTGTTTTATTGTTAACCATCATTTGCTTAGCAGGTACGCCATTCAGTTGCAGCGCGGATTTATTTATCTTGACAGCAACAGCGTTTGCTCCCACGATATATAAAGCCGTGACTCCAGCACTGTCGGAGGTGATTTCATCACCACAGTTACATACTTCAGCATATATGCCGAAGCGTGGGGGCAGCAGAGGGCGGAGGAGCGATTTGCTTCTAACTTTTGCGGGAGGATGCCCCCATGCTTCGGCATATATATACGGTGCATGTATGCCCATCATTAGAAGTGGGTGGATGAAGGGAGGTATTCTAATGGTGGGCATACCCACCGATCAATCTCTTTTTTTCGTTCAGCCCACAGGCTGCATGAAAAAAAAGTTTACAATATATGCCCAACAAGGACCAGCAACCTACTGGTATGGGCGGCACAGTGGTGCAGTGGGTAGCACTTTCGCCTAGCAGTAAGAAGGGTCATTGGTTCGAATCCCAACCATGACACTACCTGCCTGGAGTTTGCATGTTCTCCCTGTGCCTGCGTGGGTTTCCTCCGGGTGCTCCGGTTTCCTCCCACACTCTAAAGACATGCTGGTAGGTTAATTGGATCCTGTCTAAATTGTCCCTAGTATGTATGAATGTGAGTTAGGGACCTTAGATTGTAAGCTCCTTGAGGGTAGGGACTGATGTGAATGTACAATATATGTAAAGTGCTGCGTAAATTGACGGCGCTATATAAGTACCTGAAATAAATAAATAAAATGTTGCTGGACTTTGAGTGGTTATACCAGAATGATGCCTGCAGGTTTACGTATCATCTTGGTATCATTCTTTTCAGTCAGCAGTCGACTTTCATGTAAAAGCAATCCTAGCAGCTAATTAGCCTCTAGACTGCTTTTACAAGCAGTGGGAGGGAATCCCCCCCACCGTCTTCCATGTTTTTCTCTGGCTCTCCTGTCCCAACAGGGAACCTGAGAATGCAGCCTGTGATTCAGCCAGCTCACCATAGAGGTGATCAGAGACCAGAGTGGCTCCAAACATCTCTATGGCCTAAGAAACCGGAAGCTACGGGCATTTCATGACTTAGATTTCGCTGGATGTAAACAGCGCCATTGGGAAATTGGGAAAGCATTTTATCACACCGATTTTGGTGTGGTCAGATGCTTTGAGGGCAGAGGAGAGATCTAGGGTCTAATAGACCCCAGTTTTTTCAAAAAAGAGTACCTGTCACTACCTATTGCTTTCATAGGGGATATTTACAATCCCTGAGATAACAATAAAAATGATTAAAAAAAATAAAAATGAAAGGAACAGTTTAAAAATAAGATAAGAAAGCAAAAAAATAATAAAGAAAAAAATAAAAAGCACCCCTGTCCCCCCTGCTCTCGTGCAAAGGCGAACGCAAGCATCGGTCTGGCATCAAATGTAAACAGAAATTGCACCATGCATGTGAGGTATAACCGCAAAGGTCAGATCGAGAACAGTAATTTTAGCAGTAGACCTCCTCTGTAAATCTAAAGTGGTAACCTGTAAAGGATTTTAAAGGCTTTTAAAAATGTATTTAGTTTGTCGCCACTGCACGTTTGTGCGCAATTTTAAAGCATGTCATGTTTGGTATCCATGTACTCGGCCTAAGATCATCTTTTTTATTTCATCAAACATTCTGTTGCTTCTGTTGCACATTCTGTTGCTTCTCCTGAGTACGGGGATACCACATGTGTGAGACTTTTTGGGAGCCTAGCCACGTACGGGACCCTGAAATCCAAGCACCGCCTTCAGGCTTTCTAAGGGCGTAAATTTTGGATTTCACTCTTCACTGCCTATCACAGTTTCGGAGGCCATGGAATTCCCAGGTGGCACAAAACCCCCCCAAATGACCCCATTTTGGAAAGTAGACACCCCAAGCTATTTGCTGAGAGGTATATTGAGTATTTTGCAGACCTCGCTTTTTGTCACAAAGTTTTGAAAATTGAAAAAAGAAAAAACTATTTTTTTTTCTTGTCTTTCTTCATTTTCAAAAACAAATGAGAGCTGCAAAATACTCACCATGCCTCTCAGCAATTAGCTTGGGGTGTCTACTTTCCAAAATGGGGTCATTTGGGGGGGGGGGGTTTGTGCTATCTTGGCATTTTATGGCCTTCAAAACTGTGATAGGTAGTGAGGAGTGAATCAAAAATTTGCGCCCTTAGAAATCCTGAAGGCGATGATTGGTTTTCGGGGCCCCGTACGCGGCTAGGCTCCAAAAAAGTCCCACACATGTGGTATCCCCGTACTCAGGAGAAGCAGCAGAATGTATTTTCGGGTGTAATTCCACATATGCCAATGGCATGTTTGAGCAATATATCATTTAGTGACAACTTTGTGCAAAAAAAAAAAAAAATTGTCACTTTCCCGCAACTTGTGTCAAAATATAAAATATACCATGGACTCAACATGCCTCTTAGCAAATAGCTTGGGATGTCTACTTTTCAAAATGGGGTCATTTGGGGGGGGTTTGTGCCATCTGGGCATTTTATGGCCTTCAAAACTGTGATAGGTAGTGAGGAGTGAAATCAAAACGTTACGCCCTTAGAAATCCTGAAGGAGGTGCTTTGTTTTCGGGGCCCCGTGCACGGCTAGGCTCCCAAAAAGTCCCACACATGTGGTATCCCCGTACTCAGGAGAATCAGCAGAATGTATTTTGGGGTGCAATTCCACATATGCCCATGGCCTGTGTGAGCAATATATCATTTAGTGATAACTTTGTGCAAAAAAAAAATTGGTCACATTCCCGCAACTTGTGTCAAAATATAAAATATTCCATGGACTCAACATGCCTCTCAGCAAATAGCTTGGGGTGTCTACTTTCCAAAATGGGGTCATTTGGGGGGGGTTTGTGCCATCTTGGCATTTTATGGCCTTCAAAACTGTGATAGGTAGTGAGGAGTGAAATCAAAAATTTACGCCCTTAGAAATCCTGAAGGTGGTGCTTGTTTTCGGGGCCCCGTACACAGCTAGGCTCCCCAAAAGTCCCACACATGTGGTATCCCCATACTCAAGAGAAGCAGCTAAATGTATTTTGGGGTGCAATTCCACATATGCCCATGGCCTGTGTGAGCAATATATCATTTAGTGACAACTTTGTGCAAAAAAAAAAAAAAACATTGGTCACTTTCCTGCAACTTGTGTCAAAATATAAAATATTCCATAGACTCAACATACCTCTCAGCAAATAGCTTGGGGTGTCTACTTCTCAAAATGGGGTCATTTGGGGGTGGGGGTTGTGCCATCTTGGCATTTTATGGCCTTTAAAACTGTGATGGGTAGTGAGGAGTGAAATCAAAAATTTACGCCCTTAGAAATCCTGAAGGCGGTGCTTGGTTTTCGGGGCCCCGTACGCGGCTAGGCTCCCAAAAAGTCCCACACATGTGGTATCCCCATACTCAGGAGAAGCAGCTAATTGTATTTTGGGGTGCAATTCCACATATGCCCATGGCCTGTGTAAGCAATATATCATTTAGTAACAACTTTTTGTAAATTTTTTTTTTTTGTTATTATTTAATCACTTGGGACAAAAAAAATAATATTCAATGGGCTCAACATGCCTCTCAGCAATTTCCTTGGGGAGTCTACTTTCCAAAATGGGGTCATTTGTGGGGGGTTTGTACTGCCCTGTCATTTTAGCACCTCAAGAAATAGGCATTTAGCACCTCAAGACATAGGCAGTCATAAATTAAAGGCTGTGTAAATTCCAGAAAATGTACCCTAGTTTGTAGGCGCTATAACTTTTGCGCAAACCAATAAATATACACTTATTGACATTTTTTTTACCAAAGACATGTGGCCGAATACATTTTGGCCTAAATGTATGACTAAAATGAAGTTTATTGGACTTTTTTTTATAACAAAAAGTAGAAAATATCATTTTTTTTCAAAATTTTCGGTCTTTTTCCATTTATAGTGCAAAGAATAAAAACGGCAGAGGTGATCAAATACCATCAAAAGAAAGCTCTATTTGTGGGAAGAAAAGGACGCAAATTTCGTTTGGGTACAGCATTGCATGACCGCGCAATTAGCAGTTAAAGCAACACAGTGCCAAATTGTAAAAAGTGCTCTGGTCAGGAAGGGGGTAAATCCTTCCGGGGCTGAAGTGGTTAAAGTGCATCCACATACACATTTGCACATCTTTATTACATTTTTTTAAATAAGCACCCCCCCATCATGTCTGGGAGGCCAACAAGGAGAGTCAGATGTTCCCATGGCACTGTGAGGGGGCCAGCAGTGTATGTGTCCACAGGCAAAGGTGGACATGATCAGTTCTGAGGCAGGGCATAATTTCCTCTGCTTAGTGATGTTGTCCATCCTATCCAGCCACAGCATGCAGAGGAGGTGGTGGACTGGCTTACTAAACCATCATCATCCTCCTTATCCTCTGTCACCCAAGCAGAGACTAGTGCGCAGTCCACTGCAGCTGCCAGAGTGGCTTATTCTGCCTCCTTGTCCACAGCTACTCCTGCCATAGCCCCAGCATTAGGCATGGGGGAGTCAGCTGAGTTATTTGAACACAGCATCAGCCACTTGCTCCTGGATGATGCACAGCCATTTCTTGATTCAGATCTTGGTTCTGAGGTTGAGGAAGGTAGGAACATGAGCCTACAGAGAGGGAAGAACACTGGTAAACAACTAATTGGCAGTCATGTTACCCCCAGTCGCAAGTTGTCTCCAGTTATAATGAGGGTAAAGGGGATGATGATGATGATGAAGTCACTGACGTGACTTGGGTGCTGGATAGAGCAGAGGAGGTAAGTGAGGGTGAGGCACAACCGCAAAGAGGCAGCCATCATGAAAGAGTAGAGAGCAGCCACCCTATTTCACCAGATTGTAGGGCTGTTATCTCCTGACCCATTTCCCACTTCTCAGCTGTGTGGGCCTTTTTTAGCCCTTCTGCAGCTAATGGCACTGTTGCAATTTGCAAACTTTGCCTCAAGCACATCAAGTGTGGCAAAAACTCTAGCCATTTGGGTACCACATGCTTGACAAGGCATTTAACCTCCCAACACTCAGATCGTTGGCAAGAGCACATGAAAGCCACACAAAGGGATGCAATTTTGTTCCTCCTCACTCCTGAACTTTCTGGTCTACCCCCACTATACCTCATGACCTCTCAGCAGCCTCCACTGACAGAGATGATGGTTTAGCACAGGGTGTCCCAGGTCATTACAGCATGTCTGCCAGTAGCATACCACCAGCTGTAGACTACAGCAGGCAAATATCTCTGCCACATATGCTGCAGCAAAAAAAAAATACAGTCACTGCCACCCACATGCCCAGCATCTAAATTCAAGCTTGTCAAAGCTGCTGGCTTTACAACTCCTGCCTTTTCATCTGGTGGATTCTGCCCTATTCTGTGAATTTGCAGAATGTGCTATACTTCAATGACAGGTTTCCAGTTGCTATTTCTTTTCACGTAAGGCTATTCCAGATCTCTACCATCACATGGAAGGAAATTTTGTGGCATCACTGTGCAAGGCAGTCAGCTGCAAAGTCCACGTTACTGCTGACAAGTGGTCCAGCAAGCATGGTCAGGGATGATTTATTTAGTACACGGCACACTGGGTACCTCTGCTTGCAACTTGGAAAGGATGCAGGATTGGGCTCAGTGCTGTAGCTTGTTGTGCCACCACATGTCTATACAGCTAGTGGTGATGATGCAGGATTTGTTAGCTACACCCCCTCCTCCTCCTCTTCCTCCATGCCCTCCTCTGCTGAATTGTTCCATGAAGTACTCCCTAATCTTTAAAGGGGGCTATGCAATGAGTCAGGCTGAAAGAAACCATGCAGGACTCCAGATGGTGTGTCTAGGGCACAAGAGCCACACCGCAGCAGAGATTCTGGCAGCTCTGTAGGGGCAGACCCAGAGGTGGTTCACACCACGCCAGCTGGAGCCAGGAATGGTGGTGTGCGATAATGACACAAACCTCCTGTCTGCCCCTAGACAGGGAAAGTTGACACATATGCCATACCTGGCACATGTCCTCAACTTGGTGGTGTAGCCTTTTTTAAATATTTAGCCAGGGTTGGAAGATCTGCTGAAGCAGGCCAGAAGAGTCTGTAGTCATTTCAGGAGGTCATACACAGCCAGTGCTTGGTTGGCTGAAATTCAGCCGGAATTCCACCTGCCTGTAACCGTCTGATTTGTGACATACCCACCAGGTGGAACTCGACTTTGGCAATGTTGCAGGGGCTGCACATGCAGCAGAGGGCTGTCAATGAGTACCTGTGTGAGTATGCCACAATGACAGGCTCAGGCCGGCTCTGCTTTTTTCCCCCACGCCAATGGCTGTTCATAAAGGAGTCATGCACTGTACTGTCACCATTTGAGGAGGCCATAAGGATGGTGATGGTGACAATGCATGCATCAGTGACACAATCCGTGTTGTGTTCCTGCTGGAGTTGACTCTGTGTGGCATTATGGACAGAGAAGTGGGAGGAAAAAAGAGGACTTCCTTTCCCCTCAAGGCCCGTTTTATGCAGACAACATTCTCCCTACACCACAGAACACACATGAGGAGAGAGAGGAGGATTCTAGCAGCTTTGAAGGCATTGAGGCAGAGCAAGACATATGTCAACCCTTAACAGATAGTTTTTTATCCCCAGAACCCTTGGCAGTAGTACGTGGCTGGGAGGAGGCAGTTCCAGATACTGTAATCCTCAGTGACCCTGAGGAGTCTGCTTCTCATGCCGCCACAAACTTGGGGTGCAGGGACTCTCTCATTCTTCAAAGCCTGCAAAAGGACCCAAGAATACGTGGCACCAAGGAGGAGGATCACTATTGGTTTGCAACCCTCCTTGACCACCATTACAAGGGAAAAGTCTCTGATGTTGCTGATTAAGTGCTTTCTGAATCTTGAATCTCTGAAAGACTGACTAGTTTGCCTAGCTTTGTGGGTGTTGATTTCATCTGGAAGAAATGTTTTGGGTGTAGGCTTCATGTGCACAATTAACACCCAAGTACCAATTTTTCTGCACCTGTTTGACAGGTGCATATCATTGCAATATTTGACAGCAAGGCCAATTCTTGCTTTCATCAAGAGTACCTGTATAGGGTTACGGTGTGAAGGCACCACCGACACCCAAAGCCCAATTTGTCCGCACCTGTTACTTCTATCCAAAGTCTGAAAAAGAGACACCAGAATTTATCCAAACATTCTCTATTGTTGTTCCAAGTGCACTAAATTGTGGCCTCATCATACAGACTGGCTCCCCAAGCCGTTGTTTATAAAATAAAGAAAGCTTGAATGGAAAATGTTATTTTTTGGCTTTATAAATATCATTATTACTGCAGCATGCTCTATACACAGTACAGATGTACCACATTACAGGCAGACTACGGGGTCCTGCCATGCATTATATTTAAAGGAATTTTTCATTTTTGCTTTTATTTGTCATTTTGATGGTTTCACTTTAAGCATCAGTAAATCACTGCTTATTTCAAAATTATGTTTTTTACAAACTTTTTTTCATTGATACTTGTCCCCCAGGGCAGTACCCGACCCCCATAACCATTGTATGCCCAATTATTTGCATATAAGCCTTCAAAATGGGCACTGTCGATTTTTCAAATTCAGGTCCCATAAACTTCAGTGGGGTCCATTATTCGGTTCCTTACTTTTGTGAAGGTCTAAAGTTCTGGTTCACACTGAACAGGGGGTCGTTCAGCCCATCTCCACTCTATAGCTCTCCTAAGCTCAGTGGTCTGATTGCTTGTGTCTGTTATTGTGAAGAAGGTTCCAGTAATTAGAGTAGAAAGGACACCCACTAGTAGGAGGTTCTGCTTCTGTGAAGTGTAAAGGAAGGACCAGGGCCGTTTGAAGGAATTTGGGGGTCCCAAGCAAAATAGACATGGAGGCAACCCCAACCCCCCCCCCGGCACACACGCATGCAAAGCATACAGGAATCACAGCCTAGCAATACAGTTTAAGTTCACCAACATTTTATATAAATAAACAAGGTTTACCATGCAAATACTGCTGTTGCATATAATGTGCATAAAATTTGAACATTTTCAACAATTGAACATTTGCAAAAAAACACCACTGTACCATAAAATCAAATATACATTAAAAAAGTGCACAATAACTAAATCCAACATACTTAAAGCACACACATATCTCATATCTAATGAGGAGAGCAAAAAAGAAAGATTTACTATAGCTTTACCATAGAAACAATTGCCATAGCTTTCTTTCCATTTTCTTTCTTTACCATCCCATTTCCATTTTATTGCTTCTTTTTGAATCAGGTAATATGTCTTAAAACTTTTTGCAAAAATTTACAAAGCAGAGAAAAGACTCTACAGTAGAGTGTACTGTAGAGTCTTTTCTCTGCTTTGTAAATTTTTGCTAAAAGCTTTATTAAATATTACCTGATTCAAAAAAGAAGCAATAAGATGGAAATGGGATGGTAAAGAAAGAAGAAAATGGAAAGAAAGCTATGGTAATTGTTTTTATTATGATCAGCAAGCTACCATATTTTTATTACTAAATGGGTCTTGATGACTGCCTCCCCCCTTACTACTCCCCCCCGTGTTCTTTTTAACCCCCCTCGCTACCACGTACCACGCGGCAGGAGATTCAGTTTTCTGTTCCTGACCGGCCAGACTAAAAGGAAGTGAGCACTCAGTGTGTTCACTTTCTGTCAGTCTGGCCGGGAACAGCAAACTGAATCTCCTGTACCGCGCGGACTGCAGGCAGGGCTGGTGCAAGGATTTTTGACACCCTAGGCCAGGCATGTCCAAAGTCCGGCCATTTGCAGCCCGCAGTCTGGTTTTATACGGCCCCTACATGCCTCCAGCTTTTGTCACCCTTGTGGCCCCCCTTGCTCCGCACTCTGTAATGTCTGTGATTATCCGTAATCCCCGAGCGCCTCTCACTGACAAGCAGGGGCGTGTTCCAAAACCCTCTGGGAAGCTGACAGCATGCGGCGCCAATAGCAGACACTGAGTCATTTCCCTGCGGCAGCTGCAGAGCTCTCAGTGCCTGTGATTGGCGGTGGTGATTGGCGGCGGTGATTGGCGGCGGTGATTGGCGGCGGTGATTGGCTGCGGCGCCGCGTGCTGTCAGCGTCCCAGTGGCCTTGTGCATGATCCCTGAAGTGAGCGGCGCTCGGGGACTAATATAACTCAGGAGTGCACAGAGATTATATTATTATTATATATCTACAGTTCGAAAAACAACTCATCTTTGCCCTGATCTGAGCCTGGGGGCAGATTACAAGTGGGGGCCAGAAAGAATATAAAAAAAAAATAGCTCATCCTTGCCCTGATCTGAGCCTGGGGGCAGATTGCAAGTGGGGGCCAGAAAGAATATAAAATATATATTAAAAAAAAAAAAAGCTCATCCTTGCCCTAATCAGAGCTTGGGGGCCACAGAAGTGATAAAGGCCAGATTTCTCAGGAGAGAAAATAAATCATTTGTACAAAACTGAGCCCATCCTCTGGGATTTGTTTGGGGGCCAAAGAGGAGATATATATATCCAAATAACAGCTTATCTTCACCACACATAGCTACAAAGGTAGGAGACCTGCGCTCACAAGATCCTTTTCCCTTCTGGTCAATTTATAAAATAGCGACTGTAAACAAGAGAAGGAAAGTTGACAGTGAGGACCGCCGCTTCCAGGACAGGTGGAAAGTGGAATATTTCTTCACTGAAATACGGAATCACTGTGTTTGTCTGATATCCCAAGAGACTGTGGCTGTTTATAAAGAATTTAATGTCAAGAGACACTAACAGTCGCGACATAGCACATATGACAAGCTAACAGGGCACGACCGCAGTGAAAAGTTGAAGCAACTTGAAGTTGTTTTAATGTCGCAACAGCGATTTTTCACAAGAGCCCGTGAGTTAAATGAAAATGCCACAAAGGCAAGCTATGAGGTGGCAACGTTAATTGCTAAAAATTGCAAATCTTTTTCTGAGGGTGACTTTATCGAAGAATGTGTTATGAAAATGGTTGAGAATATCTGTCCCGAGAAGAAGCAAGAGTTTGCCAACATTTGCCTGGCTCGTAACACTGTAGCACGGAGAGCTGAAGAGATTTCATCAGATATTAAGAGACAGTTGACATCCAAAGGAGTGGATTTTGACTTCTTTTCAATAGCCTGTGATGAAAGCATGGACCTATCTGACACGGTTCAGTTGCTGATTTTTATGAGAGGGGTGGACGATGAAATGAATGTGACTGAAGAGCTACTTGACCTCCAGAGCCTTACGGACCAAACAAGAGGAAAAGATTTATTTGTTTCTGTTAGTTCCGCCATAGATGACATAAAACTGCCTTGGAACAAACTTACTGGGATTATTACTGATGGGGCACCTGCCATGGCTGGAGAACGAAGTGGATTAGCAACCCTAATCTGTAACAAGGTGATCGAAGAAGGAGGCAAAGCTATGAAACTCCATTGTATCATTCATCAACAAGTTCTCTGTGCTAAACATCTCAAATATGACCATGTTATGAAACCGGTGGTAAAGACTATTAATTTTATTCGCTCTAAAGCCCTGTGCCACCGCCACTTTAAATAGTTTCTACTGGACATCCAGGCTGAATACGAAGATGTTGTATATCACAACGATATAAGATGGCTCAGTCGGGGGTCTGCACTGCAGCGTTTCTACTCTCTCAAAAAGGAAATCGGAGAATTCTTAGAAACAAAGGAACAACCAATGCGAGAACTATCTGATCCGATTTGGCTGGCTGATTTGGGGTTTCTAGTTGACATAACAAAGCATCTGAATGTACTAAACACCAGTCTTCAGGGGAAAGATGCAGCGGAGAACCAGCTTTATTCACACCTCAAAGCCTTTGGAACAAAGCTGCAACTTTTCATAAGGCAGTTATCACAAACACAGCCCAATCTCATAAATTTTTCAGCGTTGCAGGAAATAATGAACAGTTTTCCACAGGACAATATCAGGGCACAAATGAGCAAGTATGCAGCAGTCATCACATCTCTGGCTGGGAAGTTTAAATGGCGCTTTCAGGATTTTGTAGCTATTAAAAATGAGATAAGCCTTTTCTCCTCTCCATTCTCTGTTGCTCCAGATCAGCTGCAGCTCGAGCTCATTGAGCTGCATTGTGACAGTGAGTTACGCAGTCATCACCAACAGCTCTCTCTTGTGAACTTTTACCGCCAACTGGATAAGAGCCGGTTTCAAGAGATTCGAACATTGAAGAAAATGCTGAGCTTGTTTGGCTCAACATATATGTGTGAGCAGACATTCTCTGCTATGAACTTTAACAAGAACCGCGTGAGGACAAGACTAAGACCCCTTTCACACTGGGGCGGTTTGCAGGCGGTATTGCGCTAAAAATACCGCCTGCAAACCGCCCCTAAACAGCCTCCGCTGTTTGTTCAGTGTGAAAGCCCGAGGGCTTTCACACTGAAGTGGTGCGCAGGCAGGGTGGTGAAAAAAGTCCTGCAAACCGCTTTTTTGGAGCGGTGAAGGAGCGGTGTATTCACCGCTCCTTCACCGCTCCTGCCCATTGAAATCAATGGGACAGCGTGGCTATACTGCGGCAATACTGCGGTATAGCCGCGCTGTACGAGTGGATTTAACCCTTTTTCGGCCGCCAGCGGGGGTTAAAACCGAACCGCTAGCGGCCGAAAACCGCTGCAAGAACGACGGTACAGCAGCGCTAAAAATAGCGCTGTTGTACCGCCGACGCCCCCACCGCCCCAGTGTGAAAGGGGCCTAAGTGACTCTCACCTGTGTGACATTTTGCGCATCAAAACCACTGCCTTTGATCCAGACCTAGCCTATGTTCTGCAGTCCAGATCCCAGTTTCACTATTCACATTAGTGCAGGCAAGTTTTTTTTTTTTTCAATTGGGATGAATATATTGTAAAATCTCAGTTAATTTTAGTTGGTCTAAATCAGTTATGAATATATTTGGACACAAGATGTATACTTGGTGTTATGTTCCTGTTCAAATTTTTTTAACTTAAAAGTTGACAACCTTTATTATAATATGTAATGTACTTTACAATGTTCCTGACATATATTTCAGCTTCCTGGATTTGTTTTCATCTGGCCTTCAGATATGAAAGGCAGAGTGATTTAACACCTGTTTAGATTTGTTATCCATGTGACGAAATGAAAAGTATGCAGTTTGCAATAAAGTTTGCATAAAATATTTAATTTGCATTTCATTTTAATGGTTCGACGAACGTCAGGCAAAATGGTCGGCCCTCAGCCATGTTCACTTCATGAAATCTGGCCCTCTTTGAAAAAAGTTTGGACACCTCTGCCCTAGGCGAAACCCAATTTTGCTGACCCATTGGCTCTGCCCCTGACTCCACACCCTTTGCCCTGCCCATGTATACGGTGAAGGTGGCGGGGGAGATGTTTGCGGTGCCTCTCCACTATTTCTTCTGCCATGGTCCACAGGCCTGCACCTGCACCTGGCCTGAAGACAAATAGCGGCTGCACCGGCTCGCTTCCTCATACCAGCCATGGCCTGCAGGTATACAGGCAGGCTAGGACGGTATACAGACAGGCTAGTATGGTATACAGGCAGGCTAGGATGGTATACAGGCAGGCTAGAACGGTATACAGGCAGGCTAGGACGGTATCCAGACAGACTAGGAAGGTATAGAGACAGGCTAGGGCGGTATACAGGCAGGCTAGGACGGTATATAGGCAGGCTAGGATAGTATACAGACAGGCTAGGGTGATATAGGCGGGCTAGGACGGTATACAGACAGGCTAGGGTTTTATACAGATAGGCTAGGACGGTATACAGGTAGGCTAGGATGGTATACAGACAGGCTAGGATGGTATACAGGCAGGCTAGAACGGTATACAGGCAGGCTAGGACGGTATCCAGACAGGCTAGGACGGTATACAGACAGGCTAGGGCGGTATACAGGCAGGCTAGGATGGTATATAGGCAGGCTAGGATGGTATACAGACAGGCTAGGACGGTATACAGACAAGCTAGGACGGTATACAGACAGGCTAGGATGGTATACAGACAGGCTAGGACGGTATACAGACAAGCTAGGACGGTATACAGACAGGCTAGGACGGTATACAGGCAGGCTAGGACGGTATATAGGCAGGCTAGGACGGTATATAGGCAGGCTAGGATGGAATACAGACAGGCTAGGACGGTATACAGGCAGGCTAGGATGGTATACAGGCAGGCTAGGACGGTATATAGGCAGACTAGGACGGTATATAGACAGGCTAGGTTGGTATACAGACAGGCTAGGACGGTATACAGGGAGGCTAGGATGGTATATATAGGCAGGCTAGGACGGTATATAGGCAGGCTAGGATGGTACACAGACAGGCTAGGATGGTATACAGGCAGACTAGGACGGTATACAGGCAGGCTAGGACGGTATACAGGCAGGCTAGAATGGTATACAGGTAGGCTAGGATGGTATACAGACAGGCTAGGATGGTATACAGACAGGCTAGGACGGTATACAGGCAGGCTAGGATGGTATACAGGCAGGCTAGGACGGTATATAGGCAGGCTAGGACGGTATATAGGCAGGCTAGGACAGTATACAGGCAGGCTAGGACGGTATACAGGCAGGCTAGGACGGTATACAGGCAGGCTAGGACGGTATACAGACAGGCTAGGACGGTATACAGGCAGGCTAGGACGGTATACAGACAGGCTAGGATGGTATACAGACAGGCTAGGATGGTATACAGGCAGGCTAGGATGGTATACAGGCAGGCTAGAACAGTATACAGGCAGGCTAGGATGGTATATAGGCAGGCTAGGACGGTATACAGACAGGCTAGGACGGTATACAGACAGGCTAGGACGGTATACAGACAGGCTAGAATGGTATACAGGCAGGCTAGGATGGTATATAGACAGGCTAGGATGGTAGATGGTATATAGGCAGGCTAGGACAGTATATAGGCAGGCTAGGATGGTATATAGACAGGTTAGAACAGTATACAGACAGACTAGGACGGTATACAGGCAGGCTAGGCCCTAGCCTAGGGGGGAGAGAGAGAGAAGAAGGTGATGAGGAAGAGAGGGGGGAGGAAGAAGGTGCATAGCACAAAGGAGTGGAAACAGAGAGGGGGGTTATTCTGGGGGTCTCACTCACCAATCATGCTCTCCCATTCAGGCTGGTCTCCCCCAGGGCTGTGGCAGCTATTGTTTGAAAACAGAACTCCCCTCACAGCACAGTACAGTGCATTGCATGCATGTGGCTGGAGTGTGGGCGGGCACAAATGGTAGGCGGAGTATTTGATTTGACAAGCAGTGTAGTGTGGGAGGGGTTAGGAGGACAGTGGAGGACAGCCCGACTCCTGCACAAGCTAGCTGGATTTCCAAGCTCTCACTATATCACTGTGACAGGATGCCAGAGGTTGTGGAGCGCCGGAGCTAGAGGGAAATAGCTATTCTTGATCTCCACTCCACACTGTACAAGTCTTGCTGCCTGGGGGAGAAGACGCTCCTCCTGAAGCTGCCCACACAGACTCCATCCCTGCTCTCCTTTCTAGTCAGAACACTGGCGCTTGTTTATCCTCATCCCCGTCCTGCTCATAATCTTGCTTGTCACGTCACCCTGCATCCCACAATATAACTCCAATCTGCTCGGTGCGGCAGGGTGTGTGATAGCAGCCATCAGTGCGGGGTCACTGTGTCAGCCAAGATTTTACCGCCCCCCTCCATCCTGGTGCCCTAGGCGGCTGCCTATCCGCCTAATGGTGACGCCGGCCATGACTGCAGGAGAAAGGAAGAAGAGCTCGGCCACGCTACAGGCTGCAACTTATAGAAAGCGGCGGCCGGCGGCTTGGCTGGGGCCCCAGGCCAGCTCGGGGCCCCAAGCAATTGCTTGTTTTGCATGTCCTGTCGTGACGGGCCTGGGAAGGACCATCCTGTACACTCTACAGATGCAGAACATCCTACTGATGATTGTCATACCTCTTATGTTACCTAAATAAACAGACAATAAATACCGCGCTGTGATATAATAACCAGTTAATTGTGTTGACAAAAGATTTAATTAAAGATTATTAATATACCTAAGAAGCTGCTGCTATACATGGGATACACACAGTAAAAAATTAGATAATAAATAGCAGCGCTCAATAAACTAAATAACATACACCAATAATATTAAATGATGTAAAGAAGTGAAAGTGCTAATGACATGAAGGATTAGGTGTATATGAGATTGGACTATCATATAAACTGTATAAACGTGAAATTGAACAAATCACAAGCAACAATAAATGGGCAATAATAAAAGTCCATCTAGATGTAAGTGAAAAAGTCCAAAACCCAGATCACAATCTTCATAGTGATATTGGATACAATAAGTAAGTAAATGGTTCCTCCACCGCACCGCTGTGATACCACCAGTAAATTTGTGCGCTTACCACAAGGCAAGCCAAAAAAAGCTTGCGACCTTAACCCGGTCGGGGCCTTTATCCAGAGAGAATAATTGGAAGGCAATGATCCACCAAGCCACACAGTGGGATCGATCACAGCATAAAACGCTTCATATGCACCTCCAAGGCACCGGGATAGTTACCGCTCAGGGGTTCCCCAAGAGAAAAGAGGGAATCGACATAGCGTAATCCTGGTAGTTATTCGTTTATTAAAATTGTAAAAAACACACTTACATTGCAGTAGACATAAGACAGCATAAAAAAGTCAGCCGGCCGGCTTAAGCGATCACCCGTCCTGTGAATGAAGGTGTATGGTCCCCAACATAGACCTGTTCCTTGTCTCCGCTCCACCGTCCGCACACACAGCTCCCCTCACCTGACTTACGCTATTAGCGTTACCACCGGCACGGCGCCCGCACTCTCAGCATACGGAAAGCCTTTCGCTTACGCAATCTGCGTAATTGCCGCCAACTGTTGCGGTTTCAGCACTTAATGAGGAAGCGATGGGTTTGGCAAATGTTCTAAGCATGACTGCTTCTTTCTCAGGCCATGAGTGTGGCCATCTTGGAGATGGTATTTAAGGCCAATTGTCCACCAGTGGACTAGAAAGGCCAGCAAACTTTGTGCAATGCATCAACAACTACTAATACACAATGATACTGGCCTAAAAGTACAAGACAGTATTTCTGTAATGCAAAAAATGATGAGCTTAGATAACAATAACATTTAAGAAAAAAATATTTAAAAAACAATGAAATAACATGGCTGAAAAAACATTACTAAAAGGACCTCTATACTAAGAATACTTACAGGTAAATGATTTCAAGATTGAAAAATTATTGGAAAGACCATAAGGGTCCTGCATAAATAAATAAACCAGACCGGCTTACCACAGCGGCGTTACCTAGATGAGCACTTTAACTGCTTACTGTTGTGAGTTGTCACTTTGTTGTTTAATAAAGCCAGTGCTTTTATGCTATGCTTAGAAATGCTGCTTCTCTTCTCATTTATCCACATACAGAGTTACTTCTAGCTCTTCAATCAGCGGCTCCTGGGCATACTTGGATTTTCACAATCCCCATCCACATACTGATAGCCTATATACTAACTGTGGACTGTTTTTTGCTAGTACGCCAGATACCCCCCTTTTTCTGCATTAGATTTAGTTTCATCCCCGGGTTAAGTTCCTTCTTTGGTCTCGTGGTCCAAATGATTTGGTGGGGGGGGGATTATGGTGTGGGGTTGTTTTTCAGGGGTTATGCTTGGTCCCTTAGTTCCAGTGAAGGGGGCTCTTAAGACATCAGCATACCAAGACATTTTGGACAATTTCATGATCCCAACTTTGTGTGAACTGTTTGGGATGGCCCCTTCCTGTTCGGACTTGACTGTGCACCAGGGCACAAAGCAAGGACCATAAAGACATGGATGAGTGAGTTTGGGGTGGAGGAACTTGACTGACCTGCACAGCGTCCTGATTTCAATCCGAAAGAACACCTTTGGGATGAATTAGAGTGGAGACTGCGAGCCAGGCCTTCTCGTCCACATCAGAGCCTGACCACATGAATGCACTTCTGGAAGAATGGTCAAACATTACTCCTAACATACTCCTAAACCTTGTGGACAGCCTTCCTAGAAGAGTTGAAGCTGTTATAGCTGCCAGGGGGGGGAGCAACTCAATATTGAACCCTACGGACTAAGACTGGGAAGCCATTAAAGTTCATGTGCGTGTAAAGGCAGGCATCCCAATACTTTTGTTAATATAGTGTATAACATTTAATTGAGCAATGACAGATATAGATTTAAACTTAGCTGCAGTTAAAATATAGATGCTGGGGGGGTGGAGCTGAGCACGGCATGTGAGAGTTACAGCTTCTCAGAGCTCCCGTGGCTGATCCTGCCTTTGATCCTGTCCCCGGATCACTGTCCTGCTGATTTACACACCTGACACTGCCTGTACACCCTCTGACACTTGCAGGACCCACCGAGGGCTCCGCCGTGGCTCTTTCACAGAGGACTCCTCGTGGAGCGAAGAAAGCCTAGGACAAGGACCCTGGGACTTCCAAATCGAAGGGTGCCAAGTCACAGGGTAAAGAAGGCACCAGGGACATGCTCTATTATGCTTAAAAGCTGCCATTACCTTGTACCCAGCCCAGTGGTCTCGCTGACATGCTAGAGGAGGAGCAGGAGGGACTGCATGGAGGAGCAGAGGCCATACAGACAGAGCAGGATGCCCGGTCACAGGCTTACACTGAGAACAACCCACACTTTGGGAAATCCCAAAAGCGGTTAATAAGTGGACAGCATCAGTAGATAAACTTAAATCGCACCATGGAAGCCTGTCAGAAGATGTAGCATTGATTAGATAGGATCTCCAGAAAATCAGAGAGCGTACTACTGCCACAGAAAGTCGCATTAGTGATTTGGAGGACAAACTACCATCTCTTTTGCGGGACTCGCAGACCACTAAGCAGCTAGCTGGCATAAACAGTTTGTGGGCGGGAGACCTGGAAAATCGTATGAGGAGAAACAACGTGCATATCATGGCCCTCCCGGAAAAAAGATTGAGGGCCGTAACCCCACAGAATTTACTGAATGCTGGATCCTCTATATATTTGGCAAGGATGCCTTTACACCTCACTTTTCAGTGTAGTGGGCTCACCCCATTCCCACTAGGCCACTCCCACTTAGGCCTGTACTGGCTCGTTTGCTTAACTACTGTGACAGAGAAACCATACTGCGCCTGGCACGTGAATGCTGTAGCATTCAATACAATGGAGTCAAAGTCTCTTTCTACCTGGACTTTTTCGGCTGAAGTTCAGTGGAGCAGGACAAAATTCACGGAAGTCCGAAAACGACTGAAGTGCCTTCAAGCAACATATGCCATGTTGTACCCGACCAGGCTTTGTATTACCTCTGGGGGCAAGCGGACTTCTTTGAGTCAGCGGCTGCGGCCTCACATTGGATCGATATGCATGAAGCTGACTTACGATTAGGGATGAGCCGAACACCCCCCTGTTCGGTTCGCACCAGAACATGCGAACAGGAAAAAAGTTCGTTCGAACATGCGAACACCGTTAAAGTCTATGGGACACGAACATGAATAATCAAAAGTGCTAATTTTCAAGGCTTATATGCAAGTTATTGTCATAAAAAGTGTTTGGGGACCTGGGTCCTGCCCCAGGGGACATGGATCAATGCAAAAAAAAGTTTTAAAAACAGCCGTTTTTTCAGGAGCAGTGATTTTAATAATGCTTAAAGTCAAACAATAAAAGTGTAATATCCCTTTAAATTTCGTACCTGGGGGGTGTCTATAGTGTGCCTGTAAAGGGGCGCATGTTTCCTGTGTTTAGAACAGTCTGACAGCAAAATGACATTTTGAAGGAAAAAACTCATTTAAAACTACCCGCGGCTATTGCATTGCCGACAATACACATAGAAGTTCATTGATAAAAACGGCATGGGAATTCCCCAAAGGGGAACCCCGAACCAAAATTAAAAAAAAAAAATGACGTGGGGGTCCCCCTAAATTCCATATCAGGCCCTTCAGGTCTGGTATGGATATTAAGGGGAACCCCGGCCAAAATTTTTAAAAAAAAATGACGTGGGGTTCCCCCTAAATTCCATACCAGACCCTTCAGGTCTGGTATGGATTTTAAGGGGAACCCCGCGCCAAAAAAAAAAAAAAAAAAACGGCGTGGGGTCCCCCCAAAAATCCATACCAGACCCTTATCCGAGCACGCAACCTGGCAGGCCGCAGGAAAAGAGGGGGGGACGAGAGTGCGGCCCCCCCTCCCTCCTGAACCGTACCAGGCCACATGCCCTCAACATTGGGAGGGTGCTTTGGGGTAGCCCCCCAAAACACCTTGTCCCCATGTTGATGAGGACAAGGGCCTCATCCCCACAACCCTGGCCGGTGGTTGTGGGGGTCTGCGGGCGGGGGGCTTATCGGAATCTGGAAGCCCCCTTTAACAAGGTGACCCCCAGATCCCGGCCCCCCCCTGTGTGAAATGGTAAGGGGGTACATAAGTACCCCTACCATTTCACGAAAAAAGTGTCAAAAATGTTAAAAATGACAAGAGACAGTTTTTGACAATTCCTTTATTTAAATGCTTCTTCTTTCTTCTATCTTGCTTCATCTTCTGGTTCTTCTGGTTCTTCTGGTTCTTCCTCCGGCGTTCTCGTCCAGCATCTCCTCCGCGGCGTCTTCTGTCTTCTTCTCCTCGGGCCGCTCCGCACCCATGGCATGGGGGGGAGGCTCCCGCTCTTCTCTTCTTCTTTTCTTCTTTTCTTCTCTTCTTCTCTTCTTCTTCATTTTCTTCTCCGGGCCGCTCCGCAATCCATGCTGGCATGGAGGGAGGCTCCCGCTGTGTGACGGCGCTCCTCGTCTGACAGTTCTTAAATAACGGGGGGCGGGGCCACCCGGTGACCCCGCCCCCCTCTGACGCACGGTGACTTGACGGGACTTCCCTGTGACGTCACGGGGAATGCCACAGGGAAGTCCCGTCAAGTCACCGTGCGTCAGAGGGGGGCGGGGTCACTGGGTGGCCCCGCCCCCCCCCGTTATTTAAGAACTGTCAGACGAGGAGCGCCGTCACACAGCGGGAGCCTCCCTCCATGCCAGCATGGATTGCGGAGCGGCCCGGAGAAGAAAATGAAGAAGAGAAGAAAAGAAGAAAAGAAGAAAAGAAGAAGAGAAGAGCGGGAGCCTCCCCCCCATGCCATGGGTGCGGAGCGGCCCGAGGAGAAGAAGACAGAAGACGCCGCGGAGGAGATGCTGGACGAGAACGCCGGTGGAAGAACCAGAAGAACCAGAAGAGCCAGAAGAACCAGAAGATGAAGCAAGATAGAAGAAAGAAGAAGCATTTAAATAAAGGAATTGTCAAAAACTGTCTCTTGTCATTTTTAACATTTTTGACACTTTTTTCGTGAAATGGTAGGGGTACTTATGTACCCCCTTACCATTTCACACAGGGGGGGGCCGGGATCTGGGGGTCACCTTGTTAAAGGGGGCTTCCAGATTCCGATAAGCCCCCCGCCCGCAGACCCCCACAACCACCGGCCAGGGTTGTGGGGATGAGGCCCTTGTCCTCATCAACATGGGGACAAGGTGTTTTGGGGGGCTACCCCAAAGCACCCTCCCAATGTTGAGGGCATGTGGCCTGGTACGGTTCAGGAGGGAGGGGGGCCGCACTCTTGTCCCCCCCTCTTTTCCTGCGGCCTGCCAGGTTGCGTGCTCGGATAAGGGTCTGGTATGGATTTTTGGGGGGACCCCACGCCGTTTTTTTTTTTTTTTTTGGCGCGGGGTTCCCCTTAAAATCCATACCAGACCTGAAGGGTCTGGTATGGAATTTAGGGGGAACCCCACGTCATTTTTTTTTTTAAATTTTGGCCGGGGTTCCCCTTAATATCCATACCAGACCTGAAGGGCCTGGTATGGAATTTAGGGGGACCCCCACGTCATTTTTTTTTTTTAATTTTGGTTCGGGGTTCCCCTTTGGGGAATTCCCATGCCGTTTTTATCAATGAACTTCTATGTGTATTGTCGGCAATGCAATAGCCGCGGGTAGTTTTAAATGAGTTTTTTCCTTCAAAATGTCATTTTGCTGTCAGACTGTTCTAAACACAGGAAACATGCGCCCCTTTACAGGCACACTATAGACACCCCCCAGGTACGAAATTTAAAGGGATATTACACTTTTATTGATTGACTTTAAGTATTATTAAAATCACTGCTCCTGAAAAAACAGCCGTTTTTAAAACTTTTTTTTGCATTGATCCATGTCCCCTGGGGCAGGACCCAGGTCCCCAAACACTTTTTATGACAATAACTTGCATATTAGCCTTTAAAATTAGCACTTTTGATTTCTCCCATAGACTTTTAAAGGGTGTTCCGCGGCATTCGAATTTGCCGCGAACACCCCAAATTGTTCGCTGTTCGGTGAACTTGCGAACAGCCAATGTTCGAGTCGAACATGAGTTCGACTCGAACTCGAAGCTCATCCCTACTTACGATGCTGGGCGGCTGTAGAGGATGCTGCTTGATTGCGGATGTTGCTATATTCTGGTTGCTGTTCTTGGATGCCTTATAGCAAGGTTCTTCCTCTGGAAGATGGTTCTCATTTGGTTTTCCTCCTTTTGGATGTCAAGTTTGCTTTCAGGGAGGTGTGTTGGAGAGGAACAATTCTCCATCTTTCAATTGATCACGCAAGGGAATCAAGAGAGGTGAAACTACTATTTAAAGAAGAAAAGAATACGTGACCTGTCATAGCCGCAGTAGCAAGCCTCCATCCCTGATTACATGAATAAAAGCATAAATGAAGAATGTTGGGACTTTAGATGAGGTATGCTACTGCTAAATAAAAGTGTATGGAGTATGTATATAGTAGAACCTTTTATTTATCAGATGTAGTTCCTTTGGAGAGCTGCATGATACAGTTTCCTAAACATAAACACAACCATATACAGTACAGATGAGTTGATATTGAATACACATTTACCAAATGGACATATGAAATAACATATGATAGTCATACATACTGATATATATATATACACACAAATACATTAATAAAAAGAGTAAAAGATGAACTGTCTTACGCATCCCATGAATAAAAACTCTATGCGTTTTGTGAATCACATTCACTCATCAGGAGTATGGATGCAGAAATTCACTGTGGATACAGAAAAATAGAGTATATTACTATAGGTATAATAAATCCTTCAACCCGAAGGGGGAAAGAAAAATTCCATGAATAATTGTTTATAAAATCTAGTACCCACAAATCAGCTCCAGAAATGTATATCGGCTCATGCATTGATGGAGGTATGAGGGAAGGGATCCCCAACAAAATGTCAGGTCCAGAGCGGTGAACAACCCAGACCGCATCAAGGGTACCACCAAAAAGCAGGCCAGGCTACCACAGTCTAATCTATGAGAGATTAGATGGTATAAATGCAAAGGGCCGCATCGATCTGGAATGAAGGTGTATTGTAGATTAGGTGAGTAAAAATAAAACTAGTGTATGTGAAAAAGTAAAAAATACAGTGATGAATGTTGGAAAATGTATGTTGAAAACATATATATTTATATGTAGAAAAAAATAAAAAAAATAAATACATTTAAATAATATATGAGAGGTGAAATGATAAAAATAGTGTGGATGGAGTCACAGATTACCCCTTCCTAACTTACATATGTGCTGACGGTGTGAGAGCCAGAGATGTGGTGTCTCATCGATGGTGACAGATTGCAAAGTGATCCATCTGGCCAGCACCAGATATATATACCCGAGATGCAGGCTGGGTACCCGCTAGCATCATGCTGACACCGTATGGGCGGAGGGGAGGCAGAACATGAAGCTGGAAACGGATCCACTCCTACCCATCCCATGGTTCTTGATGGAAACAAAAACGTCCCCACCCCATGGTGCCAGCCTGACATCAAGAGGGAGCATGTCTGCATGACGCCGATGCACAAGATAAATAGATAGAGGATAAGGAAGGGAGGCACTGCTGCCTCCAGACAAATTCAGAGGATAACCCCCCCCACAAACCCCACTCACCCCACACAAGCCGATCTCGTGCCTGATGAGGAAAGGGGATGAAAAACAAATTGACCATATGCTGGAAAAAATTGTAAAATAGATAAAAACAAAAGAACAGTCAGCTAATATTTAGTATGTGGTCTCTAGTTGGTATTAATGGCATGGCAGGTCTCAAGAAAGTGGGTGTTTTCCACCTTAACAATGTAACGAAGAAAAAAAAACGTAACCTGTCATAGCCACAGTAGCAAGCCTCCATCCCTGATTAAATGCATAAAAGCATAAAAGAAGAATATTGAGACATGTATTCATGTATTTGTGTGTGTATATATATATATATTTCAGTACGTATGGCCATCATATGTTGTTTCAAATGTTCATTTGGTAAATGTGTATTCAATATCATCTCATCTGTATATGGTTGTGTTTATGTTTTGGAAACTGTATCATGCAGCTCTAGACTAAAGGAACTGCATCTGATAAATAAAAGGTTTTACTATATACATACTCCATACACTGTTTTATTTAGCAGGAGCATACCTCATCTAATGTCCCAATATAATTCTTGTTGGATAAGCCTGATTTTCTTCTCTTGCTGATGGGGGACCTCCATTGTTATCTTCACCCTTTGTTAGATAAGCACCCTCCTTCTCGGGTGGGAAACTTGGACAGAGGTAACCTCCTTTATAGATTTATGCATGAGGTAGGATGGATTTTACTTCCTCTTTATTTCCCTGCAAAGTTAAAGCATAATGGGCTACTATGCATAAATGGCACGATCTTGCACTTTCTAAAGTGTGCAAGCATATATTGTAAATATCTCCTAAACCGTGCAGGTTTATGAGATATTTCCAGCACCTACAGGTAAACCTTATTATAGGCTTACCTGTAGGGAAAAGTGGTTGTACAGGGATTATAACCACTTTAACCTGCCTGTAAAGTGGTGCATCTGTAAAGTACACAACCTACTATTGCAATTCTGACAGAAATAAAAAAATGTTGTTTAAATTGCCGGTAATTAGAAGCTCCTGGCTGCTTCATTCTGTTTGTAAACAAAGTGACTATAGATTTCCGTCAGTTGTACCAGAAACTTTACCTAGATGAGTCTAGAATGGATTTCATAAAAAAATAAAAAATAAAAAATCCATACTAGACCTTTACCTTGTCCCCATGTTAGTAAGGACAAGGGCCTCTTTCCCACAGACCTGGCCTAGTGGTTGTGGGGATCTGCGTGCAAGGTTCTTTTTATAATCTGGAGGCCCCCTACTGTGTGTAAATAAGTACATAGTACCCATACTCATTCACAAAAAAAATAATAAATGGTAATAATTTTTGAGTCCTTCGTTGTAGATTCATCGCCATTCATGTTATCCACCATTGTAGATCCACATCAATCATGATGAACTATTGTTAATAGGGATGGTCCCACGGTTCGAGTTGAACGTAACATTGGGTGTTCGCCCGTTCGCCGAATTCCAAACATTATGGGGCATTCGCAGCAAACTAGCGTGCCATGGAGTGACCCATAATGCACTGCGAGATCGCATTGATGTCTGATGATTGACCAAAGCATGCACCTGACCTGCATGCTTTGGCCAATCCCTGCGCGCTCTGCTATAAGAGCCATGATTGGCCAAAGGCAGGGTGCCTTTAGCCGTTCATGGCTCAGGGGGCTAAGGCCATGCCCCACACTGTATAAGGCTGCTTACACAGCGGCCATAATGCTGGCAGCACTCATATGTCTATTTCCCGAAGACAACCTCTGGATATAATGCTGAGCACGTGCACTCAACTTCTTTGGTTGACCATGGTGAGGCCTGTTCTGAGTGGAACCTGTTCTGTTAAACCGCTGTTTGGTCTTGGCCACAATGCTGCAGCTCAGTTTCAGGGTCTTGGCAATCTTCTTATAGCCTTTATGTAGAGCAATAATTCTTTTTTTTTAGATCCTCAGAGAGTTCTTAGCCATGAGGTGCCATGTTGAACTTCCAGTGACCATTATGAGAGAGTGAGAGTGATAACACCAAATTCAACACATCTGCTCCCCATTCACACCTGAGACCTTGTAACACTAGCGATTCACATGACATCGGGGAGGGAAAATGGATAATTTGGCCCAATTTGGACATTTACACCTAGGGGTATACTCACTTTTGTTGCCAGCGGTTTAGACATTAATGGCTGTGTGTTGAGTTATTTTGAGGGGACAGCAAATTTACACTGTTATACAAGCTGTACACCCACTACTTTACATTGTAGCAAAGTATAATTTCTTCAGTGTTGTCACATGAAAAGAAATAATAAAATATTTACAAAAATGTGAGGAGTATACTACACTTCAGGAGGTGTATTAATATATATATATATATATATATATATATATATATATATATATATATATATATATATACACAATCTAATATATATATATATATATATATATATATATATATATATATATATATATATACCCTGACACAGTGCATTTGGTGGCGTACAGTATATAATAGACTTCAGGCGGTGTGCACGTCATATAATACAGTGCGGCCGGTGTACAGTACATAATACAGTGCAGGCAGTGTACACAGTATTTATTACAGTGTGTACAGTTTCTAATACACTTCAGGCAGTGTACACAGAATATAATACAGTGCATCCAGTGTACAGTACATACCATATTTTTCGCTCCATAAGACGCACTTCCCCCGCCAAAAAAATGGGGGAAAGTGCCTGTCCGTCTTATGGAGCGAATATTGAGCAGAAGTTGCCACCGCCGCTCGCTCCGTGCACACAAATGGGACACACCACCTACTTGGTCCACCCTCTCTCGCTCCAGTTAACCAGAAGCTGGCCCCGCCCAAGGCAATGCTGCGTCGCTTCCAATCGCGGCGCCGCTAGCCGTAGTGACAAGAGAGTCTGCTTTTACCAATCACGCCCATCCCCATGACCTTTCTAGAGACACCATCCTCCTGAGCTGCTGCGAGCCAATGGGGGCAGAGGGAGGCAGGGCCAACTGCCATAATGAGTGGGATGGGCAGTGAGATGGAGAAGCGACGTGTGTGTTTATAATGCTGAAATATACGGTATGTATATTATGGGAGTATTTATGTGGAGATTATGCTAGGTGCTTAGATAGATGGGACGAGACACAGCTAACTACACTGCTTCTCACTTTCTTTTCTTACTATTTAAATATCTTTGCTTGTATTATGACAGGGTGTGTACACACTGTGCTATATATCCATAGGAACATGGGAGACACATGGGAGATCTACACTGTATGACCTTCTAAGATCAAATTACTCGTTAATCAGATTATACTCACATAAACACTGGTGTATCTTTATTTATTATAGGAATATATACAACTGGCTAACGGACTGTCCACTGGCTAATGTACATTTTATTTGCCGGGCTTCTGTATGGGTCAGAATATTTTTTTCTTGTTTTCCTCCTCTAAAACCTAGGTGTGTCTTATGGTCGGGTGCGTCTTATGGAGCGAAAAATATGGTAATACAGTGCAGGCGGTGTACACAGTATACAATACAGTGTGCACAGCATATAATACAGTGCAGCTGGTGTACAGTACATAATACAGTGCAGCTGGTGTACAGTACATAATACAGTGCAGGCAGTGTACACAGTATATAATACAGTGTGTACAGTCTCTAATACACTTCAGGCGGTGTACACAGTATATAATACAGTGTAGTGTGGTATGAAAAAAAATCCCCATCCGGAAGGCCACCAAGGAGAGGCAGACACTCACGGGCCACTAAAAGAGGGCAAGCAGCCTCTGTGTCTACAGTGAAAAGTGGTGGTGGCAGACGTGGTGCATCCTCTGCAGGCAGGTCATGCTTGTCCTTTTTTTCTGCTGCTGGCCGTGTTATCGAGCCACAACATGCAGAAGAGTTGGTGGCGTGGATAACTAAGCTGTCTTCATCCTCCTCATCCTGTGTCCCCCAGGCTCATACTAATTGTCCTTCCAATGCAGCTGCCAAAGCAGCCTATTCCACCGGCTCCCTGTCCACAGTTACTCCTTCCGTAGCCCCACCATCATGCATGGAGGAGTCACCAAAATTATTCGACCATAGTGTAGGTTACATGCTGATGGAGGATTTGAAGGCACCGATGTTGGTTCCCAGGTTGAGGAAGGGAGTAACGTGAGCCTAGAGAGGGGGGATGCCACAGAAGGACAAGAAACTAGCAGTCATGTTCCCCCAGCTGCAGCATACTGCCAAGTTTGCTCCAGTGATGAGGAGGGAGGGGATGATGAGGTCACTGACTGTACCTGGGTGCCTGATAGAAGAGAGGAAGAAATTGAGGAGGAGGAGGCACAACTCCACTGAGGCAGGATATCCACCAGGAAGCGGCTTAAGGGCAGCAACCCTATTGCATCACACCAGAGAGCTCCACAGGTGCAGGGCACTGCTGAATCCCCCCTGACTTCCAAAATTTCATTGGTGTGGGCTTTTTTAGACACATGTGCAATAGATCGCACTGTTGCTGTTTGCAATCTATGTCTGAAGCGGATCAAGCGTGGCCAGAACTGCACCCGCTTGGGCACCACGTGCTTGACAAGACATATGATGACCTGCCATACAGTCCGTTGGCAACAGCACCTGAAAGACCCACATAATAAAAAAAGGCTGACTTCTCCTTGCTCCCCATCTGTGATCTCAACCCCTACTATACCTCCAGTCCTCTCAAAAACCTGCACTGAGAGGAATGAAGGTATAGCAATAGGTGCCACAAGTACTTGCAGCCAATCTGCTAGAAGTATACCACCAGTTGATATCAGCAGGCAAATTTCGCTAACCCAGTTGAAGAACCGTAAAAAAAATACTGTCCAGCCATCCACATGCTCAACATCTAAATGCTAGCTTGGCCAAATTGCTAGCACTGCAACTGCTGCCTTTTCAGCTGGTAGACTCTGCCCCCTTTCTTGAATTTGTGGAATATGCTGTACCACAGAGGCAATTTCCAAAACAATTTTTTCTACGTAAGGCCATTCCAGCTCTCTACCCTCATGTGGAAGGCAATGTTTTGGCCTTGTTTGACAGGGTGGTCAGCAGCAAGGTTTATATTACCCCTGACTCATGATCCAGCAGGCATGGTCAGGGACGTTACCTTTCCTTCCCTGCGCACTGGGTAACTCTGCTGACAGTTGGGAAGGATGCAGGACAGGGTTCAGTGTTGTTGGAGCTTGTTCCACTACCATGCCTTTAAAAAACTGGTGGTGATTCTGCCACATCTCTCTGCTCCACCCCTCCTCTTCTTCTTCCTCTAAGGCCTCTTCTACAGAATTGTCCTCTGAACCAGCAGTGCTCCCTATGCGTTCAAGGGGCTACGCAAACAGTCAGGCTAAAAGATGCCATGCCGTGCTTCAGTTGGTCTGCCTAGGGGACAGGAGCCACACTGGGGCAAAGATTCTGTGAGCTCTGCAGGGGCAGGCTCAGAGGTGGTTGACAGCATGCTAGCTTGAGCCAGGAACGGTTGTATGTGACAATGGCACCAACCTTCTCTCCGCCCTCTGACAGGGACACTTGACCCATGATCCATGCTTGGCACATGTTCTGAATTTTGTGTGGCCATTTTCAGCGGTCATACAATGCCAGTGCTCAGCTGGCTGACATTCAATGGGAAGTCAACCTGCCTACCAACTACCTCATTTGTGACATGCCCACCAGGTGGAACTCAACATTGGCAATGCTGCAGCAGCTGCACATACAGCAAAGGGCCATAAATGAGTGCCTGTGTGAGTATGGCACCAGGACAGGCTCAGGGGAGCTTGGCTTCTTTTCGCCAAGCCAGTGGCTACTGATCAAGGATGCATGCACTGTTATGTTACCATTTAAAGGGCTACAAGGATGGTGAGCAGTGACAATGCATGCATCAGTGACACTGTCCCTCTAGTCTTCCTGCTGGAGCACACGCTTTGGGGAATCATGGACAGGGCACTTGAGGCAGAACAGCGAGAGGAAAAGGAGGACTTCCTTTCCTCCCAAGGTCCCCTTTATGCAGATAGCATTCCTGCAGGGCCACCAAACATGCAGAAAGAAGAGGAGGAGGAGGATTGTATCAGCCTGGATGTGGAGGATAACAAGCAGAAGTCTTCAAGGGATGTTTTCAGTCCCCATAAACCCAAGGAGTTGTACGTGGCTGGGAGGATGTAGTACCTGACAATGTCATCCTCAGAGACCCAAAGGACTCAGCATCTAATGCCTCTGCAAACTTGCGCTGCATGGGCTCCCTGATTCTGCAAAGCCTTTGAAAGGACCCTAGGATTCGTGGTATCAAGGAGAAGGATCATTACTGGCTGGCAACCCTTCTTGATCCACGTTACAAGGGTAAAGTTGCTGAACTCCTCCTGCTTTTGCAGAGGGAGCAGAAGATAAAACATCTTCAGGAGGCCTTGAAGAAAAGTTTGTGTAATGCCTTTCCAGACCCTGTGAGGTTACTATTTCCTGGTGCTGGACAACATGTTTCAACATGAGTCTTTGTTCGGTCAGAGGAAGAGCGTTTAAGAAGGTGGCAGGCTGACCGATGCCTTTAAACTATATTTCAGTCCTAAACACAAGGGCTGATAGGTTCAAGCAACCATCGCCAGCAACTGCATTGTATGGTGCAGAAATATCTAGGGGCAAGAGCAAAATTGGAGACCATTCCAACAGAGCATCCACTGGGTTACTGGGTCTTAAGGATGGACCACTGGCCAGAACTCGCCAAATATGCAATTGAGCATCCAGCGTGCTTTCTGAACGGCCATTCAGTGCTTCTGGAGGGTTTGTAATGGATCAAAGAGTGCTCCTATCCACAGACTCTAATACTTTTGACACTTTTTTGGGACCACTGACATTTATATAGCGATCAGAGCTAAAAATAGCCACTGATTACTGTATAAATTTCACTGGCAGGAAAGGGGTTAACACTAGGGGGCGATTAAGGCATTAAATGTGTTCCCTCAGTGTGTTCTAACTGTAGGGGGGATGGGACTGCCTGGGGGAGGAGACCGATCGGTGTTCCTATATACTAGGAACACAGGATCTGTCTCCTCTCCCCTGCCAGAATGTGGATTTGTGTGTTTACACACAGAGATCCTCATTCTGGCTTTGCCAGGAATGAACGCGGGTGCGCCACGGACATTGCGACAGCCGGGCATGTGCATCGGCACCCCAGTACCGTGTTGGGTGTGCACCCCCTATATCCCTTAAAGTGGCCGCGGTACAGCTACAGCGATTCGTGCAGGGGAGTTATTCTGCCGCCATCAAACCTTTAATGGTGGGTGGTCGGCAATCAGTGAACAGGGGCATGTATTTTTCAATTTTTAAAATAATTGTTTGAGCAGGGGGGCCTGTTCCTGCGCCCTACAACAGTAACTGTGGAGGGGAGTTACAGTGTTCAGGCACCACCAACACCCAAGGCCCAATTTTTCTGCACCTGTTTGACTGGGGCATGTAATTTAAATTTTTAAAATAAGGCCCAATTTTTTTGCAGAGTATATAGTGCACAGGTACAGGGTGCAGAGTTCACGTGTGTGCTATGTACAAAGTTCCGTCTTTCAGAAGTGCGCTATGTAGAGGGCAGAGTTCAGGTGTGCGCTACACGCAGGGTGCACAGTTCAGGAGTGAGCAGAGATCCTACGTGTGCTATGTACAGAGTTCAGACATGAGCTACGTGCAGGGTGCAGAGTTCAGGAGGGCACTATGCACAGAGTGCAGAGTTCAGGTGTGCGCTACATACAGGGTGCACAGTTCAGTGAGCTATGCACAGGGTGCAGAGTTCAGAAATGCGCTATGTACAGAGTTCAGGCGTAAGCTAGGTACAGGGTGCAGAGTTCACGTGTGTGCTATGTATTATACATTAATAGTATATGTATTATACATTAATGGTATAATGCATACATTAATGGCATAATCATTCCATCAGTCAATTTACAAATACATTATACAAGCTTAAATAACAAAAAAACAACAACAAAACACAAACAGAACAAAACAGAACAAAACAAAAAAAATGGGGGAAAATTATGGCAGCACATAAAGATCATGTTTTGAAACATTATTATGTTTTTTCGTATTCTGCTTAAATTGACATAAATCATTCTAATTTGCTAAGTCCTCCGGGGGGCCCATAGCTGACGGCATTTTTCATATGTATCCAATTCGTGTGACAAGAAGGTCTCCATCCTCTCAATGTAATCCATTTACATTATCCATTCATTCACTGATGGTGAATATATTGATCGCCAATGTCCGGGATAACCAATCTTGCCGCTGTTAACCAGTGTCTAAGTAGACCCTTTTTAATATTTTTATAGTAGCCTGGGAGAATGGATAGCAGAGTAATTTGTGGTGTATTGGGGACTAGCTCTACTGTAACTGTAGTGTGCAGCTGCATGATCCTGTCCCACAAATTATGAATTTGGGGGCATTCCCACCAAATGTGTATTAACGAACCCTTAGCAGAATTACACCGCCAATATATGTCAGATGCATCTGGGTATAAACGCTGCAGGGATGCTGGACATTGATACCAACGAGAAACAAGCTTATAGCTTGTTTCTTGGGCTTTAGTTGTCGGTGACAAGCAATGTGTGAGAATAAATGATTTCTCTCACTCTTCTGCTCCAATTTGAACATTAAGATCGTATGCCCATTTATTTGTAAATTCTGGGGGCTCAGGATGGTTTTTTGCAATAAGAATCTTATATATTGCTGATAGAACATGTCTTGGTTTAGTACTTTGTAACAAAATAGACTCAAACAAATTTAGATCTCTATTAAGATATTTGGTTTAAGGACAGGAATGACATTACTTGCTGATATTCCAACCATTGCATAAGTGAGGGCTGTTGTGTAGAAATGAAATTCATTATGGATGGAAGTTTGCCCTGACAGAGAATCTGGCTCACTCTTCGGTGAGACTCTTTTGTTTCATATTAAAAACTGTAACCGATCTACTACAGGTGGAAATTGAGGATTGCCAAATAAGGGTGTCATGGGTCCTACTTGCGAAGAGAGGCCTAACTTCGAGATCATGTTATACCAAATGCTCAATAAATGAGATGTAAGAAAAGGTAAAGAAGAGAGCATGTCTTGTTGAGTACCACGGGAAGATGAGTTTAACCAAGGAAGTGCCTGAAGATCAAACTGATTCAACCCCTGTTGATACCCATTGTTTGGTATCTGAATGGTAAACCAGTTCACTAATCTAGTCAGAACTGCCACAACATAGTAATATAGATCCAGTACACCCGCTCCTACTTTTACTTTATGTAATGTTAATGTTTTCCTATTTAATCTAGGTCTCTTGGGCCCCTATATATAAACTTTGTAAAAGCAGGTTGTAAAATCGAAAAAAAAGATCTAGGAACAGGGATAGTTTGAAAAAGGTACAGAAAGTGGGGTATTATGTCCATTTTCAGTGTGTTAATCCTCCCGAACCACGAATATAGATTAGAATCATATTTTTTAAGATCTTGAAGAGTACGTTGCATAAGAGGGATATAATTTGTCAAATAAAAATGGGTCGGATCTGAAGTAATATTACTTCCTAAATATTTTAGTGTAGATAAGCAGAATCTAAATGAAAAATTATACTTCATTGTTGTCACTTGGTGTGATGAAAGTGACACATTAGGAATTTCTGATTTTGATGCATTTACCTTGAAATTACTCAACACTCCAAAATGCTGAAATTCCAATAAAATAGAAGGCATAGAGATATGTGGGTTGGTAACGTAGAGTAACAGATCATCAGCGAACAGGGCAAGTTTTATTTCCTGTTGATCTATCTTTATGCCAGTAATAGAAGGATTCTGTCTGATTGCTATTGCTAAGTGCTCCATTACTAGAACATAAAGCAAAGGAGACAGAGGGCATCCCTGGTGAGTACCATTTTGTATAGAAAACCTAGTAGTCAATGATCCATTAATCCTTATTCTAGCCTTGGGTTTAGAATATAGCACTAAGATCTTATTAAGCAAATTTGGGCCCATCCCTATTTGCCTCAAGGAATGCTCGAGGAAAGGCCACCCGGCCCGATCAAAAGCCTTCTCTGCATCAACCGGGAAGGCATGCCGGTATTTTAGCTGTTTGGGCATAGCCCATAAGCAAGAGCGTTTCTATCGTATTATCACATGTTTCTCTTCCTTGAACAAATCCAGTCTGGTCTTTGTGTACTAGACTTGGAATAAGAGATTGGAGACGTGACGCAATCAGTTTGGCGTAAATGTTTCATGTCTACTCCAATTAAAGATATTGGACGATAGCTGGAACATAGTGTCAAGTCCTTATCAGGTTTAGGAATCAAAGTAATATGGGCTTTCAGTGTTTGAGTCGAAAATAGGTTAGTGGAGGAGATGGAATTGAATACCTGGAGCATAAATGGAGACAAATATTCTTTAAACGTTTTATACAATTTTGGAGTGGATCCATCTGGGCCAGGGCTCTTACCTGATAGAATATCCAAAATTACTCCCAATAATTCCTCACTTGAGAAAGGGTAGTCCAATAATTTCCTATAGTCAGCATCTAATTTTGGAATAGAAGTTTCCTGTACATAGTCTTCAATAGAATAAGTATAAGATCCCGTATCTTCCAGAAACGATGGTTGAGCCAGATTATAAAGGGCTGAAAAATATTCCCTGAATGTTTGTTGAAGACATTGTGGGTCTGAGGTAGGTTCCCCCGACAACTTCCTAATACTAGCAATAAAAGTTTGGGGAAGATGGGGATGCAATGTACGTGCTTACTGTCTCCCACATTTATTCCCATATCTGTAACTACTTAAGGCACATCTATGTTGATATGAACTGTGAGATGCTTCCAACAACTCTAATAGCGATACCCTAGTAGATGATATTTTAGCTAGTATTTCTGTAGATTGTGCAGCTTTATGTAGAGTTTGTAGGGAATTAACCTTGGATAAAGTATTTTCAATAGCCACAGTTCTTTCTCTTTTGAGACGAGAACCATGTTGGATAAACAACCCTAGTAATACCGCTTTAAGAGCTTCCCATTTTAGTGGTAGCGCTGTTTCATCCTGTTGCCTCCACAACTGCTTTGTGACAAAGTGGGTCTGACATGAGCGTATCATTCAAACGCCAAGACCAACTTGTGCCTCGAGTCTGAGGGGGATAAATTAATAAAAATTCTGGTGAATGGTCAGACCAAATAAACGATCCTATTTCCAAAGAAGGCTTCCACTCCAAAACCTTTGGGCCCAATAAAAAATAGTCTAGTCTACTATAGGGATGAGCCCGATGTTCGTCTGTTCGCCGAATAGCGAACAATTTGGGGCATTGAAAAAAATGATAAAAACCAAGCGCTGATGTGGATAGATATGTGTGATATAAATAAATTGTGCTTAAAAAAATATATATATATGATCCTTGAGAAAGTCACGTGTCAGTGATGCAACGCGTGGGAGGAGCTTAGGACGTTCAGTGCTGCAATACACCTGAAGGTTAACAGCAGCTGTTTCTCTATGGGAAACCTCGTCCACAGCGGCTGACTGCAATCTGCATATTTGAATGCTTCTAATAGACCGGGAGTTTGTGAGTGTATCTCTTGTCCCTGTTTTTGCTTGTGTACTATCTAGTAAGTTCACTGCACAATGATCTATTTTTTCTTTGCTTGCTTTGCATAAAACCTTTATCCTGAGAGCCGAATCACCAGCAGTATTATGGCTAAAGTGGGATGCAAGAAAAACTAAATATCCTGATACAAACGATCTAACCCAGTGAGTCAATCAATCTGGATTAAGGGAAGGAACTGTTTAATTATTTTTACTTTCCCTCACTATTTATCTCTGCCTGGACATTGTACTCAGAGTGTCATTATTATTTTATTTATATTCACTGTCACATCACCAATTTGAAGATTTATTTTGGCAATTTTAACACATGTATTAGCACCATAATTATTTATCTATTTTATTCACATGTATGCATTTTTTATTCCTGGATTTAAGCTTAGTCGCAGCAGCATATTGTGCACTATTTATTTAAAGCGCATCAATTTTATACTTAGTACAATTTGGGGCATTTGCCGCAAATTCGAAAGCTGCGGAACACCCTTTAAAAGTCTATGGGAGAAATCAAAAGTGCTTATTTTAAAGGCTTATATGCATATACCCGGATATGTAAACGGATGGCACCGCCCCCTCTGACGCAACGGGAAGCCATTGGTAAGTCCCCGTGCATCAGAGGGGGGTGGAGTCACCCGGGTACATCACCGTGTGGCACTGCCCTCAGTTATAAAAGAACTGTCATCGCGCTGAAGCGTCATAAGACGGGTGCCTCCCATGGAGGCGGATCTTTTTTATTTTATTTTTCCGTCCATCTGCGGAGCCATAGAAGAAGATAAATGGACTTCGTGGGACATTTTTATTTTTTTATTTTTTAATAAAGGACTTGTCCCAAGGTGTGTCTTGTGGTTTTATAACATTTTGACACTTTTTTTGTGAAATGGTATGGGTACAATGTACCCGTACCATTTCAAACAGGGGGGGCCCAGGATCTGGGGGTCCCCTTGTTTAAGGGGTGTAACGAGCCCCTTTGCTCACTCGGTTCCACTCTCCCGACACTCCTCTGCAGCTATAGAATCAGATTGCAGATCACAACCTCTGATTGCTCAGTCATCCTATGTTCTGGGATTAGAACTACAGCTATGTGCCGTTCTAACCCAGTTGTGATAGCTCAGAACAAACACGAGGCAGGCTGTATGTAAGTTCAAACCTGGAATCTCTTTTATTGCAATATACAGGCTCTTTTATACACTAAAAGTGGAGGTGCATACCTCCGACTCATATTACTCTAACAATACAGCTGTAACCTAATTAACCTAATTAACATGAGCTAATTAACTAATCCCTTTAGACAGCCTAGATGACTCAGACAAGACCTTTAGGCCAGACTGGCCGTCTTGTAGTTCAGAAAATCCAATCAACATTATCACAATAGCAGAGTTAATTAAACACAAACAACAATGGGATCTAATGACTCTTAGATCCCATACTAGAGACTTATTTACAATACAAATTTTAGCAGACAACAGACAGGTAGCTGGAATTGATGACATTAGCATTTAACAGTAGGAGTCCCAACGGTATGAATCAGTCACTATTCCAATATGGCAAATCCAGGGTCCCCAGAGTCTGTGTGTCCTGGGGGACCAGGACCCGAATCCACAGTAATACCACCTCAAGGGTCCCCAGGCATACAGCTCACAAAGAGCACCGTTCACCCAAATGCAAGGGCCTGTGATCGATCGGCAAGAGGCTAGCATACAGTCCCCTCCAAAAGTCTCTCTCCTGGCTAGGTCAGTCACATTTCTCCCCTTTTGGCAGGAGACTAACACAGGAGGAGACCCCAGACGGGTTGACTCCGAAGTTTGTCAGTAGTTCCAGTCCTCTAATGCCTGTACCCACACAGTACCCCAAACAAATTGTTCCAAACAAAGCATTACTCACCCAGCCAACCTCTGCCTCTCTCAGAGAACATATCTGCTGCTGGGGAGAGGCCTGGACTGGCCCTTCTCCCTGGAGTCCTTTCTGCCGCTGGAGAGAAGACAGGGTGTCTGGGCTCACTCCGTCATGCTGTTGGGGATCTGGGCCGACTGCACAGCATCCCTGGGGTATACAGGTGGAGACTGAAGTCCCATCCACCTTCACAGGAAATCCATCCTCTGTTAGTTGAGGGCAGAGGCCAGCAGTACTCGGCCCTGTTGCCAGCCCTTCTGCTGGAAACCACACACCATCTGCTCCGGCTAACTGTTGGGGAGGGACAACACACACCTCCTCTCCCTTCTCCCCCTGTATCTGCTGCTGGGAAGTGATTGCCACCTTCTCACCCTGAGCCTCTGAAACTGCCACAGGTGTGGGGCAGAGGTCTTGGACCCTCTGTCCGGTTGCCAGCGCTTCAGCTGGGGAAGTTCCTTGTAACTTCACAGATACTTCTGTTGGTGCTGGGCAGAGCACAGTGAAGTTTGGCTCTAATAACAGCTCCTCTTCTGCTGGAGGCTCACCAGGTTGTTCTTCCTCAGCAGAAAAGTCTATCAAATCCCCTGTCTCTGCAACTGGTGTCTGAGGATAAAGGTTCACCATCTCCTCTCCGTGGAACCCAGAAGATGCTATCAGTGCTGGGCAGAGGTTAGCAGAGCTCTGCCCTGTTGTCAGCACTTCAGGTTTGGGGACGGCAATCTTCAGATTTTCCACCGCCGATTCTCTTGCATTCTGCTGGACAGGCACATTCCTCCATCCAAGATCATCCAATGCAGAAACAGGTTCATCCAGGTCAGTCAGCACTTGCTGCATCCGCCATAAGACCTCCGCCTCCATAGCTGCGGGGGCAGGTTGGCAAAGCACACTGTTACTCTGCCACATTGTCAACTCTTCAGCCAGGATTTCAGAGTTGTCAACTGATATTTCCTGATAGTCCCAGGCAAAGGGAACCCCACCATGCTGCTGAGAAGAGTCTAACAGCTGTCTGTAGGCAATCTCAAGCTCCCATTCCTGAACGGCCAGAAACTCCAAATCTCCCTGTGCCCAGTGCACTTCCAAGACATTCAGTCTTCGCTCTCTGTGCTCCATTATTTCCTCTAAACGCCACTCCCGATCACTCCCAAAGTCAGGGTCCCTGGACAGCCTCCAGTATAACAATCCCAGGCCATTGTAGTCAAAGCCTTCCGTGGGGCTGTCATCCGCTGTCCACGGGCACACTTGGGCTACATACCACTGGAGGGCTCTGTAGTTCTCGTCCAACCGCATTTCTTCCCGGATCAGCCTGCTTAACACGGCTGTCCACTCCTGGTTCGACTGTTCCCCCAAAAACAGCATTCGCACTTCATACTGCGACCAGTACCCTACATGAATGGAGGGGAGAACTTTTCCCTGGTTTCGCTGCTCACGGGCTAGCGCTTCCTTCCAGAGTTCGCAGCGGATAGAATCAAACCATCCTAGCAGGACCTACTCTGATACTGGTCCTCTGTGCTATATCTGCATCTCTCGCAACCTCCTTCTGAAATCCTCATTCATGGTGGCTGGTATCTCTCCTCTCCTGCTATCTGGACCTTGGATCCAGGTGATGGTTTGGATGTGTTCATGGCAAGGAAGCACGATCCCACCATTCCCTCCACGACTCTCAAGTAAGTCTTTCAGCATGGCTCTCCTGCAGGCTGGTTTGGAGTGTCCCAGTAACTGGAGAGCAAATCCCACTGCTGCCACCAATGTAACGAGCCCCTTTGCTCGCTCGGTTCCACTCTCCCGACACTCCTCTGCAGCTATAGAATCAGATTGCAGATCACAACCTCTGATTGCTCGGTCATCCAATGTTCCGGGATTAGAACTACAGCTATGTGCCGTTCTAACCCAGTTGTGATAGCTCAGGCAGGCTGTATTTAAGTTCAAACCAGGAATCTCTTTTATACACTAAAAGTGGAGGTGCATGCCTCCGACTCATATTACTCTAACAATACAGCTGTAACCTAATTAACCTAATTAACACGAGCTAATTAACTAATCCCTTTAGACAGCCTAGATGACTCAGACATGACCTTTAGGCCAGACTGGCCAGACTGGCCGTCTTGTAGTTCAGAAAATCCAATCAACATTATCACAATAGCAGAGTTAATTAAACACAAACAACAATGGGATCTAATGACTTTTAGATCCCATACTAGAGACTTATTTACAATACACATTTTAGCAGACAACAGACAGGTAAATGGAAGCATTAGCATTTATCAGTAGGAGTCCCAACGGTATGAATCAGTCACTATTCCAATATGGCAAATCCAGGGTCCCCAGAGTCTGTGTGTCCTGGGGGACCAGGACCCGAATCCACAGTAATACCACCTCAAGGGTCCCCAGGCATACAGCTCACAAAGAGCACCGTTCCCCCAAATGCAAGGGCCCACGATCGATTGCCAAAAGGCTAGCATAGAGTCCCCTCCAAAAGCCTCTCTCGCAGCTAGGTCTGTCACAAGGGGGCTTCCAGATTCTGATAAGCCCCCCCTGAAGAGTCTGGTATGGATTTTGAGGGGGACCCCTACGCCATTGTTTAAAAAAAAATTGGCGCAGATTTCCTCTTAATATCCATACCAGACCTGAAAGGCCTGGTATGGAATTTGGGGGACCCCCAAGCAATTTTTTTTTTTAATTTGGTTCGGGGTTCCTCTTAATATTCATACCAGACCCAAAGGAACTGGTAATGGACTGGGGGATCCCATGCTGTTTTTTTCAATGACTTTTATCTGTATTGCCGGGACCCAACAATTCATTACAGCCACAAGTAGTTTTAACTGACTTTTTTTCCTTTAGAAATGTCATTTTGTGCAGGGACTGTTCTAAACTCTGGAAAAATGTGCCACTTTACAGGCATACTATAGACACCCCCCAGGTACAAAATTTAAAGGAATATTTCACTTTTATTGTTTCACTTTAAGCATTATTAAAATCACTGCTCCCGAAAAAACTGACATTTTTAAAACTTTTTTTTGCATTGATACATGTCCCCTGGGGCAGGACCCAGGTCCCCAAACACTTTTTATGACAATAACTTGCATATTAACCCTTAAAATTAGAACTTTTGATTTTTCACATTGGTGTCCCATAGACTTTAACGGTGTTCGAACAAATTTTTTGCCTGTTGGCATGTTCTGCTGCAAATCGAACTGGGAGTGTTCAGCTCATCCCTAGTCTGCTATAGGACTTATGGGCTAATGAAAAATATGTATAATTACGATCTTTAGGATATAGGATCCACCATAGATCAAGTAACCTATGATCAAACAATTGTTTTTTGAGAGCTCTCAACCGGGAGTGAAGAATACTGGAACGCTGAGCAGAGGTGTCCAACTGGGGCTCTAAGGCTAAATTGAGATCTCCTCCTACAATATTGACACCTTCTGCAAAATCCGCTAGGAGCCGAAGATAACAAGAAATTGTCATGGTCTGATCATGATTCGGAATATAAAAATTAGCAATTGTAAAAAGTTTATCCCACAACCGAAATTTAAGTAAAAGGTATCTACCATTAGGATCAGCTATATGTTCCAACTGCTGAACGAGTAAATTTTTATGAAAAGCGATGGAGACCCCTCTTGCCTTTGAATTAGGCATAGTGCTATGAAACCACTGGGGACAGTGTTTATTAGAATATACAGGAATGCCATCAGTACGAAAATGGGTCTCCTGAAGGAGTATGATGTCGGCCCTAGCTTTATGCAAACTATATAAGATCTGACCTCTTTTTGACTCATTATTAAGGCCTTTGACATTATAAGTACAACATTTCAATGAAGATACCAAAATAGAACTTGTTGGCATCTTTAAAAAATAATTTTCCACCAAACCCTACCAGAGGGCCGGTGTACCTACTGAGGGGTAAAGTGGGTGAGCACAGGGGATGTCTCACAACCAAGACCTGGGACAAACATAATATATATTCCTTATTCTCCACCTAAGTTATTGCTATCTGCACTAGGGCCTAGAATTTTTACCAAGATGGTCTGGGATGTGGGTCATATGGATGAACCATCAATAGGGAAAAAAAAAAAGGAGAGGGGAAGGGAAAATGCTTTATTATGTTGCATAAACCTATATAGTCCAAAAAGATATCCCTCGCATAACTCATCAGCAGCCCTCTCTGTGCCACCTGGACCTTTGAAGCGACCATTGAGATTGATAAAACTAACTGACCAGTTTGTTTGTCGCAAAGCGGACCATCATCTCTATCAGGAATACAATAACATAGGTAAGAACGCCCATATAACTGGTTCCTGTGAGGTCATGGATAATTCCATGATCTTGATCTAAATGTGGTGTAAGCCATGCCCCACAAGCTTATGCGATCCACCTCTTGACACACTGTCATCACCTGTGTTCCACACAACAACATGATTCAAACACATGCAACCAGTGTGATCAGTACCAACCACATGCGACAACATGCGATGTCCGACATTGCGACAAGACAAGCCAGTCCACAATCTTAGAGACCAATAGGGATATGCAAATATGAGTAAATACAATCAAATAGACATATATACCCATCTTTTATATATACTGTATAACACATGATCGATATAAGGATAGATATAGACGATACAAATGATAAATATAGTCTTTTTACAACCAGATTTATCATACATTTGTATTGTTCCTTGAGTATTCTTCAAGTACTCATCAAATGCTCATCATAATATTCACCAAGGTTAATCAATGTTATATAAATGGATAGTTTACAGACCTTAGTTTTGATCCCATCCTAAATAAATCGCACATGATTGCATTCTGTACCCTGTAGATCGCACATGTCTACATTCTACACATTGTAAATAGCACATGCCTGCATTCTGCATACTATAGATCACACACGTCTGCATTCTACACCCTATAGTTCACTCATATATGCATATTGCACATTGTAAATAGCTTATATCTGAATTCTGCATCCCGTAGACTGCACATGTCTGCACTTTGCACCCTGCATACAGTACATGTCTGCCCCCCACACCCTGCAAACCGCACATGTCCGCATTCTGCACATTGCAAACAGCACACTTCTGCATTCCATAACCTGTGAATAGCACATGTCTGCATTCTGCACATTGTAAATCACACATGTCTGCATTCTACACACTGTAAATAGCACATGTCTGCATTCTCCATGACGTGCCCTGTAAGCCGCACATATCTGCATTTTGCACATAACAAATTGCACACGTCTGCACTCTGCATACTGCAAACAACAAGCAACACATGTCTGCATTCTGCACACTGTTAATAACACATGTCTACAATCTACACCCTGTAGATGGCACATGTCTACATTCTGCACATTGTAAATCGTATAACCGCACCACCAAATGCTTTAAAGGGTATTGCACTACAAATATTAAGAAAAAATATATATATATATCTTTCTATATATATCTATCTATCTATCTATCTATGTATATATATATAGATAAATATATATATATAGATATACTGTATATATCTATATATAGATATATATATATCTACATATATATATATCCCTCCCCCCCCAAAAAAAAAAGAAAAAGGGGGGGTGAAAAAAAAAAACTCACACAAAACCCCGACCACCATTTGTCATACAATATATATTGTGACTCTATGCATCTCCAGTATACCCCCCAAAAAAGGGGGGAGGGGAGAGGAAAGAAAAATACAAAAACAAAAAGTAATTGATAGAAAAAAAAAGGAAAAGGGGAATATACTTCCGTAGCTTCTTCTTTATTTCATTCTCTTTCTTCCATCTCTCTTCCTAACCCATTACTGTTGCAGCTAGCAGACAATTCTCAGAGCTCTCAGGTAAAACCATTGAATCATTCCCCCCGACGTTCCACTCTCCTAAATGGTGTATAGATCTGGGGCCATATTATATTTGGAAGATCTGGCAAACCTAAAGCATCTTGTATAGCAGAAATGTGAGATGGATCACGTATATTAAACCACTTGCCATCTTTTTTAATTTATAGTTGAAATGGAAAGTTCCAGCAATATGGAAGATTGAGGTTTTGTAACATTATAAGCTATGGCCTTAAGGCTTTTCTTTTCTCCAGTGTAAACCAGCACAAATCATGTAATAAATGAACAGATGACCCATTGATGTTAATTTGACCTTTTTCTCTTGCTTTCCTCATAATCTTTTCCTTCTCTCTATAGAAATGCACATGACAAATAATATCTCTTGGTTTGGTTGGATTTGTATTCCGACGTCCCAGATCCCGATGGACTCTGTCAAGCTCCAAATTTGATGCCTCAGGTTTTTCCAACAGTGAAATGAAGATTTTTTTTTTACTATTAATTTAAGGTCCTCTGTACCTGTAATCTCTGGTAACCCCCTAATCCGAATGTTGTTCCTTCTACTGCGCTCATACTGATCTTCCAATAGTTGAAACAATGTTTGTATATGAGACTCATGGGTATCTATACGTTTATCCTGAGAATGTACAGAGTCCGTCAGGACATCTATGGAGTGCTCCAGTTCCATTGTCTTTGCCCCGTTGCTTGCACTTCCATTCTGACAGACTCAAGCTTCTTATGATATCTCTGCTCCAAATGCTGCACAAAAGCCTCAATGTTGCTACGGGTAGGCAGCGCACAGAGGTATTCCTTCAAATCAGCCTCCTCTGAGCCTGAAACAACACTTGATTCTTAACTCTCAACCACATTTCCATCAGATTCAACTTCAGATTTGACTCCAATTGAGGAGAGAGGGAGGGAGAAGGGGGGGGGGAGATATGGAACCTCGAACACATTAACTACACCTCCTGCACTTACCGCATCTGACCCAGTTAAATTCAGCAGCTCTGGAGAGTCAGGGGGGTCAGGGGGATCCATAGATGGAATAGATGGGAGAAGAGTACTCACACTCACACTCATAGCAAGAGGTGGAGAGCACTGATGAACACAGGCAGCTCCCTCACTGTTTCCAGTCACTGTTGATGTCCTTGATGTGCGGTGAACGAGTTCGACCACCAACTGGGAAAAACTCAAGTATACCTTGCTGATTAGAAGTGGGTACAGACACAGAGCTAGCTGCTGTTGCTAGTGGCCAGCTTACTAAGTTAGATGCACTCTGCCTCCTCCTCCTCCGTCCCATGGAATACAAAAAAAGCCAGAGGATTGCAGGAAAGGGTTTGTAGAGAGCTGCAAGGGAATGAGATCATCCGTGGATCATCTGTTGCCTGATTTTCAGGTGAGGAGGACTGCGGATCAGTGAGATCAGAAAAACCAGGTCTCAGCAGGAGCACGTCTAGCACACCCCCTCTTCCATGATCAGCCACTCCCCTTCTCAACCACTGAGGAGGGTAGTGGTTTAAAACATTTCATAAAATTTCTTAGGACACAGTATTTTAAGGTTGAAATAAATCACTGAATTTACTGCCTACCACAATATTTTGCCCCTTGCAGCTGCTCAACTTGCACAGTAAGGTTAGCTGAAATCCAGTCTTGGGTCTCATTCATACATCCTACATGACCATGGTGCAGCAAGTATACTGCAAATACCTGCACTCGGGATATCAGATGTTCCAATATCTGCTCAGCCTGTACATCAGAGTGATGGGCTAGAAAGAGCCAAAGCTGTCTGCTGCTGTAAACATGTATCCACATGTATCTGCACATCCAATGGTTACCTGTGGGTAGGGATACATTTTTGCCCTTGGATAAAATCTCTCTGCATCTAGGGTGAGAAATTTTTCCCTAACAGCAGGTAACCACTGTGACCCATGGTTTGTTAGTGTGTCGCTCAGGCTCAATTGATGTGGGGAGTAAAGTAGATGATACCGAATGTGCTGCAGGAGAGCCGGCAAGGGATGGTGCACATCCCAGCTCCTGTAGTCACTAAAGAGAAGAGAGGAAAAAAAATCCCTGGTGCCACACATCCACAGAGTCCTATGGTAATGTAGTAGTGATGGGAGAGACTACCTCAGCCCGGGTTCCCGCCAGGCCACACCCCAATGTGTTTTGATTTGTCCGCTTAAACATGGGGACCACTGGATGTACAGACACATGTTAACAGCAGTGGCTCTTTTCAGTCCATCACTCAATTGAACAGGCTGAGCAGCTGACAAAAATTGGAACATCTGGGATCCTGGCTGTAGGTATTCATGGTATATTTGCTATTCCATGGCCATTTAGAACATGTGAATGAGATCTAAAGTCTGGTTCACACGGTAAGTTTTTTTTAGTTCAACCCAGCGGGCTGAATGAAAAAAAAATGAGGGAGCTTAGGAGGAGCTCGCTGTACTAATGAGTACACTACCGCACCACAACTGCTTTCTATTCAGTTGAATGGGGATAATTTTTGCTCGCTGCATTGCAAAACCTCATGGCCCCCTCTCTGCTGTCACATGTTTTTACTGTACCTCCTCCAACATTACAGTGTAAATGATGCCTTTAAGTTTAAAAGACCAACCCCCCCCCCCCCCAAGGAAAAAAAATTATCTACGGCCCTGTCTTCTAATCCCATCTCTGAAAGTACAGGGCTTACTAGTTCATTTTCTTCACAATATAATAGCTCCAGACTAAACTCTAGCTTCCCAGTAGCTGCAGCCCTGTACGGTTGGATCGCATCAACTAACCAGTGACCCAAGGGCTTTACTGCATCATTGTTACCTCTATTGTATGGACCAACTATTCCTTATCTGCAGAGCCTTCAGTGGCACAGGCCAACTACTCCTACTCAAGCCCCATCACTCACTCTTAATTCCACCGCACTACAGATACAGAGAGGTTGATTTAATAAAGGCAAATATGCTGTTCACTCTGCAGGGGAATATTCACTTTGCAAAGGAAATATTTCCTTAGCTTAGTTACGTGGTAAAAATTCACTTTGCAAAGAATATCTAATCACGTGCAAGGAAAATAAAAACACACAATATTTGTCTTTCGCATGATTAAATGATAAAAGTTAGTAGAATGTCACTTCAGTCGCTAAATTAAGGGAAAATTCCCTTGCAAAATGAAAATACCCTTCCAAAGTGAAAGGTGTTTTAGTTTGGTGTTAGAGAGAGCAAACTAAGCTCCAGCCCAGCATTGGTGTTCAACATTTATCAGATGCTACCACACTGCTCTGCCTCTCTCCTCCATCTGGATGGGACTTTGCTGTGATGGTTAGGCAGAAAATTGCTCAGCCTATGTAGCCCAGCATATTTACAGCAGGTGCTGTAAGTATGCTGTAAAATTACTCAGCCTTTGTAGTCCAGCATACTTACTGCAGGTGCTGTAAGTATCAAGCTCCCAGGAGACCACCCCGCAGTTTTGTGTAGTTTCTGAATTTCCTAGGAGAGGTATTTCATATATCGTCTTCTTTAGCGATGGCACTTCCCCACACATATGTTTTTCACCTTAGCGACCCCCTCAGAACACATTCTCCTCCTTAGCAACCCCCACACACACCCACACACATTTTCTCCTCCTTAGCAACTCTACTTACTCGCATACATGTCCTTCTTTTTAACAATCTTCCAAGTAGACATGTTATCCTTAGTAGCTCCACTTTCTAGCTCACATGACCTCCTCCTTAGCAATGCTGCTACCAGCATACATATACTTATCCTTAGCAACCCTGCTTCCAGTACATCCAGTGCCGGGTCAAGGTCATCCAGTGCCCAGGGGGAAAATGGGAAACTGTGAACCCCCGCCCCCTACGCCTATCACCCTCTCTGATGGAGTACTTGTGTCTTGCAATCCTTTCTTTAACTTTCTTTAAAGGGGTTGTAAAGGTAAATTTATTTTTTTTTTTAAATAACAAACATGTTATACTTACCTTCACTGTGCAGCTCGTTCTGCACAGAGTGGCCCCGAACCTGCTCTTCTGGGGTCCCTCGGCGGCTGTCTCAGCTCCTCCCCGCAATAACTAACCACCTTAATGCGAGCTCTCTCGCATGGTGGTTAGTTATTGCTGGCGCGCTCCCGTGATACAGCCGGTGGCTATAGCCGCTCACTGTATCACTCGGCCCCGCCCCCGGCGCACCGCGTCATTGGCTGTGATTGACAGCAGCGCGAGCCAATGGCTGCGCTGTTTACAATCCATCCACTATAGCCAATCAGCGACCAGGCTGATCGGCTGAATGGAGGTTGGGAGCGAGCGGCCGAGTTTCGAGGTGTCAGGTAAGTAAAACAGGGGGGCTGGGGGCGGCGGTATTTTCAAAAGTTTTTTCACCTTAATGCATAGAATGCATTAAGGTGGAAAAATTCATACCTTTACAACCCCTTTAACTTTAAGTACTCCATCAGAGATAAACTCGATAAATTACCTCTAGCTAGACACTTCATAGAAAAAAGTCATAAGGTGTCACAATTTAGATTTATGGTTATTGACGGTATACCTAAAAACAGACGAGGGAACAGAGAACTAGAATTGAGGAAGAGAGAGGTCAGCCGGATACACCATTTAGATACCTTACAACCCAAGAGGTTAAATTCAGATTTTGGCTTGTATTTATTTTTATAAGTTACTATTGTGTTTTTAACATTTTTTTTGCAATAGTTTCTTTTAGTCCTTCAGATACGTATATGAAGGATTATATTTATATTGATATTTATTAGTTATACTGTTCTTTATTTATTTGATTTTGTTATGTTATTTTTATAATTGTTATATTACTTTATTTCTCATCCTGTAGATGTATTGTCTGAGCAATAATATTTTTGGGATGTGGGGGATTCAATACACCTGTGGCTTAAAATCAGTCCTGTTTTTTGAACTAACATATAATGATAAGGAATTATGTATACTCTATTACTAATTGATCCCAGTTTGTTCAATTGTTTAATGATTTAATTATTCAATCCTGTGATGATGATGATAATGGGCTATATATTGGTCTATGTATGTGGCCATTTGTAGGTATGTGGTTTTGAAGAAGGGCGTTATCTATGCTAGCCCGAAACGTCACCATGTATACCATGCTTTATTGATGCTACTTTTGTATTTTCAATAAATATTTTTATGTGCAGCAATCCCATCTCTTTTTTCTATATTTTGACCCTTAGGAAGGCGAGATTGCTTGCACATTTTGCATAAACCGTTGTGCATCTCACCCTTTGAACTTTTATATATATATATATATATATATATATATATATATATATATATATATACACACAGTAGATATACACAGAGATTCTGTGCATACATCACCTTACTAATACAATGGAGCTGTGAGGTATCAGTGTGAGAGTAAATACTCCTACAGAAACAAATTCCTGAATGAATGTATAAACATGTTGCTTTTGGTGGGCAGTGCTGCCGCTAAACACGAATAATGTAGTTCATTAGGGCTGCCCTGCAACAGCCCTGCATGTGACTGTGTGGCTTGGTGGTACGGCAACTATCAAGTTAAATCAGGCGATGAGGAGGCGTCATATCCCCTCCTCACCACCTCTCAAACAGCTCTGAAAGGCAATCCAAGCACTTCCCAGCACACATGTCCTTAGCAGCCCTACTCCCAGAACACACATCATCCTCCTTAGCATTCCCACACACACATCATCCTCCTTAGCAACCTCATTCCCAGCACACATATCCCCTTCTTGGCAACCCCCCAAGAACATATGTCCCCCTCCTCCTTAGCAAACCCACTAAGCAGCACATATGTTATCTCCCTGGCAATGCACTCCCACCCTAGCAACATTATGCTGTTGTAGGGAGTCAGTCAGGGTCTCTGCTCACAAGTCCTAAAACAGTTTCATCCTCAGACTCGATCCCTTGGTGGTGACGTTCAGCATTCAGTCTAGAGGTGCTTTAGGGTCAAGCAGCAACCAGAAGTTCATAGATCCATCCCTGATGCAAAAAAAGACCAACTCCTCAAGGATTTAGGCTATTTTGTAACTTCCCAGACAACCTTTTGGGCACTCCTCCCTGTGGATTGGTCAGGGCATAGCGAGTATTCAGGCCAGTAATTTGAATTTCCCACCCTAAGCTCTGGAAAGCTGGGATCTGGGGGTGCCCTTGTTAAAGGGGCTTTCAGATTCCGATAAGCCCTCTGCCCGCAGACCCCCACAAGCACCGGGCAAGGGTTATGGGGATGAGGCTCTTGTCCCCATCAACATGCGTGCTTGGATAAGGGTCTGGTATGGATTTTTGGGGGGACCCCCAAGCCATTTTTTTTTAATTTTGGCACAGGGTTCCCCTTAATATCCATACCAGACCTGAAGGGCCTGGTATGGAATTTGGGGGGACCCCCATGCAATTTGTTTTTTTTTATTTTGGTTTGGGGTTCCCCTTAATATTCATACCAGACCCAAAGGACCTGTTAATGGACTGTGGGGGAATCCCATGCCGTTTTTTTCAATGACTTTTATGTGTATTGCCGGGACTGACAATTCATTATAGCCACGACTCCTGCGAGTACTTTTAAATAACTTTTTTTCCTTTAGAAATGTCATTTTGTGCAGGGATTGTTGTAAACATGGGAAACATGTGCCACTTTACAGGCATACTAAAGACACCCCCCAGGTACAAAATTTAAAGGAATATTTCACTTTCATTGTTTCACTTTAAGCATTATTAAAATCACTTCTCCCGAAAAAACTTCAGTTTTTAAAACTTTTTTTTTGCATTGATACATGTCCCCTGGGGCAGGACCCAGGTCCCCAAATACTTTTATTGACAATACCATGCATATAAGCCTTTAAAAATAGCACTTTTGATTTCTCCCATAGACTATAGGGTGTTCCGTGGCTTTCGAATTTGCCGTGAACACCCCAAATTGTTCGCTATTCGGCGAACAGGCGAACATCGGGCTCATCCCTAGACCCACTTGTATTTTCCAAACGATATTTCTTGGGCATTATACAAGGCACATGAAAAACTAGCTTTTTTCAAGACATGCTAGAGTTATCAGGAATCTTCAAACTACGGCTCTCCAGCTGTTGTAGAACTACACATACCATGAGGCATTGTAAAACTCTGACATTCACAGACATGACTAGGCATGATGGGAATTGTAGTTCCTGAACAACTGGAGGGCCATGGTTTGAAGACCCCTGTGCTAGACCATTACTATGCCTCCAGAATTGGGAGTGTGGCATCTACTCAACTTCTCTCTGCTGATGGACACAAGAACCTATATCTAATGATACAGTATATATAGATATATCTATATATACACACACACTGCAGCAGGAAGCAATATACATTGGCCTGGAAGTTAATCTGTACACAGGAAGTAGGTGTGTGTTTCGAGGCCAAATTATTTAGACATACACACATGACCCACACAAACACAACCCCATGTAAAATTAAATTAAAAAATATCTTAATTTGCAAATAAGGATCATCTCTTCCTCAGAGAACAGTGAGCAGGGCATGGTGGTGGGAAGAAATTAGCAGCAGTACAGTACAAGCAACTTCTTAGAGGGGTGTGATTTCATTCCTGTGTGCTGGTCACCACTTCCGGAAACCAAATATACACCACGGGCACATACCTCCACGCACACAGCAATTGGGCATCTCACATAAACAACGACCGTGTATCTAGCTACAGAAACCCAATTTTTATGGAAATGAATAGTAAAGCAGATGCAGATTTCCAGGACTGGACTAACAAATGTTTATAATGAAAGGCAACAGGTGTTTTCTATTAAACAAGGTCTAAATGGGCCATTGACATGCATCACAGTTGGGAAAGTGTCTTTGCAAAGTTAAACTAAATAAAATCCTTTCTTATTTTTGCTTGGGGATAGAGTGCAGAGGGATTAGAAGTCTTGTCAGTTTTGGGGGATATCTGCACCCCGATAGGGTGAAGACACCGCCCAAATTATGCCAGTTTCTCCTTCACATTTATTCACTTCCTGTCACATAGCCAAACAGGAAGTGAGGATAAAGCCCTACCAATATCTTTCCTTTGGGACACACAGGTCAATCTAAATAGTTTCCCCATTAGGTAAGTTGCTGGAGATCCGAGGGGGACATGCAAGGAAAATAAAAAAACAGCATCTTTGCTTCTACATTGGATGATAAAATCACCAGTGCTTCCCCTCAGATTTACAGGAAGTACACTTGTATTGCAGAGTGGATTTGTCTTTAATAAACTCAAAATACCTAATAATTTGAGGTGTACACGACAAAGTGCTAGAGTGCAATTTGCTTAATGGGGACACTAGTTAGACTGACCTGTGTGTCCCCAAGGAAAGATATTGGTAGGACTTTACCCTCAGTTCCTGTTTGGCTATTAGACAGGAAGTGAAGCCAATTTACAGAAAAGGGACACAAAGCCCAACCTAAAAAAGACAAGCAGGGGTTCTAACACTCACTTGGTTTCCCTCAAATGCCCACAATTAGAATAGGATTGTCTTGAGCTAGATTTTAGCTCAGTGCTCTAAACCAGTGGTTTTCAACCCTCAAGTACCCCCAACAGGCCTTGTTTGCAAGTTTTCCTTCACCTTGCACAGGTGCTTTAAATCAGTGTCAGTGGCTTGGTAATTTGGATAGCTATTTTAGCTAAGATAAATTCTCAAAACATGTCCTTTCAGGGATACTTGTGGACTGAGGTTGAGAACCACTGCGCTAAAATGGAAAATTGAATACTTACCTCTCTGTAATTTTCCTTTCCTGGTGCCTATCCATGGCAGCATATGCCCAATCCAAAATTGAATACTTACCTCTCTGTAATTTTCCTTTCCTGGTGCCTATCCATGGCAGCATATGCACAATCCATGCATATACTACTAGGAATGCACCAGGAAAGTAGCTTTTAGACAAATCACACCTTTTTTTGTTTTGCCATGCCAATCAGCCTAGTTAAGCTGCAGCTGGGAAATCTGTTGCATGGAAATTGTTGGGGGGGGGGGGGGGGGGAGTGTAAAATGCATTACTTGGATTGAGCATGCATCTGCAAAACAAATTATTAACAAAACACATAAAACATAAAAATTTGCTACAAATTTTATTGATCAACAAAACAGAACTTGGAAAAGGATCAAGGAAAGAAAAAAAGACATGTATGTTAATTTGAGACACTAACAGCATATGGTTTTGAGGTCTGACCATTTTGCAGAGGGAATTAACAGGAGTTAAAACGACTGCACCCACAAACGGACAGTCTCTTAAGGATTTAAACATTTATTAGTCACAACATCTTGAGGAAGATTTTGCAAAATAATGCAGCACAGACAATTAAGTGAAACTAACAACCTACAAAACAATACACATTGACAACATCAAAAATATTTCAGGGAAAAATACCCCCCCCCCCCCAAAAAAAATAAACAAAAGTAAAAAATACTTGCTCTAAAACACATCTGTTTTGCAAAGACATAACAAACAAAATACAAAGAGGAAATACATGTGTTACAAACTCTATAATGACACCCAAATGTACTCTCTTGCCACACACACACCATCAAGCAATATGGCCTCTTTTCAAGGCAAGGTAAAGAATGCTATCTGCAAGCTTTATATAACATAGGTTTGTGTGCTAATGAGGCAATTGAAAACACATGCACAGTCCATGAAACACACAAAAAGTTCACCCAGTTTATAGACATAACTTCAAAATGGGTACACCTGTTAAGGATGTCCTTAAATTACTAACCCAAAAAAACACACTCTCTGAGCATGCCCAAAAAAAAATCCAAATGCTGTTCACACACAAAAAGCACAAAAAAAAACTAAGTCCCTGAGCATGCCCAGACCAACCCAAATGCAGCTAGCACAAAATACCTGGATATATTCCACCTGGAATCTCCCACTGTGGCCACCCCAATACAATCTTGTAGGCCGACCCTGCTGCTGCTCCAGTCTCTGTGCAGGTACCCGCCTCGAGTATTACCTCTATAAGAGGTATGTCTGGTTCTGCTCCTCTTCCCTAGCAATTTGGGGGCGATCCAGTCCAATGCAGAGGATTTCTCAACCAGGTTGAGATATGCTTTGGGATGCTGCCCCAGGTGTTTCCCATGGACAGAAGCCAAGTAGGTTTTGTGATATCTTACGCCCGAACCTTGAGGTCCTGTCACGGACAGACCTTAGGTGGCATTGTTTCATCGTGTTATCCAGAAGGATAAGCCCCTGATTTCGGTCATCCTTTCTTGGGCTGAGTCGTCCATCGAGATACAGGCTCTAATCAATTCTGGGGCTGCAGGCTTGTTTATTGATACTGCCTTTGTATTGAATCACTCGATTCCTCTGTAGCTGCATGACACTCCACTTGCCATTGAGGCTCTGGATGGAAGACCTCTACAGCCTGCTCATGTGACTCATGAGACAGTTCTGTTGTACATGGTTGTAGGGGCTCTTCACCATGAGATAATTCCACTTCCAAGTTATTTTCTCGCCTAAGTTTCCGCTGGTTATTGGTTATCCTTGGTTACAGAAGCACAACCCCTCTTTTGATTGGTTCCATGCTGAGGTTCTCTCCTGGTCACCACAATGCAGTGAGACAGGCTTCCAGAAGGTAGCCAAGTTACTGTGCACCTCTACACTCTCCTCCCTGCCAGAGGAGTACAGCAATTTTAGCAATGTCTTTGACAAAGGTCAAGCCGGTAGTTTGCCTCCACACTGGTCGTATGATTGCACAATTGGCCTTCAACCCGGTGCCCTACCCCCTCATGGCTGGGTTTACCCTTTGTCGGTCTTGGAGGATAAGGCCATGGAGAAGTATGTTGCAGATGCACTTTCCCGAGGTTTCATCCGCAAATCTTGGACTCCTGCTGGTGCTGGTTTCTTCTTTATGAAGAAGAAGAGTGGTGAACTGAGACCTTGTATTGATTATAGGGGTCTCAATTGTTTCATGATTAAGAATGCCTATCCGATTCCGTTGATTAAGGAGTTATTTGACCGCCTCAAGGGAGCAACAGTTTTCACGAAGCTTGACTTGAGAGGGGCATACAATCTTATGAGGATTAAGGAGGGCGACGAGTGAAAAACTGCGTTTAATACCAGAACAGGCCATTATGAGTACCTTGTAATGCCTTTTGGCTTTTGTAACGCCCTGGCAGTTTTCAAGGAATTTATTAAGGATGTCCTCCGAGATTTGTTGCAGTTATGTGTGGTGGTTTTTTCTCGATGATATCCTCATATTTTCCAAGTCTCTGGAGAGCAACCACACAGATGTCTGTCATGTGCTTCAGAAACTAAGAGAGGACAATCTCTATTGTAAATTGGAAAAGTGCGAACAGGTTAAATTCTGGGGCTATGTTATTTCCACTGCTGGTTTTTCGATGGACCCAGAGAAACTTTCTGCAGTCCTACAGTGGCCCCGACCCGTGGGTTTACATCCTCTGCAGCGTTTCCTGGGCTTTACCAACTATTATCGGAAGTTTATTCATAACTTCTCGTCTCTGGTCAAGCCCCTGACTGATATGACCAGAAAGGATGGTAACCCACAGAGCTTGATGCTTCTGAGACTGGTGTTGGCACCCTTCTGTCTCAACATCCTACCTCTGAGAGCGCTATGAATCCTTGTGGCTACTTTTCTAAGAAATTGTCACCTGCGGAGTGCAATTACAAGATTGGTTACAGAGAGCTGTTGGCGATCATTTTAGCCCTGAAAGAATGGAGACATCTCCTCGAAGGTACCACTGTGCCGGTTCTCATTCTTACTGACTATAAGAATCTCACATTCTTGTCTGAGGCTAAATGCCTCTCCCCCAGAAAGGCGTGATGGGCTCTTTTCTTGTCAAGTTTCAATTACATTGTCTCATTCTTACCCGATACTAAGAATGTAATGGCTGACGCCTTGTCACGACAAATTTCCTCCACTTCCAAGTTGGAGTCGGTTCCGGTTCCTGTGATTCCTCCTGATAGTATTCTGGCTACAGTTCGCACCAGTCTCACTTCTCCTTTAGGTGACAAAATTCTTGCTGCTCAGGTCCATGCTCCTCCTGAGAAACCTTGTGAAACCCTGCTTTGTCCCAGAGAGTCTCCGTACTGCCGTGCTCCAGACTTACCATTCTCCCAAGGCAGCTGGCCACCCTGGGAAGAATCAACTTGTTTGGGCCATTTCCCAACAATTCTGTTGGCTTAGTCTACTTGCTGATGTAACTGCCTTTGTAGCTGCCTGTTCCATGTGTGCTCAGAGTAGGACTCCAGGACACCTTCCAGGGGGCCTCTTACAACCCATACCCAATGGAGATAGACCCTGGACCCACCTGTCTATGGATTTCATTGTGGAGTTACCCAACTCCCAGGGCAACACAGTTATCCTTATGGTGGTTGACCGGTTCTCAAAGATGTGTCATTGTATTCCACTTAAGAAGTTGCCCACTTCTAAGGAACTGGCTTCCATTTTAGCTCGGGAGATCTTTCGCTTACATAGGCTACCCAAGGTGATTGTCTTGGACAGGGGTAGTCAGTTTGTGTCCCAGTTCTGGCGAGCCTTTTGTGCACAGTTTGGAATTCAGCTTGCTTTTTCCTCTGCGTGTCACCCACAGTCTAATGGGGCCGCAGAACGAGCCAATCAGTCCTTGGAGCAATTCCTACGTTTCTATATTTCTGACCATCATAACAACTGGTCAGACCTATAACTATGGGCAGAGTTTGCTCACAACAGTGCCTTGAATTCTCGATTGTCCCCGTTTATGGCGAATTATGGTTTCCAACCTTCCATGTTGCCTGACTTGTTTGTTTTGCAGAGTATTCCTGCGTTAGAGGAGCATCTCCGTGGTCTTCGTTCCACTTGGGCACAAGTCCAGGAGGCTTTGCGTCATGCTAATGATAGGTACAGACTCCATGCTGACCCCAGACACCTGCCTGCGCCTTCCTACCAGGTTGGGGACAGGGTCTGGCTGTCATCTCGCAACCTCCGACTTCGTGTTCCCTCACTGAAATTTGTACCTCAGTTTATTGGGCCTTTCCGTATTCTTCGCAGGAATAACCCAGTGGCTTACGCATTAGACCTTCCTTCTAATATGCGTATTTTTAATGTATTTCATATCTCCATATTAAAACCTTTGGTCTGAAACCGCTTTACCACCTCAGTGCCACGTCCTCACCCTATACAGGTTGAGAACCACGAGGAATATGAAGTACAGTCCATTTTTGACTCCCGTAGGTTCCGTGGGTGCATACAGTACTTGGTGCATTGGAGAGGGTACAGTTCGGAGGAACACTCTTGGGTCTCATCCTCGGATGTACATGCCCCTGTCCTCTTTTGTGATTTCCATAGGCATTTTCCCCTCAAGCCTGGTGGTCCTCCGAGGGGGAGGGGTCATTGAGGAGGGGGTACTGTCAGGGCTGGGCTCAGCCCTTCCTTCTCTGAGCTGGCCGCTCAGCTGTTGGCTAATTGACAGCTCCCATCTCTCTCCACAGTTACTCAGCTGTTGATGATATCCTGCTTGTCAGTCCTGCCTACTTAAGACGTCCAGTCCAGAGATGCTCTGCCTTCTCCTTGGTCAACATCACAGAAATAATCACCTGCGATCCTGTTCAAGACTTACCTTGCTGACATCCCTTCTGGCTCCAGATCCTGTTTGCTGTTCCACTACATTGATCCCTGACTTCTGGCTTGGCTGACTATCCATACCGGTTACTGAACTTTGGCTATGTTTTGACTACGTTTGTTCTTTTTACTTTTATTATAAAAAAAGTGTGATTTATCTATACTTCTGTCTCGGCCTGATTTCATGGTTTCTGACATTAATCTGTTCTTGATTTTTTTTAGATTGTGGCATGATGTGTGGCTTTTTGTGATCTGTTAGTGTGCTTTATTTTTTCAGACAGCTTCTATTTATGTGATTTCTTGATTCAACAGGTCTGGCAGTAATCGGGCCTGGGTGTGGCAAGTGAAATTTAACTCAGCTTTCCAAAACATTGCGGTAATCACAGTTCATTCATGATTCAGTTGGGAGGTGGCAATTACTTTTTCACATAGAGCCAGGCAGGTTTGAGCAGCGTTTTTCCCTTAATAAAAAGCGTAATAATTTAAAAACTGCATCTTGGATTTACTCAGATTATCTTTGTGTAATATTAATTTTTTTTGATGATTTGAATCATTTAAGTGTGAGAAATATGCAAAAGAAAAAAAATCGGAAAGGGGCAAATACTTTTTCACAGCACTGTATATATACACAGTAAATCACAAAAGTGAGTACACCCCTCACATTTTTGTAAATATTTTATTATATCTTTTCATGTAACAACACTGAATAAATTGCACTTTGCTAAAATGCAAAGTAGTGAGTGTAAATTTGCTGTCCCCTCAAAATAACTCAACACACAGCCATTAATGTCTAAACCACTGGCAACAAAAGTGAGTACACCGCTAAATGAAAATGTCCAATTTGGGCCCAATTAGACATTTCCCCTCACCGGTGTCATGTGACTGGTCTCTGGTGTGATTGGGGAGCAAGTCTGTTAAATTTGGTGTTATCGCTTTCACTCTCTCATACTGGTCACTGGAAGTTAAACATGGCACCTCATGGCAAATAACTCTATGACGATCTTAAAAAAAGAATTGTTACTCTACATAAAGATGACCTAGGCTATAAGAAGATTGCCAAGATCCTGAAACTGAGCTGCAGCACAGTGGTCAACACCATACAGCGATTTAACAGGACAGGTTCCACTCAGAACAGGCCTCTGCATGGTTGACCAAAGAAGTTGAGTGCACATGCTCAGCATCATATCCAGAGGTTTTCTTTGGGAAATAGCTGTATGAGTGCTGCCAGCATTGCTGCAAAGGTTGAAGGGGTGGGAAGTCAGCCTGTCACTGTTCAGACCATACGCTGCACACTGCATCAAATTGGTCTGCATGGCTGCTGTCCCAGAAGAAAGCCTCTTCTAAAGTCGATGCACAAGAAAGCCTGCAAACAGTTTGCTGAAGACAAGCAGACTAAGGACATGGATTACTGGAACCATGTCCTGTGGTCTGATGAGACCAAGATAAACCTATTTAGTTCAGATGGTGTCCAGCGTGTGTGGCGGAAACCAGATGAGGAGTACAAAGACAAGTGTGTCTTGCCTACAGTCAAGCATGGTAGTGGGAGTGTCATGGTCTGGGGCTGCATGAGTGCTGCTGCACTGGGAAGCTACAGTTCATTGAGGGCACCATGAATGCCAACGTGTACTGTGACATACTGAAGCAGAGCATGATCCTGTCCCTTAGAAGACTGGGCCGCAGGGCAGTATTCCAACATGATAACTACCCCAAACACACCTCCAAGATGATCACTGCCTTGCTAAAGTAGCTAAAGGTAAAGATGATGGACTGGCCAAGCATTTCTCCAGACCTAAACCCTATTGAGCCCCTGTGGAGCATCCTCAAACGGAAGGTGGAGGAGCGCAAGGTCTCTAACAGCCATCAGCTCTGTGATGTCGTCATAGAGGAGTGGAAGAGGACTCCAGTGGTAACTTGTGAAGCTCTGGTGAACTCCATGCCCAAGAGTTTTAAGGCAGTGCTGGAAAATAATAGTGGCCACACAAAATATTGACACTTTGGGCCCAATTTGGACACTTTCTCTTAGGTGTGTACTCACTACCAGCAGTTCAGACATTAATGGCTGTACACTCACTAATTTACATTGTAGCAAAAAGTAATTTCTTCCGTGTTGTCACATGAAAAGATATTATAAAATATTTACAAAAATGTGAAGGGTTTACTCACTTTTGTGAGATACTGTATATTCATTTTATTATGACATTGAGAATGAATTGCTCCATGGTACATGCAGCTACAGAAGTCTGTAATCATTTTTTTTTTAAAGCTCATATACAGCTAATTAAAGATATGCAAATATTGAAATGTCCATTGCTTGACCACATGTTCACTTTTCCCGGATATTGAACCCTAAGGCTAGGTTCACATATACTGTATGCAAATTGGATCTGGGATTCCCCGCATCCAATTCACATGACAGGCAAGTGTGACTGGCTCTCAATGAAACTGGTTCACACAGGTCCAGGGCGGCCGCAGTTTGGATTGCAGAAAGGTCCTGTTTGTCATTGGGTGCGAATTCAGGCAAAAATTCTGACCTGAATCGCACCTGAACCAGTGAACAAGGATGCACCGGACTCCATGCTGGGAATCGCCACCGCACATATGTGACCCCGGCCTAGTACACAAAATCTCCAGGCCAAACACCAATCATCACTTAACTTGTTTTCTGCTTGCTCTGTTCATCCTGCACCATGGAGCTTTTGCACATTCCAGCAAAACAATGACAGGATATTTGCATTGTTGCCTTTAAAATGCTACTGTTATTATTCAAATAAAGAAGAAACACTTTCTTTCATGCATCTGTTTTTTTTTAGTGTGAAGGCCATTCATTTTTAATCACAACAGATAAACAACACTTTGGACACTGTTTAAGATGACTGACTGCACAGTGGCTGCATTGAATTATGCAAAGTTATTTCTGTTTGCCAGACATGAGTTATGTGTCTAAATAGAGACAATCACTGACTTGGAGGATATTTTGAGTAGCTGATGTCACAGTATGTCAAAGTAATTTTAAAAAGGGAGGAAAGAAACTGCTAAAAGCAGAGTCAAACAGGGTGAAAGCAGTTCTAAGGAATATGCTGATTTTATAAGCAAAAAATCTCAGTTCTACATCTAAAAAAAAATCCCTGGCAGGAATGTTCATATTAATTAATGTCATCTAGTGCGTTCAAGCAATTTGAGATTTCCAAAAGCAGAATCAGCATGGAAGAAGAGTATAGATGGGTTGTATTTGTCAGCCACTGATATTTTCCCCACATGGGAAAATAATAATTCATAAAGCAGAGTTATTTGCAAAACCTGACTCATCAAAGTGCCTGAACATCCCACCCATGGTTTGATTAATCAGGCCCCAAAGAATAGCGTAACATATTATTATATTACCCTATACAACTTACTACCTGCTTGATTACTATAGCTCAATCTACTGTACTTGAAAATGTACAGGCATGGAGGGGCAGTGGCCGGAAGCAGAGGAAGATGGCCACTATCTAGCTGAGCTCCGCAGCACTAACTTTCCCTGAAACGGCACATGGCATATCAGGAAAGTCCCAGTGGAAGACGCAGTGGTGCGCGCGTGGCGCTTGGCGCCAGTCAGCCCATTTAAACTGGAAGTGCAGCTCCCTGTGACCCTTGCTTCTGTTTACCTGTCTTGTACGTTTGATCTGCTGATGACCCGCTTTCCCATTGGATTCTCCTTGTCTCCTGCACCTGACCTCGGCCTGTCTTTGACTCTGAACCTGTCTGCTCCTCTAGTATCTCATTGCCGGCCTGCTGCCGACTCTGCCTGTGACCCGACCTGTTTGCCCTGTTCCTGCTCAGCATCATCTGCCTGTGCACCTGCCTACTTGTTGCTGTTCACCATCTCCTCTATATCCGGAATCCAGAGCTGCCCTTCCTACTACTGACCCGCCAGGCTCTCATACCACTCTGTACTCCCATGCCTCCTGCTTACTCTACCAGGGGCCGCGAGTCAGACACGTAAGGGAGACCTTCCCCTGCTTCATTGGGCTCATCAGCCAGGTACATGAAAGTCTGACACGGCAACTGAAAGAGGTATTGATTGCACAAAAAGATATCGGAGTACCTGGAGTAATAGCGGGTCACAATGGAGAAAATAAAGGACTGTGGAGGACCCCAAAAAATGGGGTAATTTAAGTATCACTATTGTGATCCTGTGAGGAAAAATGGCACTGCTTCACCTCAGCACTCTGGCGCTGGAGAGCAGCCAGAGCGCCTCAGTGACAAAGACAGTAAGCTTGGAAACACTGAAAAGGGCAGATATGTGACTGACCCTGACATAGTAGAGGAGATTATTGGCCCTCAGAGACAAAGAAGAAGGATTTCCCCCTCAGGTGAACATGACAGTGGTTCACTGCTTGAATATGACCAGCCACCTATTAATAACCCCTGTGCTGAGAAACGGCTTGCCTTCCCCACATCTGGACAGCCTATACTTGATACAGATATTAAAGAAATGCTTTTGTCCCTGAGAGGAGTGATTTAACAAGATGTGCAGTCATATATGCACAAAACTAATGTGGCAATAGAAGGTCTAGGAATAAGAATTGATGATATGGAAAACAAAATGGAGGATGTCGCTGGCCCACATGGGGACTCCCATTTTGAGCTAATAGAAGAATTGAGGCAACTTAAATTGAACGTGTCAGATATCGAGGATAGGTCCAGACGCAATAATATCAAATTCAGAGAGATCCCCGAAACTGTCAAAAATACTGAATTACAAGGGTTTTTGAAAAAAATTATGCCTGACCTCCCCAAGATCCCGCATCAGGAGTTGACAATAGACAGGGCTCATCGATTGCCAAAACCTTTGCATATACTAGAAAAACGCCTGAGAGAGTTATTACTAGGATTCACTTCTTTCATATCAAAGACCTCCTGATGCAAAGCACGCAGCAACATCTCCCACTACCTGATCCATATGCAGGTATTTTTTTCTACTCAGACCTTTTACAAACAACTTTACTGACATGGAATAACCTAAATTCCATTACTAAGATTCTCCATAATCATAACCTCAAGTATAAATGGGGTTTCCCACCAAACTGATCATTGATCGTAATGATGTTTCCTTCAACATCCATACACTGGATGACGGCCTGAAGTTGCTGGGGAAATGGGAGTTACTCCCTATGGATGAAGATAACTCACAGAGGAAATAATTTGCAGTATAAATCACACAAGAAGAGCAACTTGATCATGCCTAAACTCACTGGATTGCTATGGTTAACTACCCCCTTTTTTTTTTTTTGCTAAACCCTCAAACCTATCTGTTTGAACCCCGGAAAGAAATGGTAAATTTCCCCAATCTATAAGTACACATTGGTGCACCCTACAGTTGTATGGCGACTCAAAGTTTTTCTTCAACATTCTGAATTTTTATGATTGGTTCTATTTTTGTCTCATTATATTTTTTTCTAACAGGATTTCAAAATTACCCATACATTCTATGAGAATCTCTTTTTTTTCCTCCAAGGTTGGTCTCTCCACTCAGAAACATGATAATTATATATATTGGCTTATCCACAATAGGATGTCGCTACTACTTATCAACACCTTAAAAAATGTTGCAACTTAAACATTTTTCTCGAGTACTGCTTTAAGTCATTATAATATGTTATACAAGAAGAAATGTATTTTGCTTTGATATATAGAACGTTAGAAATGTAGGCTGCAAAAGTTAGATGCAAGGATGCTATGTGCTGATACAGGATATACTCGTGGTCAGTCTGACACTTAATATAGACAATGAATAACAAAGTTATAACAAGTTAGAAGTTGGGTGTCTGGAACATTGGCGAATTGCCTAATATATGTAGCTTCATATACATTAATATTTAAACATAGCCTGAGAGATGTCTCCAAGCAGAATATGCAGTTTATGAGGTTTTATGCTTATTTTCTCATAAAGTCTATACTTCAATCTCATTGGCTGATAATAAGAGGAAGGTTTTTCTCTCTCTGTAAGTGTATAAGATATATGCAAACCCAGTACCCATTGTAATTTTGATTCACCATCCCATGTGTGTGTCTTGATTACCCGATTGATCAGAGAGTTCTATCCATACACCCATAGGTACAACTCGGGTTCAAAGGAGAAATAGGGGAGGAACCTAATCTATATTCTTTACAGGAAGAGTACGTGAAAAACCTGCAGCCTACATTTCTAACATTCTATATATCAAAGCAAAATACATTTCTTCTTGTATAACATATTATAATGACTTAAAGCAGTACTCTAACATCCTTACAAACACCAACAGGCTTAACAGTCCTCATAAAAGAAAGGCTCTCTGGACTGATGATATCAAACTTCAGAGTGACATTGGGTAATGTTATCTAAGACTTTTAACCTCACGAACGGCACCAGACAGGGTGGCCAACTCTCACCCATTATATTTTCTTAATAATTGAACCCTTAGCAGAAACCATTAGGTCCAATGAAAATATTTCAGGAATAAAGATAGGAAACAGAATACATAAAATTGGTCTATTTGCCAATGACATCATTCTCTCTTTAACTAATCCCAACAAATCTCTGCACATGCTACAATCAGCACTTAACTTCTTTAGTAGAGTATCTGATTACAAAATGAACAATAGGAAAAGCTTTGCCCTACCTATGAATATATCTAATGATACCTTTAGTGTCGGTTCACACTGCCACGACTTGGGATCCGACTTGTCAGCCCTCAAGTCGCCCCAAGTCATTTGACATTGGGAATTACATTATAGTCAATGAGAGCCATCTTAATGTACACTACTGAAGTTGCTCCGACTTCAGAAAAGGTTCCTGTACTAGTCCAAGACAACTTCTAGGTGACCTGTACCCATAGAATTCAATGGAAGTCGCCTCCAAGTCGGATCCTCATCTATAGTGAAGCGACTTTATAGGAAAAAGAAAAGATCATGAGGGGGAACTACACACCAAATTTTAAATAAAAAACCGGCATGGGTTCCCTCCAAGAGCATACCAGGCCCTTAGGTCTGATATGGATTTTAAGGGGAACCCCCTATGCTGATAAAACAGCATGGGGTCCCCCCAAAATCCATACCAGACCTTTATCCGAGCGTGCAGCCCGGCCAGTCAGGAAAGGGGATGAAGATGAGTGAGCGGCCCCCCTCCTGAACCGTACCAGGCCACATTCCCTCAACATGGGGGGTAGGTGCTTTGGGGAAGGGGGCGCCCTGCGGCCCCCCCACCCCAAAGCACCTTGTCCCCATGTTGATGAGGACAAGGGCCTCTTCCCGACAACCCTGGCCGTTGGCTGTTGGGGTCTGCGGGCGGGGGGCTTATCAGAATCTGGGAGCCCCCTTCAATAAGGGGGCCCCCGGATCCCGGCCCCCTACCCTATGTGAATGAGTATGGGGTATATCGTACCCCTACCCATTCACCTGGGGGAAAAAAGTGTCAATAAAAAAAACACACTACACAGGTTATACATGACTTATATAGGCATGGGGCATGGTCACCAGGTGATGTCACCTGGTGACCCTGCCCCTTATGATATCACAGTCCCATCATGCCCCAGGACTGTGACATTATAAGGGACGGGGTCACCGGGTGACATCACCCAGAGACCACGCCCCATACCTATATAAGTCATTGCACACCTCGCACACGGCATTACAGCGGGAGAGAGCGTCGTGTCAACATCGGAAGAAGAGAAGAGGGAACAAGACGAAGGAGAAGAACGCTAGCAAGAGAGCGGCAAAAGAGCAAAAGATAGCGGAGGAGCCCGGCAGAAGAACCGGAGAGCCGGAGAAGAACCAGAGAGCGGGAGAAGTACTGGACACCGGGAGAAGAGGCCGGAGAGCGGGAGAAGAGAGCAGAGAAGAGGCCGGAGAGAGCGGAGAAGTTGGAAGAGACCCCCGAAGTCGGAAGAGACCCCCTAAGTCAGAAGAAGACCCCCAGAGCTGCCTATAAAATTACTTTAAAACCTGTGTAGTGTGTTTTTTTATTGACACTTTTTTCCCCCAGGTGAATGGGTAGGGGTACGATGTACCCCATACTCATTCACATAGGGTGGGGGGCCGGGATCTGGGGCCCCCTTATTAAAGGGGGCTTCCGGATTCTGATAAGCCCCCCGCCCACAGACCCTGTCAACCAACGGCCAGGGTTGTCAGGAAGAGGCCCTTGTCCTCATCAACATGGGGACAAGGTGCTTTGGGGTGGGGGCCACAGAGCGCCCCCTTCCACAAAGCACCCACCCCTCATGTTGAGGGCATGCGGCCTGGAACGGTTCAGGAGGGGGGTGCTCGCTCGTCCCCACCCCCTTTCCTGATCGGCCGGGCTGCTTGGATAAGAGTCTGGTATGGATTTTGGGGGGAATTCCCACGCCCTTTTCTCGGCGTAGGGGGTTCCCCTTAACATCCAAACCAGACCTAAGAGCCTGGTATGTTCTTGGAGGGGAATTCTCTCTCACGCTTGCTGCAATAGGAAAATGTGTTTTTCCTATTGCAGCGAGTGCGAGATGTACAGTACCCTGTCACTGAGAACCAGCGCTATGGGATCGCGCTGGAAACACATTCTCGCGGGCAGGTACTGTATGTCACAAGAGCTTATTAGCTCTGATTGGCCACAGGCAAAGTCGCCTGTCCTGGGGGCGACTTGAAGTCGCGTTGTAAGTCGCTCAAAGTTGCGTTGAAGTTGCGTTGAAGTCACCTCCCAGTCACCTTGCTAAGTCGTGCTGTAAGTCGTGTTGCCCCAGTGTGAACCGACCCTTACCATCCTCAAAGAAAAATAAAATTAGAATTGGAATTCATCTTCGTTTACCTATCTAGATATCAACCTAACATTTCCCAAAAAAACTATATGCAGCTAATTTTCCTAAGTTATTAGTCTTGATTTCTAAAGATTTTTTAAAACATAAAACAAAAACGCACTTATCCTGGACAGGCAAAATTGCAGCATTTAAAATGCAAACCCTACCCAAGATACTATACCTTTTTAGGACCATACCTATTCCAATACCTTCAAGCTTTTTCAATATTCTAAATACTAAATTGAGAAACCTAGTCTGGAATAACAAAAAAAACAAGGGTAGCTTTCTCTATTTTAACATCTTCTAAAAACAAAGGGGGTATAAACTTACCTGATATATTATTATTTATTTGCCCTGTCAGTGTCTTACACGATTTTCCCTAAGGTCATAGCTCTTAAATTGCTTTCCATTAAAGCTACCCTGTTCGCATGGAAGTTTCTTGTCTCAAACTTCCATGTTCTAGGGCACTTACAAAAGATACCTATACCACTCAGAGCCCTTGATTACTGTAGAGGCCAACTCTCGATGAACAAATGGATTGCTAAGGGCTTTAACTTCTACGTACACCTTCCCTCAGGATACAAAGCCTAGAATGATGATAAATTAAATAAGCTCAACAGTCTGAAAAGTTTTAATCCAAATCAAGATTTTGAAGTTCCATCTTTAATTTGGACACACCTCACAATTAACAAACCTGTAAAACATAAAAGTATAGCTTTCTTCTATAAAGTTTTTTCTCAATATCCTAAATATGAGAAAAATACTAATATGTATAAATGGAAAAAATATTTATGGCAATCCTTTTCAGACAAATTTTGGTACAATGCTATGAGAATAAACCAAACTATAACATCCTGCTTAGAGCATTGGGACAACTCCCAGAAAATATTGAATAGATGGTACCTAACTCCTTACAAATTAGCTAAAATATATCCATCTACATGAGATGCATACTAGCCCATTATGCTTTTAGTTTGCAAGGGAAAAAAGAAAAAGTAAAACCCATCAGGGTTCACTTCCTCTTTAAAGGTCAATTAATTACATTGAAGGACAATCTACTCTGCTAGCTGGTGCTTCCAGTTCTGGCCCTGAACCTTCTCCTGATCTGTTTAATGAGGATGATCAATCTGCACTACACATGTTAGAGGACTTATGTTCTGATTCTCCTCTTTCAAGCTCGACCAATTATCATAATTCCTTAGATTTTTTGCAGACCCCCATAGTACACACTAATTTCCGCCCACCGTCTACATTTTATTCTGCTCATGTTAACCATTTGCCGACCGCCTGCCTGCAAAGGACGGCCGGCCGCTGTATGCTAATTGACATACCTGTACATCGCTGCCTACTTCTGGGTTTATAAAAAGAGCCCCCCCCCCCCCCCCCCATGTGATGGAACTTTAAAGCTCAAAGAGTAAACATATATATTAAAAACAATAATTTTATTTTCCAATAAAGTTTGCATAAAACACAGTAATAAATTGTATCAAAAAGTCTGGTGCACAGAAAAAGTAGGGGGTACACATTACCACATTGTCATTTTACACAGAGAATGATTGGTATCTACATATAAAGAATGCATAGACATTTCCTTCAGGGATAGTTCTGCAGTAAATGTAGTAAAGTGTCCTCAAAACTGCGGTTCAAAAGGATCGCATCAATGAAAACAAATAAAAAACTTGCAGTGCCATCTCATCAGGTGAATTTCATAATCCCACTCGATGTTGGCGGGGAAGGTGGAAAGAGGGGCCCAAAAACAGCCGAGGGGGCCAGGTAGGCATACACTGGGACCACTTAAAATAACTATGTCCATCATGTCCCAATGAATGGTATGAGACAGATCAGGCATCACTTCCCCCTATAGCTTGACAGACTGCAGGAGGTCTGGGAACAAGCTGTGCTAGATGGACCCAAGGTGTCCATATACTCTGACATGTGAGCAGCCTACGTTATATACCTAATCTGCTGATTATGCACATTCCTCCATCTCTAATACCCAAAGTCTCACTGGTCCTCAGAAAAAAGCTCTTAGTACTCTTACTGAGAATAATGAACTTATCATCAGACAGGCCAAGAAAGGTGGCGGTATTGTCCTTCAGGATAAACCAGCCTATGTTGCAGAAGCCTTTTGGTTACTCTCTGATGATTCCACTTATCATAAAGGGGTTCTAAAGGCAGAAGGTTTTTATATCTTAATACATTCGCATTAAGAAAAAAAAACCTTCTGTGTGCAGAAGCCCCCCTCAGCCCCCCTAATACTTACCTGAGCTCCATCTCGATCCAGTGATGTTGCATGAGAGCCTCGGCTGTCCAGGACGCTGTCAATCAAAGTCAATGAGCCAATAAGGAGAGAGAGGGGGCGGGGACAAGCCGTGGTATCGTGTCTGAATGGACACACATTTCAGCATTTCAGCGGCTCGGCTCGGGTGCCCCCATAGCAAGCTGCTTGCTGTGAGGGCACTTGCCAGGAAGGAGGGGCCAGGAGGGCCAGTGGGGGACCTGAGAAGACGAGGATCTGGGCTGCTCTGTACAAAACCACTGCACAGAGAAGGTAAGTATGACATGTTTGCTATTTTTTTTTTTTAAAAGAAACAGACTTTAATTTCATTTTAAGCTTCCATGTGATACACTACCTGGCTTTCAGGCAGATCTTAAATCCTTACTAGATTCTACCCTGCTAGATAAAGTCATTAATAAAGGAGAATACATGTTTATGCATAGGGAATTTTTCAGGCATCCCTATTTTTACCATTTACCAAAGATGCACAAAAGTTCCACTAATCCACCTGGCAGGCCGATTGTAGCTTGTATGGACAGTGTCACCAGTGGGCTCTCTCAATACATTGATTGCTTCCTTCCTATGGCCCATAGTGCAATCTTTTCCTTCATAGTAGGGATGAGTCCGATGTTCGAGTCAAACGTAAGTCCCGCATTTGACATCTTACAAACTTATAACTCTGTTTCACTTCCATTTCAAACAGATAGAGAAGGTCATTGCACAACATTGGGAATCCTTTTGAAGGACCCCAAGTTGGGGCCGGTTCTCCCAAACAGTCCTAAATTTATAGACAAAAGGGCTCCCAATGTCAAAAACAAGATAGCAAATTACCATCCAAAAATAAGCCCTCCTCTCATTTTTTGGCTACCTTCTTCAACATAGTAGGGGTGTTCCAATGTAAGAAACTAAAATATAAGATGTGTAAATTTCCATGGATTTTGTTGTATACTGCCTCTCATGTCCCTGTGGTCTCCTCTACATAGGCAGGACTATTCATACAGTCTGGGTACATTTTGGTGAACACAGGAGACTCATTGAAGAAGGCAGCACTGATCATAGTGTTCTCCGCCATTTCAAATACATTCATGATTAGTCCACCAATTGCCTTCGGGTTTTGATAAATATTTCCCCCTGTGACTCTGCGGCAGAGAGGTTTCATACCCTCTGCAGCAGAAACACTTTTTGGATTTATCATCTTAATACTCTGTCACCAGGAGGTCTTAATAAGGAACTCGAGGCACATACTATTTTGCAGTGAGCAGTGCTTTTTTTCTCAAAGAAAAGGTGCAGAAATTCCCCCCCTTCAGTCACTTCTTGTCTCCAGCCCCTACCCACCTCCAAGCACCATCCCTTGGTTCCACCCTCTACCCATCTCCCAGTATCGCCCCTATTAGAGAATACAGAACCGAGTATCATTTTGTGGTCATAAGTAATTTATATGGAATTTGATAATACCAATAAAAAAAACAATAAATAGATCCCCTGCAGCCAGCAGCAATAGACCCTCCTCCAGCAACAATGGACCCCAACAACAATAGAACCCGACAGCAACAACAGATTTCCCAGCAGCCAGAACAGCATTAATAGACTCTCCAGCAGACAGAAACAATAAACCCCTCCCTCAACAGTAGATCCCTTCCAGCAACAATTGACCCCCCAACAACATAAGCCCAACCAGCAACAATAGATCCCCCACCAGCAACAAAAGACCTCCTCAGCAACAATAGACTACCATGCAAAAATAGATGCCCTCCAGCAACATTAGATTACTCAGCAGCTGGAAATAATATAGACACCTCTCAACAGTAGATCTCTTCTAACTACAGTTGACCCACCAGCAACAATAGATCCCCCACCAGCAACAATAATGAATCCCCCCAGCAACATAGATCACCTTGCAAAAATAAATCTCTTTCAGGAACAATAGGTCCCCCAGCAGCCAGTATCAATTAACCCTTCAGGACACCCCAGCACCACTTGCCATTCCATACATTCAGTGCTGGAGGCCTAACAACTGCATTCCCCCATGTTCCCGCTGAAAAAAAGTCCTGGTTGTGAGCACCCAGTTCCCTCTTTTATACATATATAAGATATACTGTATATATATATATATATATATATATATACGCCTTCCCTGTTCTACTTACATCTTTCAGTTTTGATTAAATAATCCCAACTTCTGTTATCATGTACTTTTTAAACAGTTAGAATGATGATGACTGTGCCAAGATGATACCAATATACTTAACCTGTCCTGCTGCTATCTATTTAAGGAACCTCAACCAAAGTAAAAATGTAAAAAAGACAGCGCTGTGTACAGGTATGTGCAAAATAATCAAACAATATAAAAAAATTATTATATGTGTGACGTGTGCTCAATATTATCCTTATCAAACTTAATCCAATATCAACAATCTCGCAGTGCTAATGAAGTACAAGAAACTTTGGGGGTAATTTACGAAAGCCGTGCGCCATCAGTAGAGGTGCACGGTGAGGCATAACACACATTTCCATATTTACGAAATGGTGCGCTGGTAACAGATCGCGAATCCCCCATTTACTATAGCGATCTCGGCGCATGGGAGAATGCAATCTGGGTGCCACTATGGACATGCGCACGGCATCTCCAAATCAATATTGACAGAAGATGAAGGTGCCAATATTATGGGGTGATGTGAGGAAGTTTAGTAATAACTGCCCAAGTAACAAATATGCCCAAAATAGAATGAGAAAGCCTGCTGTGCCTGCAAGTACGTTTAGAACTGCTTGAGATCAATGTAAGTAGTGCGCATGCGCAAGTGGCTCTTGCGCTCGTTCACATATGTTTGTTCACTGCGTGGCCAAAATCTTAGTAAATGATAAGCAATGTACATGCAATTGCACGGGTTGAACGGACGCACCTCTAAACTTGATATATTTTTTTTTTATGCTGGTATTTTTAAGCCTCACAGATACTCTTGTTGAGCGCAGGAATGGGCCCTGCTGTGAAATATTAGAGCAAATATTGTAATTACATGCCCCTGTTAAACAGGGGCAAAAAAATTATGCCTTAGGCACTGGTGGTGGTGCCACAACACTGCAACCCCTCACAGATACTCTAGTTGAGCGCAAGAACGAGCCCTGCTGTGAAATATTACAGCAAAAATTATAATTATATGCCCCTGTTAAACAGGGGCAGAAAAGTTGGGCCTTAGGCACTGGTGGTGGTACCCTGAAACAAAAATGTTCTTAGAAGCTATCAACATGAACATTGAGGAGGAATAGGATAGTCACTCAGCATAACAGGATAGTCACTCAGCATAGGCAGTCTTCAAGGGATCTCACATTCATAGAAAAATTAATCGGTTACATCAACATCAGGTGCTTATTAGCTGGTGATCCAAGACTGATTCATTTTTATGAAGGTGAGCTGATCAACTGAGTCTGTGGACAGGCGCGCTCTGTGATCAAAGCCTCCAGCAGCACTGAATGTGCGTTCATAAAGAACGCTGGATGCAGGACAGGCCAGTAGCTCAATTTAATTTTAGGCAAGCTCTGGCCAGTTATTCATCCTCAACACCCAGTAACCCAGTGGATTTTCGGTTGGAAAGATTTCCAAGTCTGATCTTGCCCCTAGGTATTCTTGCACCATGTAAATCAGACGCTGGCGATGGTTGCTGGAACCGATCAGACCTTGGGGCTGCGGACTAAAGAATTGTCTGAACGCATCGGTCAGACGGCCACCTTCTCCACCGCTCCTTCTGTGACTGACCAAAGCTTCAGCAACACGTTGTCCAGGGGGACCAGAAATTGTAACCTCCCAGGCTCTAGAAACGCATTGCACAAACCTTTCTGCAAGGCCTCCCGAAGATGTTTCATCCTCTGCTCCCTCTGTGAAGGCTGGATAAGTTTCGTAACCTTTCCCCCTGTAATGTGGATCAAGAAGGGTAGCCAGCCAGCAATGATCCCTCTCCTTGATACCACGAATCCGAGGGTCCTTTCACAGGCTTTGCAGGATCAGGGAGGCCATGCAGTGAAGGTTTGCTGAGGCATTCGATCTGGAGTCCTCTGGGTCACTAAGGATGACATGATCCACAGCCACCTCCTCCCAGCCATGTACAAGTCCATGGGTTTCTGGGGACTGAAAACGATCCCTTGAAGACTGCTGCTGATGCTGAGTGCCAGGCTCCACCTCCATGCTGACACAATACTCCTCCTCCTCCTCTTCCTGTGTGATCGGTGGGCCCGCAGGAATACTGTCTGGATAAAGGGGACCTTGAGAGGTAAGGAAGTCCTCCTCTTCCTCCCTCTGTTCTGCCTCAAGTGCCCTGTCCATTATTCCACGAAGCGTGTGCTCCAACAGGAAGACAAGAGGGACAGTATCACTGATGCATGCGCTGTCACTGCACACCATCCTTGTGGCCTCCTCAAATGGTGAGGTAGTGCATGCGTGGTGAAAAAAAGCCAAGCTCCCCTGACCCTGTCCTGGTGCCATACTCACACAGGTACTCATTGATGGCCCTCTGCTGCATGTGCAGCCGCTGCAGCATTGCCAAAGTTGAGTTCCATCTGGTGGGCATGTCACAAATGAGGCGGTTCTTGGTCAGGTTGCATTCCTTTTAAAGGTTAGCCAGCCGAGCACTGGCATTATATGACCTGCGGAAATGCCCACAGACTTTCCTGGCCTGCCTCAGGAGATCCTGTAAGCCCAGGTACCTGCCAAGAACTGCTGCACCACCAAAAAATGTGTTGGCTTCATTGGACTTGCATCAGACTTTTTCGGTCGAAAATCTGACGAACTTTAGATTTGGAACAAGTTTCAAATCTTTACGTCGGAACTCCGCCGGACACAGTACCTATCGAAAAGTCCACTCGTCTGTATGCTAGTCCGACGGATGAAAACTGACGCTAGGGCAGCTATTGGCAACTTCCTTATTTTAGTCTGGTCGTACGTCATCACGTACGAATCCGTCGGACTTTGGTGTGATCGTGTGTAGGCAAGTCCGTTTGTTCAGAAAGTCCGTTGGAAGTCCGCCGAAAGTCCATCGGATAGACCGTCGGACCAGTCCAGTCGAAAAGTCTACTCATGTGTACGCGGCAAAACAGGGAACATGGGTCAAGTGTCCCTGTCGGAGGGCGGAGAGGAGGTTGGTGCCATTGTCGCAAACCACCAATCCTGCCTGAAGCTGGCGTGGCATCAACCACCTCTGAGTCTGCCCCTGCAGAGCTGACTGAATCTCTGCCCCAGTGTGGCTCCTGTCCCCTAAGCAGACCAACCCAAGCACTGCATGGCATCTTTTTGCCTGAGTGCTTGCATAGCCCCTTGAACGCATACGGAGCACTGTTGGTTCAGAGGAGAAATCTGCAGAGGAAGAGGCCATAGAGGAAGAAGAAGAGGAGGGGGTGGAGGAGAGAGGTGTGGCAGAATCACCACTACTAGCATTTTGAAGGCGTTGTGGTGGAACAAGCTCCAATAATACTGCACCCTGTCCTGCATCCTTCCCAGCTGCCAGCAAACTTACCCAGTGCACCATGAAAGAAAGGTAACGTCCCTGTCCATGCCTGCTGGACCATGAGTCAGCGGTAATATGCACCTTACCGCTGACTGTCCTGTCCAATGAGGCCAAGACATTGCCTTCCACATGCCGGTAGAGAGCTGGAATGGCCTTCCGTGAAAAGAAATAGCGCTTGGGAACTTGCCACTGAGGTACCGCACATTCCACAAATTCACGAAAGGGGGCAGAGCCTACCAGCTGAAAACGCAGCAGTTGGAGTGCTAGCAATTTAGCCAAGCTAGCATTCAGCTGCTGAGCATGTGGATGGCTGGGTCCGAATTTCGACGGTTTAGCAACTGGGGTAGGGAAATTTGCCTGCTACAATCGGATGTTGGTGTAGCGATAGCAGATTGCCCGCAAGTACTTGGCACACTTAATTCTACACCTTCATTCCTCTCAGTGCAGGTTTCTGAGAGGACCAAAGATATAGTAGGGTTGGAGATCCCAGCTGATGAGGAGCACGGGGAGGTCTGCTTTGTTCTTTGGTGTGGGTCTTTTAAGTACTGTTGCCAATGGACTGCACGGGAGGTCGTCATATGTCTGGTCAAGCATGTGTTGCCCAAGCAGCTGCTGTTTTGGCCATGCTTGATACGCTTCAGACATATGTTGCAAACAGCAATGATGCAATCTGCTGCACACGTATCAAAAAATGCCCACACCAAAGAACTTTTCAAAATACGCGGGGAGTCAGCAGCGCCCTGCACATGCGGAGCTCTGCAGTGTGATGCAGTTGGGTGGCTGCCCTTAAGCTGGCCCCTGGAGGGCATCCTGCCTCATTGGAGATGTGCCTCCTCCTCCTCCTCTCTTCTATCAGGCACCCACATAGAGTCAGGGATCTCATCATCCCCTCCCTCCTCGTCACTGGAGCAAACCTGGCAGTATTCTGCAGCTGGGGGAACATGACTGCCAGTTTCTTGTTCTTCTTGGGCACCCCCTCTCTCTGGACCCAAGTTACTCTGCCTTCCTCAACCTGAGTACCATCATCGGAGCCTTCAAAATGCTGCGCATCCTCCTGCAGCGTGTACCCGACACTGTGGTTGAACAGTTCGTGGGACTCCTCCGTGCATGATGGAGGAGCTAGGGAAGGAGTGACTGATGACATTGAGCCGATGGAATAGGCCGCTTTGGCAGCTGCATTGGCAGGCAAACTGCTCTGAGCCTGGGCGACTGAGGATGAGGAGGATGAGGACAGCTTAGTTATCCACTCTACCAACTCTTCTGCATGTTGTGGATCAACACGGCCAGCTGCCAAAAAAAGGACAAACGTGCCCCACGGCCACCTGCTGAGGATGCACCGTGTTCACAACCAGTGCTGTTGGCTGTAGATACAGAGCCTGCTTGCCCTCTTTTAGTGGCCTGTGAGAGTCTGCCTCTCCTTGGTGGCCTTCCAGACATGCTGTAAAATTTTATTAGCCTGAAGTTTACTAGAAAAAGTACACCAGGAATGGCCTGCAGTCAGAAATAGGCTTGGCTAGACTAGAATGCAGTGGATATATATATGTAGGACACTCTATATATATTTTATGCACTGCAGATCATTGAATCACCTGTCCACCTGCCTGCCTGCCTGAAAGTGAATTTGAAAACGTACACCCAGAACGGACTGCAGTCAGATATAGGCTTGGCTAGACTAGAATGCAGTGGATATATATGTAGCACTGAACCCCTAAGGAGCTGCTAATAATTGATTGGGCCTGCACTCTGCTTCTCAACCCCAGAAAATGAACTCGACCCCCTTGGCACAACTGTGTAGTAATGTGAGTGTAAGACCCAATGGTAAAGAGCAACACAATAATAACACAATATATTGTATATTTACCGTCACCCGGGTATCCGTTGCCCCACCAGCTGTAGCAACAGATAGAGTCTCACACCAATTGTAAATTAACCACATAAACGGTTTACTGAGAGAAATTAGTTCAATACATTAGACACAGCGGTAATCCCAATATAAAGAATAAAAGTAATAACAATAAAAGTGTAGGTGAAACCCAAAACTCAATAGTCACTTATGAAGCATATGCAGACAGGCAGAGGGTGGGACTTGTACCCAATATGATAAATTCCTTAGACTGAACACAGTCCCACTCCCTCCTCAGAGCATACACACATTGAATAGGCAGTGCACTATCAGAAACAATGCAGCAGTATAATACAGTACATGTATCTATGTCATATGCTCAAGGGCTCCCCCTAGGTTATAATACAGATCTCAGGATATGTATAACAAGGTAAAAACGCTTTATAGTGAATAGAAAGTCTCTTGTCTTCTTCCTCTTCAGCTAGCTTATTAAACTGCAGTATTTGTAATCCAGGAGACAAGTGAGTAGTAAATCATATGAAAGGTGATGTGTAGATAACTGTGTGCTCAGTTATATAAAGCACCTGTAGAACTTCTTCCTTGCTGAAACATGCAACTCAAAATTAACTCTGTAGTATAGAGAAAACAAAGTCTGAAGTTTCACTGTACACAGTCTTTAAATAAGTGAAATCGCTTCTGTTGAACTACAGGTCTCACCAGCTGTCTGGGACCTATTTGCACAGTAACAAAGTATTAAATCAATCTGGGCAAGTGCCCGCTCACCACACAAGGCCTTGTGGGTAGGTAAGTGGGGCATTGTAGGTAGGTAGTTCCTTGACTGGTTTAAACATATGAGTCACTTCCTCATTCACTACATCTCCAACAATGCTTTGTATTATGGCTTAATGAAACCAAACAAAAGTCTTAGTAACATTAATTCGAATGGACACTAGAGGGAGCCAAACTATTGCTTAAAGAACATCACATATTTACCTAGTAACTTTGGTGGCAAAAACCCCTGCGTTACATATATATGTAGGAGACTGTATATATATTTTATGCACTGCAGATAACTGAATCGCCTGCCTGCCTGAAAGTGTATTTGAAAACGTACACCAGGAACTACCTGCAGTCAGATATAGGCTTGGCTAGACTAGAATGCAGTGAATATATATATGTAGGAGACTGTATATATATTTTATGCACTGCAGATCACTGAATCACCTGCCTGCCTGCCTGAAAGTGTATTTGAAAACGTACACCAGGAATGGCCTGCAGTCAGATATAGGCTTGGCTAGACTGTAATGCAATGGATATATATATATATATTTTATGCACTGCAGATCACTGAATCACCTGCCTGCCTGCCTGCCTGAAGTATCTTAGAAACAGTGCACCAGGAACGGACCGCAGTGAGATCTAGCTAAACTGTATGCAGTGGATATATATATATACTAGACTGACTATATATATAGATATATATCTATATATCTATATATATAGATATATAGATATATATCTATATATATGAAATACACTGCAGCTAACTGAGTCACCTGACTGCCAGAAGTATAGTAGAAACAGTACACCACCAGGAACGGACTGCAGTGAGATCTAGCTAAACTGTAAGCAGTGGATATACATTATATATATATATATATATATATATATATATATATATATATATATATATATATATATATATATATATATATTACACTGACTGTATATATGTATATGAAATACACAGCAGCTAACTGAATCACCTGCCTGCCAGAAGTATAGTAGAAACAGTACACCACCAGGAACAGACCGCAGTGAGATCTAGCTAAACTGGATACAGTGGATATATATATATATATATATATATACTAGACTGACTGTATACAGTATCTCACAAAAGTGAGTACACCCCTCACAGTTTTGTAAATATTTTATTCTATCTTTTCATGTGACAACACTGAAGAAATGTCCCCTAGATAATGAGGTTCACATAATTCAGAAGGTAAAGGCCTCGCTGGTTTGGTGGTTTCGATCACCAATTATTCCTCCTGCTTTGCCAGACAGTGGTGGTGAAGTGCCTGACTGCTTTACTGCTGGGGTAGAATACTCATTCATCTATTGTGCAAGTATGAGGGTAAATGGCGCTACCTGTATAATGAAAGGCGACAGACCCTGTTCACTTGTTAGGTGCTATGTGCCTCTATAGTGACTATTGAATGTACATATACCATTAGTGCAATCCTAATAAATTACCAATATGCATGTGCTAGTGTTGCAAACCTCACTAGGTTGCCAAATAAACTAGATATAAATAAATGTTACAAAAAACGTGATCGTACAATAACAAAAATACAGGTATATGAAAATAAATAAATAATTCAAATAAAAAATATACAAAATAAATAGTCCCAAAAGTGTAAGACAAATATAAAATATTAAAAAATAGTTGAAATGATATGAAACGACCCAAAAAAATTAGCGTGCCAAGTCCAAAAAATACTTCAAAATACTTCAAAAAAATCAATCCAACCAAAAGTCTTATGTGATAGTTTCAAGTGCTTGGTGACGATACACAGGAACAAAATCCAGGTGACTTAAGTGCTCCCCCCCTTGGGTCCCCACTCACCAGCTCTAGTAACCCCTACAGGGGTATCTCGCATGGCATATAGGCTTGATGCACCAATCATGCAGCTCCAACTTTCCCACCGGTATCCAGCTCCTATGGAACTTCCAAGGATATCCCGCAGCTGGATCGAATTGTGTGTGCAAAAGATCTTTCTCCAAGCCCAAATCAACCAGCTGTACTCCTCTCCTAATGCGCTCTCCAATATCCAGTACAGGTAAGGTTTATATGCAAGAAATGAGATATGGGCTCCCATAGTGTAGTATTTAAATAAGGAAATGTTTTTATTCCAAAGATAAAATAGTAAAAAAAGAAAGACAAAAAAAGTAAAAATAAAAAATAAAAACAAATGTTCCATACTATGGAAACTCCTCAAAGTCCTACAACTACAGGAGAAATGAGAGGGGCGGTGACCACGCTCCATGCCTATATAAGTCATCGCGCACCGCTCACACAGCATTACAGCGGGAGAGAGCGCCGTGGCAACATTTTTTTAAAATTTTGGCACGGGGTTCCCATTTAAATCCATACCAGACCTGAAGGGTTTGGTATGGATTTTGAGGGGGACCCCTACGCCATTTTTTTTTTAAATTGGCGCAGGGTTCCCCTTAATATCCATACCAGACCTGAAGGGCCTGGTATGGAATTTAGGGGGACCCCCACGCAATTTTAAAAAAAAATTTTGGTTCAGGGTTCCCCTTAATATTCATACCAGACTCAAAGGGCCTGGTAATGGACTGGGGTTATCCCATGCCATTTTTTTCAACGACATGTCCCCTGGGGCAGGACCCGGGTCCCCAAACACTTTTTATGACAATAACTTGCATATTAACCCTTAAAATTAGCACTTTTGATTTTTCACGTTCGTTTCTTATAGACTTTAACGGTGTTCGCGCGTTCGATCAAATTTTTTGCCTGTTCACATGTTCTGCTGCGAACCAAACTGGGGGGAATTTGGCCCATCCCTAGTCTCTAGGCGCCAGAGGAATCTTAGCTACCCATCAATAGGTTGGAACTTTAAGCAATCCATCTGACTCTTCTGCATTAGACCAATTATTTAAAGGGTAATCTGATCAGGATTCAGTCAGACAATGCCACAGCTATGGCATATGTTAATTATCAGGGAGGTATAACAATCACGACTGCACATTGGTGGTATCCTACATTTTACAATGACCAAAAAAGCATGTTCTCTCCTCAGTCTTCATTCTTGAGGTGGACAATTAGCAGGTGGACTACCTAAGCCATCAGTCATTGAATCAGGGAGAGTGGACCCCTCATGTTGCCTTTAGGGAAGTAATTGGGCAACATCAGATGTGCATCTCCTGGCATCTTGGATCAATTGAAAAGTGAATTGTTTTGTGGCTAGGATGAGGGATTCAGAAGCGAGTGTGATGGATGTTAGTGGTAGTGCCACAGGATTTATGAATTTCTGTCGCTGAAGCTATTGCCTTCTCTACTTTGGAAGACTGAGGAAGAAGGGATTTCAGTCATTCTGCTGGCTCTAGAATGACCTTGCAGTCCCTGGCGTATAGATGTGATGCCCCATCGTTTTTGCCTTTTCATCTAGATCTTCTGTCTCATGGACCCATCTACCACTGTGCTTTACAGTCACTGCCTTTAACAGCCTGGCTTGGGATTCAGGTGCTGAAGAACAGGGATCTGTTGGTGGCTGTGATTCCAACTATGACTAAAAAAATATGTTACCACAACATTTCATATTCCTCAAATGTGCTTTCTGTACCATGCACTTGTATGAAAAAGTATCCTGTTTTCTTTGAATTGCTTCCTTTGTGTGAAATCCCTGGTGTTCCTGCCAGTTCCTCTGCTTTCCTATTAAAAACTGACCACAATAAACAGGAAAGCACATCGTGGTCAGTTCTCTAGCTATGGTGGGAACTCAGCCTGCTCTCCTCCAATGATCAGACTTGTCCTGACATGCCTCCGCTGCACAGCCATTCACTGGGCACTTCAGTGTGCTGCTGCTTCCCCCCCCCCCCTTGCTCTTATGCAGCTGAGAACAGAAGGAATGTGATCACTTATAAAAAAGGGAGAATTGTATTTATAATGTATTTTTAAATCTATACAAAAATGTTTTGCCTTTCATTTCTATTTTAAACTGAATGGGTTGTTTTACAAGGTGATCGTTTGCAATCATTTTAACTGAAAAAGCTGAAGATATAAGCTGATTGGTTGCCATGCACAACTGTTTCAGATACTGGCTCATAGTTGCCAACATTGCAAAAAAAATTTGTGGGACACTTTTTTGGCTGTAGGCGGGACCATATAATAATTAGGGGGCAGGGCATGCGTTTGTAGGCTTGGCATAGCAATAAAAAAGAAAACTGCGGCAAAGCGCGCCGTGGCAGAAAATGGGCGTGGTTTACGTGAAATAGTGATGGGCGTGGCTCAAAGGGGGTGTGGTTAGAGTCTGAGATGAATGAGGGCTGGAGAGGGAAAGGGGGAGAGAGGAATGGAGGGACAGCAGGCCCAGATCCTACACAACAATAGAAATATGTGTATTTTAGAACGTTTACAATCAGCAGATAAAGATACTCCAAACACCTGGTGTTAGCGCTTCAATCATCCCGGCTCCATGATTGTTATGGTGTCGGGATGATTGAAGTGCATTATTTCTATTATTACATTGAAATATAAAATGAAATCATTCAACTCACCATAGCCAAATCAGTGAGATCCCTGAGCGTGTCACTAGCCACATCGCCTGCCACCAGCAGAGTCCTTCTTTGCATCAGGTGCCCCCAGCAGAGTCTGCCCTTGCATCAGGTGTCCCCAATAGGGTCCGTCCTTGCATCAGGTGTCCCCAGCAGAGTCTGTCCTTGTATCAGGTGCCCCCGGCAGAGTCCCTCCTTGCATCAGGTGCCCCCAGCAGGGTCTCTCCTTGCATTAGGTGCCCCCAGCAAGGTCCCTCCTTGCATCAAGTGCCCCCAGAAGAGTCCCTCCTTGCATCAGGT